>NC_089690.1:12966000-13271750 GCF_031753505.1 Anomalospiza imberbis
TAGCCTTGTTATGTGGTGAGTACCTGGACAGTTTTGCTATCAAACAAAACACAAATGGAATAAAAATTTTAAAAGACACCTGACTAAAGGCTGAAATCCATAGTTCTTTCACGTGATGGTGCAGCAGAGAATAATAACAGCATGTCATTTGGAACATGATAGTTTCCTATCCTTTGTTGCAATTCACTTGAAAGCTCAGAGTAATTTTAGTATAATCTGTCATTTATCTGAAGATAAGGCCAAAAGTTATTAGACCAGCAATTTTACTTCATATGTGCTTTGCCTCAAATAATCACAGCTGTTGCAGGACTTACAGTCAAAATAACCTCTTTTCTTTTCTTACAGCTGAGGTAAAAGAATGTTAACTATGAGTATCATAACTCCCCTTGTTGGTCAAATTTGTTAAATTCCCCAAAATGTTCCAAAGTGACAAAGATCCTTCTAGGGTACATCTGGCAATTTTAGGGTTTTTTGTTTTCTTTTGTTGGCAAAGGATACATTTTAGAAAATGGTACAGAACATGGAATGAGTGCTCTGAGTAGAATGACTGTCTGTTGGTGAAAGTGATCTTAAGAGACAAATTTGTTGATGGAAAGGGAATGGAAAGAAATACTGTCATTAGCAAAAGATTACTGGCTTGCTCTTCACTGCTAGGGTGTTTGGGATCAGAAGGAAAAGACAGATAATGATACTTTGATTAGTAACTTTCTTACATACAGCCACAATTGTACTGAAATAGTTCTCCTGGAGCCTTTCTGTTCTTCAGGCTGCAGTGTTTCAGCTTCATGAATGAGCTCTGTGCATCTTGAAACTCAAAGGGTGCATTAGGCTGCCACCTACTCAAACTCTCCAATGCATTTGAACTCACCTTGTGCTTACATGCAAAAATTTTAACTTTTATGGAAAGTTAATTCCATGTAAGTAGGTGAGGTTAAATACTCAGCAATAGTAATCTCTTTTTTCCTGCTGGTATTGTGGAAACTAACCCTACTATAGTGAAAAGATTTATGTAATTTTTTCCCTTCATTTCCCTCTCCTTTCAAAGTGATCCACGTTTTTTATTCTGTTTTCAGAATTCCATGACATTTCTAAGTATGTTTCTTTGTAACATTCTGCCATTTTACCTTCTCAAACCTGATCCTAAAATGCGGAGTCTGACTACTTAAAAGCACCATAGTCACCTTTAGGAGTAGCTGTCCAAAACTGTGAACTTGCACCCAAGAATACTGAAAAATTCCTAATTAATTTTTGAGAGGAACACAGGCTAAAACACAACATCCGTGTCACTGCATTTCTGATGGGAGCTGTTGTACAGCTGAGAGCAGAAGGAACAAACAGCAGTAGTAAACTAGATAAGGCTTGAAAACTGAGCCAAGATTACCCAAAGGCTGGAGATTTAATTAAACATGCAATAGAGCCTAGAAGACAAGCAAGCTGCTGTGGGCCTGTAGTGGCCAGGCTATAGCTTCACCCAATCCTGCCAGCTGTGAGCTCCTGATCTCACTGTGCTCACAACTCTGAAAAGATTCTAAGTTTATGCTTCTCCTTCTGGAGAGATGTTGCTGTGCTGCCAGCATTACTGTCAGAAATAGCTGAGGGCAATACTCTGCTTTGCTGTCCACCACCCTTCCCAGCTTGGTCATTTCTCCTCTTTTTTCATGTGTCCAATATAAAGCCCAAGCAGATCTGTTTGCAGGCCAATGAATCTTGAAAATCCATCTCCCCAGCTCAGCTCTAGGTAAAACATATCCAAAGTCAATTTCAGCTGATCTTTCCTCTCATTGAGGTAGTCTCCTAGCAGATAACCATTAAATTCAGTTTTAAAAATACACAATATTAACCATGTAAATCAGATGTAGTATTTGATTAAAGTAATGCATAAATATCCATGTTCTGTATCCACACCAAGACGAATATGACCTTTTATGATGTCACCAAGGCAGAATAGGATACTTAAGGTGCAGAGAACATGCCAACAACTCAAATAATTGCATGCTTCTTAGAGTGTGATTAAGACCCCTAAAATCTGTGTACCTATAGCCACAGGTGAGCTTATGACTACTACTGGTGACACTCTAATAACTTCTGGAACACAAGAAGTTACAGAGACAAAAGAGAGGTAATGAGCAAATAGGAGTAATTTGTGACTGCTTAAAATGGTTTAAAGCAATACTATGCTTTTGTATAAACAAGATTTTAACTAGGACAGTGTAATGAGAGTTTGTAATTTATGTAACTTTAAATTACCATATTAATTTCTGTGATCAACAATAGGCAGTGCCAGAGTAAACTTAAATATTAACTACTTAAATATGCTGCATTAACAAACATGGAGGATAAAATTACCACAGAGAAGAAAACTTAGGAGTAGAAAAATGCAGTCAGTGCCCATAGTCCAATATAGAATTTTTTTAAAAGGGAATTAACTCTTGACACTTATTTCCATGTCACTCCATACATTTCTAGAAAGTGTAAATAAATCACCATGTTTACATTCTGCATCTGCCTCTGTTTTTATAGTATGACAAAGAGTGAAATTAAATATATTTTCCAGTATTTAATACAATTAATATTATTCAGGAAACACAAATACCATCATTCATCTTCTTGTTCTAAAAGGACTGCAAAAAGCAGGTTGTTGCGTTGTGATATTTGAAAGTTCAAGGCAGCACTCTCCTCACTCCTGCAGCTCTGTGGGTACTGACACTTCAGGCTGGTATTTGCTGCCTTTTAAACCAGTAACCTCTAGCTGCACTTTGCACATGCTGACCAGCCCAAGAAGATACTGTTTCAAAGCAGGAAGGCAGGACACCTTACACCATAGAAAATGCGCACACTTCTGCTCTCCTCCAGTGCAAAAATTATCTCTGTTTCCATCTATTACTAAGACAAAAGTAAGAGGAGAATGAAACCAGCTATATTCGAATTTAATGATAAATGTGACTTCTCTTAATTGTACAGGACCACTTTGCTTTTTCATTCAACAACATAAATTAGGAAGCACACAATAATCACAACTGATTTTTCTCTGCTATGCAGTTCAAGTTGTAGAGAGGAAAAGTGTGCAGAAATACCGCATTCCTGCTGGAAAGGCATATATTTTAAACTCAATACATGAGCAAAAGCTGAATTTGTAGGCACTTAATATATTTGAAAGAGGCTGTAATTTAAAAGATTATGGCGGCAACAAGCAAAATGGACTGCCATAGTCAGGAGTATGAAACATTTGTCTGACATGAAAATAGACCCAAAAAAGCCTTTCTACATCATCATGGTAATTACCTGCTTCAGGCCATACTTAATCCTCCTATTCAGACAAAAATCTAATCATGTTAGTGCTGTGGGTTCATGCAAGTGACAAGAGAAGAGGCTTCCCTATACAAAAAAAAAATCCCTCTTTATACCCTCATCCTGAGATTTTACTGAGCCAATTTATTACCTTGTCCCATGCTATGCAGCAAAACACAATCCAAAGGAGTGCTGCTACTTTTGGAAGTGATGGAAATTTACACTGAACTGTAGCATGCTCTCGGCAGAATCCTGCTGTCCCTTATTGCCATGGATCTCATTAATTCCAGAAGTTTTGCAGAAATATAGAAATAGGTGTTAGTGAATACTGCAATTTTACTGCTTGTACACATCATGACCTGACTGACTGAGTTACTGATACACCAGCTGACTTAGAAGAATACAGGGCTTGTACTTGTAAGTAACTGGTAACATTAAGTGTTTTGATGCATGGAGAGGGGAAGAACAGTAAATATACTACAGGACTTCATCTAAACTTGTTGAAGAACTCTAGTCCAGTGTGAGTCCAAGAAAAGTTTAGAAACTGGCCAGGGGGAAAAAAAGGCAGGGAAGGCATTTTAACTTTACTAACTAAAATTAATCCTTGGTTGTAGATCACTCCAATTCTTGCTCTGTAGAAAAACTATAGATCTGGTTATGGAGAATGTATGCTACAAAATTCTGATTAAACCAATACTTGCTGCTAACTGGTGGAAGTTGCATTGCCTGCCAGACTGAGAAACTGAACTGTTTGCACAACTCCCAGAAGCCATGAGCATCACTTTGGTGTTTGATTAATTTCTACTGTGAACTTAGCACAGCGATAAAAATTTAATTGCCCATCTGATCCTGAGCAGAGGTGCCAGCGCTGTGTCTCGCAGGATGCTGGATGAGCCTCGATGGGGCGATGGAGTCACTGCTCCGAGGGCTGTGCCTCCTGCCAAAGGGCGCCCTTGCTTTCTCTTCAAACTGTAGACAAGACTCGAGAGCTCACACGCGGCAGGGCTGGGAGCCTGTGGGGCACTTAGTCCTCTCTAAAATAATTATGTGGAGCGGGCCTCGCAGGGCAAGCCAGAGCACGGGGGATTAAGTGGCTGCTCTTCGTCCAGGACTGAGCCTTCCTGTGCCAGTTCCGTCTAAACCAAGTAGAAATTCCGTGCGAGGCTGTGCCGCGCTCGCAAACCCTCTGGCTGCCCCTGGCCGAAGGTGCCCGGCCGGGATGCGCTTACCTGGGTCCGGGCGGGGGTGGCTGAGCCCCGGCGGCGCTGGGAGCGCCCCGGGCTGGGCTGAGCTGGGCTGGGCTGAGCTGAGCTGGGCTGGGCTGAGCTGGGCTGGGCTGGGCTGAGCCGAGCTCCGGACGCGCTCCTTGCCGGCCGCGCTGCTCCTCCCGCTCCGTGCGCGGCCCCTCCGTTTATAGCGAGGGGCGTTGCGGCACAGCCCAGCTCGCCCGCTGCCTCTCCCCACCCATCTCCCGGGACGGACCCCGCTGACCCGGCTCCCTCCCACCTCCCCTCCTTCCCCGGCAGCCGCGGCTGCGGGGCCGGCCGGCGGTGCGGGGTGCCCGCGGGGACGGGGCAGGGCCGGCGCCGGGAGTTGGGGTGGCTGCGGGAAATGCGGCTGCCAGGCTGCGGGCATGGGCGAGGGATGCGCACGAGGGGCCCCTTCCTTGCCTTTGCCTCCAGCTTTCAGGGGAGGGGGTCGAGAGTGATCTATTAACATTCGCAGTCTCTGAGCCTCCCCCGGGCCGCCAATGGCACAACTGAAATGTTCTGACAGTCACTTATGAAGTAAAATGTGTACTTGCCATAATAAATCTGGCAAACTTTATTCTCTGGGAGTGGAGGGGAGCAGAAACAGAGGAAACCCCCTCGGAATACATGTTCTAGGAGGACTTTTCATGTCACCGATACTGTCATTTAAAGAAAGGATTTTGTATACCAGGGATTTTGCTTATTTGTGTGTCTCTCATTCTGCTAAACAGGACAGGGAACAACTTCTCAGGCAGAATTTGTGACACTGTCATGCCCATCAAGAACAGGATTTCAGAAGTTATGTTTCCTATTAGGGCCATCACACCTCAGTTAGGGACAGGTCTCAAGATTCCAATGGGAGTTGCACAACTGTGAATTGCTTCCTAATCTTTTTATACGCCTAGTGTTTTTGAAGGCCCTCTGAAGAAAGACAGGATCTAGGATGGCAACATCCTTCAAAGGTTGGCAGTATAACTTTATTGTGGCTAAGAATAATTACAGTCTATTTAGTCATAGTGGTAGGAGAGGCAAATCAAGAGGGAACGTTTGGATTCTGCAGTGATAACAACTAGTTCTTCAGTATCTGCACATGTACAATCAGTCAGGTCTTGTCTGGTTATAATTTGTTTTTGAAAATCTGTTAGCTTAATCAGAGGTTCAGAGAGAAATGGAGAACTGCAGAACATTGCATAAATTCAATTGTTTCAGGCTGTGTCTGATGAGCCATGAGTGTGTTTCATGGACACTAATTCACCTGTGACATAATCTTTTGCCCTGATCTTATTTATATCGTGACAAGAAAAATTATGTGCATTTTCATCACAACAGCAGCCAGGACTGAAGCAGTCTATATTGGCAGCATGTTGCACTCCTGCCACTTGAGGAGTTTGTAATTGGCTTCCTCTCTAAAGAGATGATGCTGAGAGATCTGATGATGATGAGCCATGTGCATGTTCACAGATTTATCATGACAGGGACTAGAAACCACTTGCTATAAGTACTGTTCAGGCCTGAACAACACCTAAAGCTGGCTACAGCAGTGTAACTGCTGTTATCCCCATTTATGTTGTTGATTTTATTACATGGAGCTCTTGACATATGGAACATAGTTTTCCTATCCAAACCCTTCTTTGTACACATGCGACTGATTCCCAAACTCTGCTGAGTAACAGTGTATTTGGCAGCTATTGCCCACTTCTGCCTCAGTCTGTTCTGTGGTAGAACCTGCTGGGTGGAGCTGGTGGTCGCCTCCATGAGGTGACATTTGCAGGGCTTTCAGTTCTCACAGCACTGAAGGAGCTGTAACCAAATCCCAGTGCCAGCATCAAATTCTGGCTGCTTACAATGCCTCTGTATGTGTGAATCACTGCCCAGGAGCAGTTGTGCCCTTTATTGCATTCCATCATGTCTTCTCTTCAGGAAAGGATGAAGAAAGTAGAAGATAACTGTATTTTAAACCAGAATAAAATGAAAAGAACCACAGTAACTTCTTTTCCAATAGGATTCTTTCTTAAAAGATGCATGTAAAATTGAATTCGGGTCTGCATCTCTCTGCTGAGTTCAGTCCATCTCTGGGATATATAAGAGAGAGATGTAATTTAATGTAATTTTGGGAAAATTTCTTCACTTCCAGAAGTTTTGTGTCTAGAATCCCAATAACAGAATTGTAACATGATGAGCACTGCAACATGCACTCACTATAGAAATGTGATTTACAGGAACATCCAGTGAATAATAGACTTGATGACTAGAATTCTGTTTTCATTGAGCTGCTGTAAATAAAGAGGCTTCTTTCCACCAGAATTGATTTTGGTGTCTGTAATGTGGAAAGGGTTTTAGGGAACAGGTTTCATTCTATTGCTTGTGTTAGAGCAAAAAGCTGTCATTAAGAAGGTGACTGGACTGGGCAATTTGATTGCTATCAAATAAATAGCTCTTCAAATAGCAATATTTATTAAAGTCACTAGTGGTCTAGTGAGAATAAATAGTTTAAAACAAATTCTTTATTGGGAACTCAAAATTACGTTGCCTTTAAAACCCTTTATTTTTTAGTAATATGTTTGGAATGATTCGCATCTGAACATTTTAGCTGTTGTTTTTTTACATTCTCAAGATATTTTATTTCTTTTTTCTGAAACAAAAAGAACAAAGTTATTTTCTTTGTTGAAAACTGCTTCTTACATAGATCCCTCTGCTTCTGCATCTCAAGAGCCAGGCTTGAGGAAAGTACCACAGGTTGTGAGATTTGTGGCATTCTGGTTCTCTTCATTGTATCCCTTTATGTTAATTTCTGATGCATTTTCCCACTGTTGATTTTTTCAGGAAATAGACTGGACTGTTGCACATAGAATATATCTGTGCATTTGCTTAGAAGCAAATGAGTAATTCAGATGTAGAATTACTGGAAACCTGGATATGTACTAGTAGCAGTCTGATGTGAGTAAAGCTGATGATTTTCCTGAAGATAAGACAACTTACAAAAGTTATTTTTTAAGAACACTTCTTGTCTCCTGCTGCCATAAGGAGTATTTCAGTTCTATCCTGTTTATATATCCCTAAACATTTTCTGAGAAGAGGGACCAAGAATTGATGCCAGGCCAATGCATCTGTGGTTTAGAAATCTTTATCCACTTTTGTCTACGATGAACTGTATTTTCAGAGTGTGTTCCCTTCTATCAGGTCTGTTAAAAATGGAAGTTACTGGGAAATATTAAGAAAAGAAAATTTTGAAAAAAGATACATTTTAATTCTCATTGTCTCTCTCTAGATCCCAAACCTTTTCAGCTGCAGGAAAAATGTTAGCTTCTGCTGTAGGAACAGGAAAGTATATTACTGTTGTCATCCACTTGCTATGTGAGACCAGAACATTCTGCTTGGGCCAGCAGAGTAACCTGTGTGTGTGTGTGTGAGAGGAGAAGAGAGCAGGCAAAGGTGAAATATTGTTTAGGACATGAAGTGAGGGAGGTAATTTATGGACTTTTGAGCAGCAGTGGTGCTAATATCCACAAGGTCTGCCTCTCCAGAGTGATGGAAATTTACAATATTTTTTTTTTCTGATGAGGTCTGTGAAGAATTAAGGCATTTAATCTCTTGCCAGGAAGCTATATGCTTTAACTTCTAGTCTTTCTCAGCTGGTATGCTTTAATTGTATCCCTCATAATCATCATAGCATACAGCAAAAGGGGAGGCTGGAAAATATGAAGATTCTAAGGAAGCCAGTGTTTCAAATTTCAGCATTTCCATAACAATTTAAAGTTTAACTGGTTTGATTTTGATTGATAAATAGTAGATTTTTTGTTTGGCTTCTACTGTGTAAGAAGTTGAACTGAATGAGAAGTCTGTGACGTCATTTTCTGAAGTTTATAAAATAGGGCAATTATGTACTTATTTTTATATGTAGACTTGGTTGTGCTTGGTCATTAACAATATGTTATTTAACAACAGGTGGGTTGGGTTTGAGGGTTTGGACTGTTCAATTCAGTGGCATATATACCACGTGTCATGGGCTTGGAGTGCAGGAGCTGCAGGTGCCAGCGAGGCCAGGCAGAGAGCCTGCTCTGGACAGAGGGTGTACAACGAGTGCCCTGCTCCCAGCCCTGCTCCTTTGGAGCAGCTGCCTTTGCTAAGGGGGAAGTAAAATTAGGTGCTTCTGTGGGCAGGGGACAGATGGAGACTTAGACTCTTTTACCTGTAGAGTAAAACTGTCCTGCCACCATTGAAATGCAAACCTTGGGCCCCTCTCCCAGAGCCATTTCTGTGACAGATACCAGCCTGGATTTGCGGCAGGGATCTCCACAGCAGCCAGTGCTGGGTGTTGCACTGCTGGGAAGCCAGACCAGAGCCAGCCCAGCTCAGGTACTGGCAAGGCAGCACCTGGGGGCTGGGCTGGGCTCCCTAAGCTGTGCTCACAACTGCTCTGCAGTCCACAGGGTCAGGGAATGATAGTCAGCTCTACCAAAAATAACTGGAAAGAACTATAATTTGGGGATATTTCCTCTTCTTCTGAAGACTTACTAGGATTTTTCAAACAAACGAACTTAATGTCATGAACTCTTTAAAAAGCCTTTAAAAGAAGAGGCTGTATTTGCTGCACATGTGTTACTCTATCTGCACAGTCATAGGAGCTGCTTCTGGACAGGCTTTCCAAAATCAAATGTCTCTCTTCCTGTGTAGGCAAAATCTGTGTCCAAACTGGATGCAAAGTATACCCTATTTTGCTGGACTCATTGTTCACTTTAATATTAAAGCAGGCAGCAATAAAGTTTCTTTTAACTACATTATGGGTTTTCTTCTTGTGCATCCTTCCTTTTCTTTACCTTGCTCATTTTTCTGTTGTACTTCTGTCAAAAACCTGCTGTTTTCTAAGTAAATGAAAAGCCTTCTCGATAAAGAACATTTTACTCTTCTCGTGATGCCTTTCACCTGACTTGAGCAGGGAGCGCCAAGAGCCATCTTTTCAATACCTCCAAGAAGTGTCAGGCTGCAGTAAAAGCCTACCACTTGCAAGCAGGCAGGTATTTGAGGTCCTTTATTCATCAAACATATTGCTGCAGTTTTGAAAATCAGCCCTTTTCCCTCAGACCTATATGCCTTACTTTTTAATAGTTTTATCCCAGACACAGATACCAATTAACTTGGATTTGCCATTTAAATCTGGCCTCTGAATCTTCACCCCTGCTACATGATCATGGCCATGTTCTTTCTGGGAACTGGCAGCAAAATGTTATATTTAAAATGTGTTTTCTAAAATTCTGCATGCCATTAAATATAATATCACACAGATTGTGCCATTCAAAAGATTACTTTTATGAAATTCAGCACAGGACAATGAACACTGAATGTGGTCATGATCCAAAGTCTGTGAAGTTTAGCTCCCATTTCTAGTACTGACAATTCTGTCTGTTTGAGATTCAGCTCTGATCTCCACACAATGCCAAACAAATATCATCATATATGTGTAAGGTTTTATGAAAGCAGAATTTGAACCAACAAATTATTCCTGAGAAAGGAATAATTTTTAAATTCCTTAGAGCTGGAAGCAGTGATGATGACAGTGAAGCACATTTGGACAGGCCATGTGATTTGTTCTCAATATATGATTCTGTTAGTGGGGAACACATTGTAGCCTTTCATTTACCCTTTGAGTAAATCCAGTCCAGTTGTAGTAACTTTTATGTAAAAACTATGTTCAGAGTAGAACCGAGTTAAAATTGGAAGGGAACACAGTAAATACTGAAATAGAGAATCTAAGTTATAAAATCAGTGACTATTTTTTATGTGGTTCTTTTGTTGTGCAGCAGAAAAGGATAGTTTAGGCACTTCCTCTTGACATGTTAATGATGTAAGGCTCTTGTAGGTCTAAAGAACTATCCCATTTAATATTTAACTGATCATAAAATTATCAGTTTCTGGGAAAGGCTGCAGTTATGGTAAAGCAAGATGTTTGCATTAGTCACCTCTGAAAATGGGTGTGGACTAATGTGTAATTAGTAATTATTGAAATGCAATTTCTCAAAACGACAAACAAGATTTCCCATTGTGGTAAACTTCAATATAGTATGTATTCATAAACCCACATTTATACTTTGGAACAAGAAGAGAAACAGAAATTGGTGTTTGAACTAGCCTCTATTTCTTGTTGACCTTAATAATTGTGATTAAAATTTGATGGAGAGCGTATAGTACTATCACTGATAATTACTATGTGAAAAACTCTCTTCTCCAGCCTAACCATGAAAAGATTTAGAGGTCAGTTTTTACTTCTGGAATTCTGTAAATTTACCAAGAATTATAGCTAGAAGACCCTCCTGACATTATTTACTGTGTTCTTTGAGCTAAACAGAAAAACAAGTAAATGGGTTTTCCTCTCTTTGCAGATTGTTGGGAGAAAACTCTACTTTCTAGTTAGCAGGGAGTTTTGCTGTTTCTGAAAAAGAAATGTAACCAACAGGAGAGTAAAATATGGTGTTTTTAACACAGAGTTACTGAGCAGCATCTTTGGATTCTCTATACAAAACCAGAATTTCTACCCCTTCTCATGAGAGCAGTTCAGAGTGGGGATGATTATTGGAGCTATGGCTGAACACCCAGTGGTTCCAAGCACATATTGCTCATCAACCTAGCCCTGCCCAGGTGCTGTGGGATGAACAGACAATGCAGAAGTATTATCATCACCTCACAGGGGAATTAGGCTGTTTAATCACACAGCAACTTGATGGAGATCCTCTGAATGCTCATGGCAGAGTGAAAATTCAGTCTCCTTATTCCCTCAGCCCCAGAGCAGTGCTATCTGCAAAGCACTGGGGTCTGAGAATCAGCACTTTCTAATCAAATTATTATAAATACAGCAAGCATTTTATAGAATTAGTTAAAAAGCAGCTAAAATCCAATACTCACCAGGTTAATGTTAAAAACAGGTGCAAATTTCCAATATGGAGTAGTATCTGATCTACTGGGGACATAACTCTTCCTTGAAAATCAGTCACTTCAATCAAAAGCTAATCAAAGTGGCCAGTGTGCTGCTGAAAAGATGTGTGTGAACTGCAGAACTAAAGAGCTTGACTCTTTGTTGTCTTATGTCACTGCTCACACCTCTAGACAGATGAAGTACAATATCCTGGCAGAGGAAAAATTCGAGGTAATTAATACCTAATACAAACATGTATAAATAACTAGAAGATGGGAGCTACTATTTTTCAGGAATTCCTCACATTTCAACATATGTTTGTCCTGAGCTGGAGCAAATAGTTGGCCTCTCTTGTGAAGGGAAATGTTTGGAAATGACATGCCTAGAATGACTGGGTTGATTTGAAAGGTGATAGTTTAAATCTTATACATGTTGTGGTAAATGTAATATGTGATTATGTGTTTATGCATGCTATGTCATTAGGACACCATGAAAACTAAGGAATGTGTTATAAAGACATCATTGCATGATTGAAGCAAACTTACCCGATCGGAATGATTCTATCATTGTATGAACAAAATTAATGAGAATTTATCTTTTAGTGTTTCTGCGCATGTGAAATACTTGTTTAAATAGAAGATGACTGGCATAAAAATATGAACTTTTAATAATCACCTTGGATCCATAACACTGTTTTTGAGAGTGTTTTTTTCCTTTCCTGACTGCTATGGATAGCTTAACAAGTATCCACGCTCTATCACCATCTGAAATAGAAAAGCCAAATTTCCAGTATGTAAGACTGCTGTTTACAATTTTTTCCAAATCTGCTAATCTAGATCAGTTTGCAGTTTTCAGACACTCCACCAGTTTGGAGTGTTTGCATTGGAACCAGAACTCTGGTTTTGATCCAAATTTCATAGCATCAAATGCCCCAGAGATTGACAGTTTCACACATGGAGCATGCCTTTGGAGGTGTGGAGCTGGGGGAGCTGCTGGGTAAGCAGGCTGTGGCAGGAGCTGCCAGCACTGCGCTGGCCCACACAGGAGCTCCCCTCTCCCCTGCCAGAGCTCTGGGTTGCTGTCACTGGGTGCAATGACACTGCTGGCTGTGCTTTTTCTCTCTGCCCCTCCACTCACAACGTGTCACAGAGGGTGTTGGGCTGAGAGAAACGTTGGGACTGCATAAGAAACCTGGGGAAAACTGCTGGGGCAGAGTGGGGGGGATGACACTAATTAGTGGTGCTAAGTGCCTGGTTGGAATTGTGTCTTTCACAATTAGTGAATGTCTTGAAGACCTATTATTTGCGCTAATTTTGGTTTTAATGGTGCTAAATGACATATGATTTAGCAGTCCAATTTTGGTGGCTGCTTTTTGTTTAAATCTTGGCCAGCCCATGCTGTCATCCCTACTTGTAAACCATTATTTCAGTGTTCTCAGACAGCCTGGCCAGGCCAGGGTGTGCCTTTGGCACTCAGATTTCATGGCTTTCGGATGTTATCTGTTTTCACTGCACATTTTGGGGGCTGAATTGTTTATCCAGACTCTGGCTGTTGTTCAAAAAAGTAAAAGTAGTTCCTAGGCAACCTTAATGAATGGTAAGAACATGTTAGTTTGTTCATAATTGAGATGACTTTAGCTTGTTTACTGTGGTGTTTGGTTTATTGCAAGGATCTGGCTTAGCTTATTGACAGTGAACTGTGTAAATATGAGGATGAGAACAACAAACCCCCAGAGGATCACAGAATAGTTATTAGGGATTTTTTTTATCATTTAAGGTTTTTTTTAGTGAATAGGTTTATACTGTGAAGATTTTAGCACCAGTGTAACATTTAGAATGCTTTGCTCTTTAGAAAACATGAATTACATAAGGTGAATCACAGTTTCCTAAAGCCTTTCTTAATGCATCAACAAAAAACCAGAAAAATGTATAGATATGTAAACATATCCATATAAACCTTCCTGTATTGTCTGTACACTTACATAAACATAAGTAAAAAAGCATGTTGTGCATTATGACTGCCATTCAATTTTTTTTTTCTCTGAAGTACAGTTTTGCATTTTTGTGGTGATCCTTTTTTAACAGGAGCTTGGACTAGGCTTATGAGGGAAACGCTGGTCATAATGACTGATGTTCTTCATTTTCTCCTCTGAAAGGTTCAGGATCAGCCTGTCAGATGGTGCAGTCAGCAGTCATTAGATATTGAAGTCATCTAATGCATGATGTCAATGTGTTGAAACATTATTAAAATCAAAATACTAGCAGGGACATATAAATCCTTTCAGATAAGTACTGAATGAAATACATGAGCTTCCTACAGGTAATCAGGGAGTGAGGCTCTATTTATGAACACATTTAGTCAGTAAACTCAATTTTTTCAAGAGTCTGAGAAACAGAGTATTGTTGCTGCCATTCCCAGTTTATATTCATTCCACAGTATGTTCTTCTGACCTATCTGCAAGTATTTGGATGCATTTTCTGAAGGAAGAGCTGACACAGCCCAGCTGGAGCAGTGCTGTAGCACTGAAGGAATGTAGAGTGCTTTGAATAATTGGTGAAGAACATACTTATTACCTCCCTGTTGTGGCATGTTAACTCTAAAACATAAGCACATATAAATCTTAGGGAGTAGACACTGCCTTATAAACCTCTCTCTGGAAGTGCCAGGTACATGTCTTTGTTCATATTTCAACAAACTGTTTATAGGCATCAAGATTCCACATGCTTTTCAAGAACTGGGTTTTTTTTTTTTTCAGTGTTTGAGTCTTTGTGCACAGGACTATAACCACAAGAGATTTACTTCAGCATTAGGGAAAGTCGACTGGAAACCATGTCTGTTCTAGCTTAATTACATTAAGCCAAAAAAAGAGCATCCATACAGGAAAGTGTAGCTATGGGACATAATAACTCTTTATCAGTTCACAGAATCAGCAACATTCTTGGTAATTTGCCTTGTATCTGAGCAACGTGAGATGGCAGACTATACTTTGTTCAGATTTTTTTTTATTTTAGAGTCAAAACACAGCATTCTTTCTCTCACAGAACTTATATTGTTTTCCAGTTTTCCTATTTATTTCTATAGGCCTCTTAAAAAAAAAAAGGCAGTTCTAACTTGGAGTGAAGTGGTACTAGGAGGAAAAACTAGGCTTTTGTTCACCTGGAAGTTACAACTGTAGTGAACTCTCCAGAACTGCATGTGGAGAAGCTGGCAGGACAAGAGTTATCTGACACATCTGGCAGGTCTCACTTTCATTGCAAGTTGGGATGGTTCACAGGATCCAGGATATGAGGAAGTCACACAGATGGGAGGAGGAACATTTGTTGCCTTACTGGGTAGATTGTGTACAGTGGGTTTCAAACTATGAAATGATGGTTTGCAATCCAGGATGGGAGTCTGCTTCTGTATACCAGACTACCAGCAGCACCCAAGGAGAGATTTTCATAGCTGGGCAAAGAATCTTACCACCTTCTCCCGTGTTCATTATGATGTGTCTGAAGCAGGGATGAAACAAGAATGGTAGTGCTGGCTGCAGGTTGCCCCAGGAGCTGGAGCCTCTGTGGTCAGCCTCTGGATGTTAGGACAACATTGCTCCTGGGCAGGCTGCTTCAGGACAAAGCAGGACCTGGTTGTGCATTCCTTAAACTTTCATCCCTAAGCATCTTGATTAGGAGGCCTTCTGCAACCAGGCTGCCACTTTTTGAAAAGGTGCTCCACCTTTTAGCAGGCACATCCCTTCTCTTTTGTTGCATTTTCTCTCCCGTTATCTGTGTTTTTCTGCTTTTTGTTCCTCATGATGTTGCTGCCTTTGCAACTGTGACCCTTCCTTCACTGAGGGAGATCTTACAGGATTTGTGTGTCTCTGTGTGTTATTTTGGTATCTCTCCTGCTTGTGTGCTCTGGATAAAGCAAAAGCATAGAGTTTGTTTATTTGTTTATTTTTAAGAGCTATTTGGAAAAATTATTAGCATTGTAGAAAAGCCTACAATAATCAGGAAATGAAGGAGAAGGAAGAACAGCAATTTAGAAGCAGATATTTTGCCTGATTCTCTGCATTCTCAATTTTAAAAGCCAATTTTAAAAGCCAATTTTTTTTAATTTTTTTTTTTTTTTTTTTTTTTTTTTTTTATTTATTATTATAGTGCGCCAGTATCCTAAAGCAGCATTAAGGTCTGTGACTGTTAATTTACTTTTTGAAGTGCTCAGCATTTTCTTGTGTATTATTGCTGAGAAAAGAGCATAGCTGAATCCCAAAGCCTAATATAGGGTGGTTCATGTTGAAAATTGGTAGCAAATACCAGTGTCAGGTATTTGTTTCTAGATCTATTAAATTGAAACAAATGAAGAGAAAATGGCTCGGAGTGTTTTAGCTTGGTGGCAATGTCCTTTCTTGGAGATAAAGTCTCTCTGCTATAAAGAGGTCACAGAGGTAACATCTGTAAAGTAAAGTGACAAAAGAATTATTGAGCATTTTTCTTCTTGATTTTAGTGATGGGTGTTTATAGCTTGTTTGTAGTAGATGAAGCTCATAGGAAAGGCAAGAGGTCACCAAAGTAGAGTTGGATGTTATAAGAACTCAAGAGTTTAGGAGCTCTTTTTGCTCATTGAGTCAGAATGGAAAGTCCTGATCCAGAGGTTCAGCAAATCAGAAATTATTATGATTTTTTTTCTCTGCTCAACCATTTTTTCTTTTAACTTTGCTGGAGCCTCAATTCTTACAATTTTCTAGCCCCATTATCTCCAAGATTCATTTCGAGTCTTTCTTGCAAATGTTTGGGATTTGTTTGTTTATTTGTTTTGTTTGGCTTTATTTTGGTGGAGTTGTTGTGTTGTTTTGTGTTTTTTTAATTACATTCCTTTATCATCTAAAGTATTGCTTAGAAGAAAACACTCTGCTTTGAGGGAAGCCGTTAATTCTGTTTAGGTTAAGGGAAAGTGGTATGATGAGAGTTAATTGGCCTTACTAGTGAAAGTTATAAGTCAGAATTGAAGTGCTGCTGCAGGCAAAACTGAATTCAGGAGAACAAAATTGGCAGAAACAAATAGCAACAGGATTTTATTTAAAACATTATTTTATTTAAAAAAAAGTGGTGGAATTGGTCAAGAATGAAATATAAATGGAAAAATAATTTATCTTAAACCCAGAACATTTCTAGAAAGAATGCACCCAAATTCTGTCCATGTGTAATTCTCATGCCTTTAAATGCAAAGGTTTGTGTGAACACTAATATTCCATGTTCCTTGTTCTTATGACATGACCCCATGGAAAAAAAGTGTGAGCCACTATCTGATGTATTTCATGTTTTTTCTCTGGGATGCCAGAATTATTGCCTAGAGCTCATGAATTTTTTAATTTGTTTTTGTTCATTTTAACTGATGCTTTATGGAGAATGTGGGATTTTCCTGAAGTTTTTTTTTAAAAATATGTTCAGCTTACCGGTTTGCAGGTAACCATTTGTTTTAGAGATACTTTTGCAATGAGCTCACCAAAGTGCATCCACAGGCCTTGCTTTAGGA
This sequence comes from Anomalospiza imberbis, assembly GCF_031753505.1. NCBI lineage: Eukaryota > Metazoa > Chordata > Aves > Passeriformes > Viduidae > Anomalospiza > Anomalospiza imberbis. Next base: position 12,982,960 of record NC_089690.1, read on the forward strand.
GAAAGACAGAAAGGAAAACAAGAGAGGAACTTGCTGGGGGGCTGTTCTGATAGTGAAAATACAAGGAAGTAGAAATTAGTCATAACTAGGATTCATTAAAGAGAGTAACTGTTGTCAGCTGCAGAAAAATGGGAGGACCACTTCAGGGTTAAATTCGGCTGCTCATGAGAGGCTTGAATGAGTGGAACTGCAGCTAGGTGATCAGGAGCTACAGCTGCAGAACTTGGGTATAGAGAGAAGCAATGACTTAGAGGTCAAGCAGTTGAAAAGAAACAGGCTTTATAAGAGGTGAGGACTACTCAAGAGTGGAGGAATAAAGAAGTTAAAAAGGTAGGTGGCTGATGGAAATATAAACATGTGTCTGACTTTGAAGAGTTTTGATACCGGTTGTAGGATGTGTGAAAAACCATTCCCTCAGCAAGGCAGACAGTCATTAAGTTTTGTAGCTGACCTGCAGAAATGTAGTGAAACTCTTTTCTTAAATACAGTCAATACAAGAGAAGCTCTCACATGGTGCACAAGCACTCGGAGAAAAAAATGCTGGTGATCCAGCTAAGAAAGGTGGAAATTAATGGAATCTATTGTGGTCACTACAGTGTTTTTTTTTTTTTTAGAAGTAGTTGCCGTAATAATTTTGTGTGCCTGGAAACTTAAAATGTAGCTAGTGATTAAGAATATAATTTGCAGTTGTATTTAGAAAAAGTGGCATAAAAAGAGTGGCAAAAGCCAATTTGCTATGATGATTTGCAAATTAATGTGCATTTGAAAGACAGTGATGTCAGGAAAAGGACTGGTAACTTGTCAGGAGCCCTGAGAATGCACTAGGTAGGTGACAGGAAAATACATTTTCTATCAGCCTTTTTTAGACAGCTTGCACTCTACTTGTATAGTGTTAACCAGGTCAGGTCTTGAGATGTGGGAATGTAGGAGGTATTGGTATCAGGTCCAGACCCTGCTATCAGAGGCAGCAGAGTTGTGTGGTTTTATGCAAGCTAATTGTATTCCTTTGTAAGGGCCTGGAGGAGTTGCCATACTGATGATTTGTAAAATGCTTTCACAGAATGGCTTGATTTGGAAGGAACATTGAAGATCACCTAGTTCCACAGCCCAGCCATGGGCAGGGATGCCTTTCACTAGACCTGGTTGCTCAGAGCTCCCGTGAAACTTCCCTTGAGCACTTCCAGGGATGGAGCATCCACAGCTTCTCTGGGCAGCTTGTTCTAGTGCTTTGTACAGCAGCATCCTTCCTACAGAACCTACCAGCTAGTGGTTTGCATTTAGAAGAGAGATCTTGGTTGGTGTTTGTAGGTTCGTACTCTCTGTTTGAATTTAGGAGCTGTATAAATTTACACTGATTGCCATGCTCTCTGTGTGCTGAAGGTTGTTGCTGCCTGCTCAGAACAAAATATAAGCATTGCTGCTATAGCAGTGTCACTATTCCTTCAATTGCTGTCCCATTCTGCTTCCTAAAATTTATCAACAATTTGGACAGGTCCAGGAGTTGCCTTCTCCTGGTTTTGAGTTTCTCAGCTGTTTTGGAGCCTGCTTTTCTCTGCATGGTAATGGCAGTCATCCACATTCAGGTGGGTGTGGGTATGGATAACAGTGTTCATCTGGTCTTTGATATGTCAGGATCCCTTATTTGCTACAAACAGATCCCAAAGTAAACCAGAGCTGATACTTTACACTTTCTTTCTAAGCAAATCTGATCTATAATGATTACTGGAAAGCCCTGACAGGTCAGGGTTTGGTCAACAGAAATTGTTCCAAAACATTTATGATGTGAGGTTTGCTATAAGCCAGAAACTATTGCAAACAGTGTCTTCATTTCATTTTAGACTCACTTGTCTTGCTGACTAACATTTACACAGTCAAAGTTTATCTTGCATTCTCTCCCATCCATAATTGTTATGTAATCACCCATGCTTTGCTTGCTTGCCTCCCTGTTTCTCCTCATACACACATGGAATGAAACGTGTTTTCTGGTCTTTAGACTGTTGTCGTTTTTTCACTTTATAAAAAAAACCTCAAAACAACAACAAAAACCCCCAAAAGCTTAACATTTCTTTAATTAAATTTTTCTAGTGCATCTGCACATAAACTTGAGCTTGGTATTGCATGCCTAGATGACGATTATGATACTGGTCCTGAAACCTTTGTGAGTTTAAATTTGTACATGAGGGCTTGGTAACTGCTGGCTCAAGAGAGCCAAGGTACATATTTTGTGTGAGGTCTTAGCCACTGACATTAGCAAAAAAGTTTCCTTTAGCTTTGGATCACCTAAATCCTTGTGTCCTGAAAGGAAACACAAACAATTACAATGGATACAGCAATGGCTCACAGAAATAATGTAAACTAATGTGAAAGGGATGTGAGCAGTGTGATTAGCTACTGGGATCTGTGTTATCAGCCATTATTTCAGCAATGGTAAGTGGCAGATTAAAATCTCAGTGGAATTTTCCTTTCGTCTTTCAGGCAGCATTTGCAGCTTATTTGGCCCCTTTTTAAAGGGTTTATTTCAATGAATATGGCACAGTCCATAGCAACAAAGCAGTGTTCTTTTATCAAATTTTATATTATGTAATGTTTCTTTTAGAAGGGAATGTGGAAAGAAATTGGTACAAGAATCCCCCTCATATTCTTCCTAAAGAAATCTACAATCAGTGATAAAAACTCCTTTCCTACTCTTTGTCTGTATCTAAGCTATTGGAACACTTTACAGATGTTGTTTAGGCTTCACAACAGAGCAGAAAGTAGGAAGAATTTGTTAGGTTCACTTCAAAAACATTAGGTTCCAAGTGGAAAAACAATATATGTTTTAATGCTAATTGTGATGCTATGAAATAATCTGAGGAAGGAAATCACGCATATAGTGACAGTCAAAATATTTGAAAAAATTAGGAAAGAAAGGAGTAACTAATTGGAAAAAAAAATTCTGGGAGCCTGGATCTAACAAATCTAAATTTCAGAGAAAACACCACAAATTTCATAATGATTATATGCAGAACGGCCCCTCAAAATTTTTTCTTGTGCCAGTAACAATTTTGATATGCTAAAAAATTGTTTTATAAATTGAGTCTGAGATGTAATTATAAATACGGTATCCAGCAACTTAATGTTGCCTTGTAGCACTTTTGAAAGCAAACAACTACCACATTCAAAAAACAGGAGCAAGATAAATCTATGCTGTTCCTACTAAGTCAAATGTTTTGTTGGCTTAAGGCAAAACTCCTTCTTTCCTGTCGTTGTGCGGTGCGCTGGTGGCTGATCGGGAGGTGCAGGAGCTGAGGGTTAAGTGTTATACATTGCACAATTTAATGCTAATCCTAAAAGAAGCAATCAATGCACTGTCTGCTTTCAGCTCAGCATCTGTTTCCTGTCTTTGGGGCCGCAGCCGAGGTGGTGAGAGCTGGAGAAGGTGCAGGGGCTCCCAGCTCCCGTGCAGCGCAGAGCGCAGCCCCAGCCGGAGCCCCAGCTCACTCAGCCTGCTCTGCGCTCCCCAGTCGCTGGGGCTTGTTTTAGTTTCTGGGAGCCATGGGACAGGTCTCCAGCGTTCAAAACCAATATTAGCTGATTTTTTTTTCTTTCATTTTTAATACATTGAGATAGATTAAAATGTTATTACCTTCCCTGCAAATTAAATTTTATTTCCAGAAGGTGTTAATCCTTGCTGGAAGCATTCTGGAATAACAGTATTGGTTGAATGTTAATGGTACTTAAAATCCATGCAATTAATATACTTATGGACTTAGAATGATATTGTCCATAAAGTCTGAAATTGTGGGAGGTTTATATGCACTTCAGTCAGTGTTTAACTGCATACATTTTAATAAGATTTTAAATGTCTAATTTGTGTTTTTATTTCAAATAGCAATAACATAACAATTGTGCACAAAGGGGATTTATAAACTTTAAAAAAAGCCCAACCCACATAAATTTCATGATCTGCACTAATGCTTATTATACTAATTACAGTGGTCCCTTTTGAGGCAAGCTTTGGTGTAAAATAATTAATTTTGATGCCTGCAGCTTAACATGTGTAAGTTGCTTCCGCCAGTTGTCTTATTGTAGAGCCAACGAGGGTGGAAACTGATACTTAAGTATATTTTGTTATTCTAATCAGTCTTTTCATAGATTTATAAGCCTTATCTGCCTTAGGGGGAGCAGAGCATACAGCGTTATCCAAGGTTAATATGTTCCCAGGTAAAAAGAAACATAAGAGTTCCCTAAAGCATAAAGGAATATAGAATTGGATTAATTTTGCACCAAGTTTGCTGGCACATGTTTGCATTTTCAAGTGCATGAGTATCTTCTTTCCCCAAGCTGGGATTGCTGGTGTTACATTTAGCCAATTTTGCACATTTGCTCTAACACAGGTTAGAAGTCGATCTTGGAAAGGCATTATCAGTTTGAAAAGGACTTCAAGGCACTCCCAGGGATTGTGATTGAGGGGGGTAGCAGATGATTAAAACTACTTGAATATTGGAAACAGCTTTCAAATAATGACAGCCTGCTGGGAGTTAGGGAGGTGCTATGAATGCTTTTGCCTGCCCTGCATTTGTGGAAAATGCCAAGCACTGGCAGTGGAGGTTTAAGGGGGAAGAGGTGAGACAGCCCAGTTAGGTAGGCTTCTAGGTGTGGTGGTTCATTTGGTTTTAGTGTCATTTGGATCCCAGTGATAGGAGGTTATGAATGGGTACAAGTTCAGTACTGAGCCCTTTTCAGCTGATACACTGAGAATAATAAAATTAAAGCAGCTTGCAGAAATGTTGGTATTGACCAATTACTTTGTTGAGATGGCTCCACAGTCCTTGGTACACCCAGCCAGAAATCTCTGACTGACAACCTGTTGTCCAAGAGCTTTAAACAGCAGAAAAGAGGCTCTGCCCTTCCTTAGAACAGCGACATGGCTCACTGTGATTAGCCTTGCCTTAGGGAGCTCGCACTTAGCTCAGTGCTGGCAAGTAGGAGAAAAAAACATTGTCTAACACTGTCAGGAAGAGCAGCAAAACAAGGGAGCAGAAATAAATGAGAAATAATGTTTTAACCATTCATAGAAATGGATTTGCAGGAGATAATATTGGGCACATACCTATTCTTCTTAAATGCAGTTTCTCTCAGAGAGCTGTGTACTGCTTGTCTGACTTCTAATAAGAAAATAAGCATTGTGACTTTTAAAAACTATTTCTATAATTTGATTTGGCTCATCTGTAAAGATGAGATCCATTCTAAATTATTCTTTGTCCAAGAGTGGTTAGGGAAATTGATATCTCTCTCTCAGAATATGTACTTTGTCTTACACCTTTACACTTTATGAAACTTGGACTGAATAAGAGCTGGAGTATGTGAGCTGGAGTATGTATCTGGGATCACAGATATTTTAGCCTTGTTTCATCTTACTGCCTTTTACTTTTTTTTTTTTTTTATCCTTAGTGCAATGTTACTGGAAAATCCTATTCTCCTTTACCTAGACCAGCCGAACTCTAAATCTATGTGAAATTAATAATGTGTACAAAATCAGATTATTACTCAGGAGGAAAATCTACAAAAGCTAAATGAGAATTTAAGGGGGAGGGGTTGGTTTGTAACTTTGATGTCAGACTTGGGTAAGTCTTCCAGCTCTTTGGAGAGCTTTTTCTCTTTTTGTATGCTTAGGAGTTAAGAGCCACGTGGTAGCAAGGCGTAGAATTTCTGATGTTCTGCTTGAGGACCTCACCTCACTGGTGCCTCCTGGAGTAGGCAGTGTTGATTCTACAGAGGTGGTAGCTAACTTTGACCTGAAGTGAAGCAATTAATTTCTTATTGTTGCACACTTATTTGCATCCATGAAAAGATATGAAGTGAAATTGCTTTTTCTTGTAGTCTAAAGCAAAATGTAAAAGTTCTAAAATTCCAAAGCAGTTAGCAGTGTCAGATGAATCAGCTATCTGGAAGATGACCAGCCCTTTGGAGCCTTCATGTGGCTACTAGAGAAATTATGTTTTTTTCTCAACACTATTTAATTTTAATAGAGAAATGCTATTGAAATGTCAGTTAAAGGTGGGGGTTTTTGTCATTGTTCAGTGTAAAATCTATATTGTATTAATGACTTTATATGAACAGCCAGGTACTGAAGTTACTGGCTTTGACTGTTCCTCCGAAAATTAAAGTTTTAGATTAGATAATGCAAAAAGACACCTTCCATTAATAGAAGGTGATATTTCTAATTGAAATGTCACTTATCTAACACCTTCAAGTTGTCTCTCTGTTGCTGGCACACACTTGACTTTGGGTGAGCAGCTTTTTATCTAATGCTGCTCATCAGTGAGGGTGTAAAATTGAAAACAGAGCTGCAGATGCCCATATGGCCATCTCTTCCCAAACGTGTGTAAATGGCCTCAGAACAGAATAAAGCACAATGTCTGGTACTTTCTGTCACTTTTTGTTATAACTGTGAGTAAGATTAGACATGATATCATGCAGGAGAGGGAGAGATAGGATTTACTGCAGTGCTGGAAGCACAAACCCAATAATTAGTTCATCCTTTTGGTAAATTCTGCAGTATTACAAATGTGTAGGATGTTTAATGAAAATCTTGTCCTCGGTTGCCCTGTGATCAGTTTTCAGTGTTTTGGTCAAAGTAAACTTCATATCCTAGCTCAATATCAAGAAAATGCTCATCTGTTTTACTTAACACTTTGAAGAGATTTGAGGCAGGTTGGGATATGGTCTTGCCATGTCTTATTTTGTATGTGAAAAAATTGTCAAATATGGCAAAGTGCACACTTGTGTATTTTACAGCAAGTGGTAAAATTCCTTGTCAGTGTCTTTCTTGTTTCTACAAGGAAATGTACATATTTGTAAGTTTTGCTAATTAAAATGAGTAAAGGGTACACCCATATCTGGTTTTAATTGTGGTGTTTATTGGATAACAAATAGCAAATTCCTCTTATTCACAAGTATTTTGTCAAAACATGTGTTGCATTTTTCTCTTACTATGTTAATGCAGTGCACTGGTCACAGCCACAGTATCAGATGTGTTTGCCAAGGTGGTCAGTGGCATCACCAGCAAGAGTTAAGGGCAAAGTAAGGAATCCACTTGTACAAATACTACCAAATTCAGAGGGAGTAACACTGATAAGTGGGAACTTGACTAAAGATTAGAAATGCACAGAAGGTGGTTGCTGTATTCTGTTCTTCAGCCTCAGAAAATTACTACTTGACCTCAGTAACTGAATGAATGTGATTCTTTACAGAGTCTGTTTCCTGTGCAGAATGTGGGTTTGGATGCACCGTGAAACTGAATCACTTCTGTGTAAGGGGCATCTCACAGGCTATTGCTAAATCTTCTGTTAATGAGTCCTGATGGAATGGTGAAATCAGTTTTAGGCAAAAGAACTTCTCACTTACGGAACAAATTTTTGGAAGATGCACCTTTCACAATGTTCTCTTGAAAATCTGTTCCATATGGAATTTCTTAATACTTCATTATTCTGCAGCCCCTTGCACAGACAACATCTTGCAATGTATGAATGTTCTTTTGTGTTAGTTACCATGCATGGGTGTTAACTTTGGATACATGCATATGTATTTTTTTAATCCTGTCCTTTTTGTAGCTGCTGTGATGACTCATTCTTATCTGATGGCTTGTTGGTTTTGATAATAAGTTTTCTGCAAATACAAGACAAAATGTTTTTAAAATATAGGGCTGAGTACATTGTGTTAGCAAACAGCCATGTTTGTTGCCTTCTAAACAGTGAGAACTTCACTCCAGGTCACCTGAGTTCTTCTGAGCCTCACAGTTACTTTCAGTGTGTTGTTGAAGGTCCCTCCCTCTCTCTGGACTCCCTTCTGCACTCCATCTGCAGTCTGTGATGTGATTAATAATGTGTTCTTGGTTAATCTGTGCTACCTTGTCTCAACTTTACACTGAACCATGGTCTTTCTCCTTCACTACCAATGCAATCTCATGCTTATGCCAGTGGACCTTCAACTTGTGTGGTTCAAAAAGAGACACAGAAAGCACAATCTGACCATTGTGAGTCCTGGTTTTGCCAAGCTAACATGGCCTAGGCAGCCTTACAGTCCTTGGAATCAAGGCAGAATTTGCCATTAAGCTTAGCATTAAGGTGGCTGCAGGAAAATGTATGGGCTTGGTTTCTGAAAGAGCTGCCTAACATAGAGTTCCCACTGCAGATCTCTTTGACTTTGGCCTTTCAGTTTTACTCAGGGAGTTAGATTCTCTTATATCCAGGAATCATAGAAATATGCATTAAATAGAATTTGTCTACATTTCATCCTTTCTCTTGTGATGCCTTTGTCCTGCTTTTCTATCTCTTAGTGTTTCTATTTGCATCATTAAATATTGTTGTATCTCTAGGCTAGCACTATGCAGTGTTTGCTGTTCTACAGGAGAAGATCCTGACCTGAAAAGACATTCCTTTGGCTGTGGTTGCTATTAGGAATTAACTTGAAGAAAATCAGTGTGTGGCATGAGTTTCTAGGAAAATAAAAAGTGCCTTCCTGACTGAATCTTGCCACATCCTGTGTGCTATATAATATTTTGTTTGTTTTTGTTAGCCTATACACATTTTTCTGTGTTGACTGAGAGATTGTTCTGAATAATAAATGATGCAAATACAACATAATGCACATATAAGTACTGTCAATAAATACCAATTTTACTGGGTATTATTTTTAAAAATGGTTAAAGTGTGGCACTTGGCTTCAAAGTGAAATAGGCTGATTGTAGGCAAATTGTTTATAAGATTACATCACCTTAAAATATTTTAAAAAAGCCTCCTCATAAAACAATTAGCCTTTCACCATTCTCTGTAACTTTTCCCTCCTTCCCATACACACCCTCAAGAGTGTGTACTGGAGAGAATTTGCATCTGTTCTCACCAATATCTGTTCCTTAGGAATCCATTCAGTCCCTCTGAAACACCATGGGTGACTGGCAGTTTATTATTATTTTTGCCTACTGTTGGAGAATTAGTGAAGAATAAAGCTGACATTTCCTAGCAAAAGAATAGGAAGTCCAAGTTTTCAAAGAATGATCCATATCTAAAATTTCATGACCATAAGAATAGTTGAAGTGTATGAATATCATATAGGCTTATGGTATCCCAAATTGTCAAAAATCATCATGTTGCCCCATAAAAACTGTTCTTCGAAGGAAGAAAGAGTGCTTTAAAAAATATACAGATTACTTTTGTCTGCCATTTGACCATGGCCTGGTTAAACGCACAGTTCTTTTTTCTGCATCTTTTATTAATGTTAAAGAGTCCATGACATTTTTACTATTAGAATAATTCTGGGTTTTAATTTATTATTTTTATGAGTGAAAATATGGGACTGATCTATGTGTAGTCAAATATTGACTTTCAGAATGAAATTCATGAATGTGTGTATGGCTAATAAGAAAAATATCTTGGCAATGCTGTCTATTCAGAAACTTCCAGGTTGCTTGTCTACTGATAAGTATGAATCATTCTGTTTTTATTGTTTCATGTGCTTCCAACAGAACATAAACCCTTGTGGGCTGTCAAACGCCCTCCCTTGAGTTATGGAAGACAAACATTATTTTCTGTTTCAAACACAAACCCTGTTATTATTGATGCTTTCCTTCCAGTTATGTACTATGGTGCATTAAATAATAGGTGATGATACAGAGCTTAACCAACTCCTCTCTACTTGATGAGTCAGGAAACTCCCCAGTGATCTTTCTAGGCAACGTGAATCACATGTATTTTGGTGCACTGTGTGCTCCATCTCTGCACCTTGTGCATCATTTCCCTTCTCACAAAATCTTCTTGACATTTGCTCCCTTTCTGGGCTGGATGTGTCTTTTGGGCTTTCTGGGCTGGATGTGTCTTTTGGGCTTTCTGGGCTGGATGTGTCTTTTGGGCTTTTTTACACGTATGTCTTGTTCTCTCAGGCTCTCCTAGAAGCTCTTGGTGGATTCTCTGCTGTAGTCATCCCAGCTTTGTTGTGTTGCTCTATTCCCTTGAGAGCAATGACAGCGGCTTCTTGCTGATAAAAGAAAAAAGTCCTATTTTTTTTGTTTATTTACTTGCTAAAATGTAGTCAATTATATAATTGCTCTAAAGGAGACAAGAAAGGGCTTCAGTCCTCCATTTCCATACCTAGAAACAGCAAGGAATAATATATTGCTACATCAGCTCTAATGATGAATCACACAATTCTGGTAGTGATACAGATCAATACTGCTTCTCCTCCTCAGTGTGGAAATTGCTGTTGCTGGTTGGAATCCCTGCTCCCTGCTTTCCCTCAGCCCCAAGTGATGCATCCTGTGCACACGGTGTCTGTCCTGGGGCCCGCGGAGCTGTGACGCATTTCTGCGCTGTCGGGAAATGAGTCTCATTGCCTCTGAGGACACTGCGTTGTCATTGCTGTCACACACACATGCTGTTCTGCCAAACAGCTGTTAGGAATGGGACATTCATGTTCTGCTACATTTATTTCACACTTCACACATTTGTTCTCGCCTCCAAAGTATTACATGGTGCTGTGTCTAATCATATTTTCATTTGCAGGCAAAGGAGATTTGCAGAACATCTCAGTGTGAATGGTTTACATTAGCTATAAAATAATTTGGTATATTTGAGGAGGCTGATAAAGTGGATTCATGCTTTAGACTTAATCCTGAATTAATAGATTCATACCTCTTGACTATGTTAAAAAACAACTGCTAATGCAAATGCTTAAGTGAGTTGCGTACATATTTAATTTTATACAGCCCTATATAAAACCTCTTTATATACTTTTGATACATTGATTTCTAACGTGACCTGACAGCTACTGTTTGTATAAACAGCTGCTATGTATATAAATGAGATTAAAAATAATAAAAGATCATAAATATAATTGGGAAAAGCCTGTTTACTTTCAATTGCAAAGCATCATAAATACCAGTGACTGGAGTCTATTCTACTACATGCTGTGCTAGAATCTGATTTGTCTGATTTATTTAATGAATTGCTGAATAATTCAATTCTAAAATACGGGAGACATTGTACCAGTAATGCTTCAGAAAGCAAAAGATTTTAAATATATTGTAGTACAGCAGTATTAAACATATTGCAAAATAGGTCCCAAAGAACAAAACCTTATAATTGGACATTAATTAGGGGTATAACTGGACATTTTTATTGTGTAATCTGCCTTCATTTGTGTAAACATCTCTATTGGTAAATAAGGACTTAACTTCACTTAACACCCATAAAATTACTTATTGCTTCAAAGCTGAGCAAATTAATTCCTTTCTAGAATGGTAAAAGAGGAAATTGTCTTTTGGCTCTTTTTTCCTATTACAAAGTTCTCAAAGAGCACCTTCCTATTAATCAGAGTTGGATAGCAAAAGGAAAGTAATGGAGGGAGACCAAGAGACTCCAAAATGGATTAGATGAACTTTCAGAATTCTAGGGAGAGTCTTCGGTGGCTCTGCTCTGTTTTCCAGCATGGTGGGTGTGAGAGAGCAGGGTTACTGTCCTGAGAGAGCAGCAGAGGAGAGGAACCCTTCCCTCCTGAGGGATGCCCCAGCAGCTCTGCTGGCTGCTCCCACTGGCAGCCTGGCTCTGCCTTTCCAAGGGCAGCTGCTGCAGGGATGGAGCTGTAAAAGGCTGCCAAATCTCACACTTTGGGTCACGTTTTTCCTGCTTTGTTTATTGTTTCTGTGGAGCCATATCATGGGACCTGTATTTGACCCTGTTGTGCTGTGTATGAGCTGCTGTCTAAGGTAACCTTAGGTGGTGCAAGTGTGACCAAAGTCAGAATGTAGCAACTGGCCTGCCTGGGGTAGGTACTCACTGTGTGAGCAGCTGCAGAGACAGAGCTGGGGTTCCTTTTTTTTAACAGAACCCCATGAGGTTTGCAAAAGGGACCTGTGCTTTCCCCAACACTAGCCAAATAAAGAGTATGATGATAGTAACAGGTAGCTTGTGTCACCTTTTCTAGACCAATGCCACCATCTCATTTCTGAGATTTCATAGACAAATAGAAATAAGTGATTTTTATTTTTTCTAAGTCTTCTAGATGTAGCAAACCTGATTTATTCCTTCAACTGCGAGTCCTAGTCAGTGCATTAAAGGAATGACTATTTTATTAAATTCCTAATTTACAAATCTAATAATAAAATAATAACTGCCTATTATCATTCTGAACAAAGTTCTCAGTAAAAACAAGAACAACCCTGTGGATTTCCCTTCATCCACTTTTTCCACTCAGTTATCAGATATCTCTTAACCCATCTGTGTTGTGACCACAGTGCCTTGACTGACTCTTGAAGCACATGGGGAGGGAACTCTTCATGACTGTGTGAGTGGACAAAAAGGCAGGAAACAAAGCTTCAGAGAGAGCAGCACAGGTAATGCCTGCATGATTTTGGACTTGGGGCTGGCAGTTAAAAATCAGGAAAAAGGTAATTAAGCCATCATTTACAGGTCCCTAAAATTGCCATGTCAGTGTGTGGTGGTCAAAAAACCCAACAAAGTATTGGGCAGCCTCAGGAATGTTGTTGAGAGGGAGACAGAGTCTACTGCCTGTTTCTGCTAGGATGTTAAAGGGAATAGGCAGAGATGTGTCCTCTGACATTCCTAATTGGAGATAAATGATAGATACTGAGCAAAGCAGAGGGGCTCTAGAGGGTGCTTATGAGCTCTTCCCAAGAGTTTCTCTCAGTGCTCTCATGTGGAGTATGTTTGCAGCATATGCATGGGGGCCTGGTTCCATTCCTCACATAATCAGTTTAAATCTTACTTTTTTCTTGTGCGGATATATTGGAGCAATCCCTCAGCTGTCAGGTAGAATAATTTCAGAGCTGTATGTCCACATTTGAAGATAAGAGTTCATACAAACAAACCAAGGTCAATATGTTGTCTCTTAGTGCATTTCCCACAGTAAGACGGAAGTATATCCTTAAGAGGAGATGCTTTTTATATTTAAGAAAAATGGGTAACCACTTTTCTGTACCATCACTAACATTCCCCTTGGATAAAATCCAATGATGAACAACTTCCTCATGGAAGAGGTCAAGACTTTTCCCTCTCCCCTAAGTATTAAATGTCAGTAATATGTTTGAGAGTAGTGATGCAGATAAAGATTTAGAGTCATGGGGCTAGTGGCATTAAAAGAGTAATGTAAATTATCTGCTTTTAAAAGAGGTACAAAGCATGTTTATTATTAGGGGCAGGGCAAGAAATTAAAATTCTTTGAATTTCTTGATGTATCTACATTAGTCCAAGCATGGCAGAGCTCCTGCCCATGTATGGGAATGTGTAAGTGGAATTCTGTTCATGCTTGTAACTGAGCAGGACAGTGGCATATCAGGCACAAGATGTTAAGGAGGAAAGAAAACCTTTAACAATTTTCTTGTTATTTGAAAGTTGCAGAAGTTTAGTCAATTTAAAGTCCTTGTGAATGTCCCATACTGGGTGGGATCTGTGCTGTAGCTGACATGACCCTGCAGGTGTCTGTGCACTGCCTTACACACATAGTGTGTTAATAGTGTCACAGAATTGTTAACCTTCCTCATATTCCACACTCTTGTTCCCAGAAATATTATTTACTTCAGCTACAGTGAAGGTGGACATTTTAATTTATATAAAGAACTCATTTATTTTTGTGCTTTTATAGTAAAGCAAAGTACTTTTTTTTTGCATTGGTCACCCAAAAAATAGTGTGCTTTCTGATTTTTTTTCTTGGTTGGTATTAGGGAACTTTAATTCATTGAAGGACAGGTGTTAATTCATACACTGAAGACAGCCTGATAGGATTTTCTTTTCCTTGTATTATTACCATGAACACTGTCAGCATTTAATTAAGAGTTTAAATTTTAAAAAATTATTTTATTTCTAAGTGGAACCTTTATTAAAGCCTTTAAAGGGAAGACTTTGTTCTCAGAAAACACTATAAAGTTAAACTGATGCTTTTTTTCTTTGACAATCCTTCAGATTTGTGTGGTCATTTCCCCTTGGCGTCAGACCTAAACTTTTATGAGATTTAAGTTTAAATGTGTGAAAAATGGAGAAGTGAATGGATGATTCCGGACTCTTGCTACTTTTGTCTGGGGCAGAAGAAAAATAGCTTTCAAGAAAAGTATTTGGATCAATTATTAAATTCAGTGAGGGAGATGAGATTTTATTTCAGAAAGTGTCCAAATTCAATTCAGAAGCTGATGTTTTAAGGCTTTCTTCTGCACCCCACAACGCAATAAAGCTGGTGTTTCCAGGGAAAACCACTTAGCTCCTGAACAGCTATGTGGGGTGATTTATTCTTATTTCATGTGATTAATACCAGGCATTTAGGAGAAATATAAATTTGTCCTACTGATGGATAGTGATAGGCACATTTGAAACATTCAAACCTTTTAGCGAAATATCCCCAAGCTACACTGGGGCCAGAGAGCTACAGAAGAGCAGAGACCTGGGACTTACACTACTGACTTGAACAGGATCAAGATTTTGGTCCAGTTAACTGTAAGTACCAAATGAATGATTAGAGAGCTGGAGCTGTGGGCTGCTCTCAGGTGTTCTGGAGTGCAGACCAGGAGCTGGATGTTTGTCTCCTGTGGCTCTTTTCAGATGGTTGCCACATTGCCATATTTTGGTGTGCTCTAGTGTGCTGCTGTTTTTCATAATGGTTGCCTGTCTGAAACTGAAAAATCATGGAAGATTTTAATTAGAACTTTGTAGTGAATTCTGAGAGAATCTGTTTTCATAATATTGTTTTAAGAAAGGAAGATGTATTTCAGGGAACTTTTATGTTAGAGGCCCTATGCTTTGGAGCAGGAGCTTCCTGTGTGAGACATGGTCTTAGTCAATTTTTGTATGTGCTGTTTTGTGGAAAAAAGAAAAAGCTACTTCTAGTTTCCTAACTCCTTATGCCTGACACCTGGCCTTTCTGTGTTAGGCCTGAAGGCAGGGAGTGTGTGCTCTGATGCCTTGTGAGAAGAGCTGGGAGGTCATGGGTATCATCAGCCAGCACTGAGTGATGGGGATTTCAGTGTAGATTTGCAAATTCCAAGTCTTGTCTCTGTGAATTTTGTGTTCTCTGTTCTGTGATGGAGGAACTGATTTTTCTCCTACTTATGCATGCATTTGCAATCTGGTGATGATGATAAAAAAAATTTAATTGATGGATTTTCTGGGGAGAAGTTATGGAAAGCTGTTGCTAAAAAATGTTTAGAAAATGGGTCCAACTACTTTTACCTGTTATTTTGCCTGGTTTTGTAAAGTCAGCCTGATAAATGTCTGGAAGCAGAGAGGCAGTTAGGTGTTCTACCTTCACTTCAACTAGCATAAGACATGGTTTAAAGTTTCCCCTCTTTCTGGCAATATGCATACAACTAAAACTTTTCAAATGCTTGGTTCTGTAAGCATTCCATTGGCCAAAATCCATGTAACTAAAGGAAAGCCCTAGCTGTGCTCCTATTTGTAAGGCAAAGTGGTTTACACATGTGAAGTGTATTCCAGCCCTGGAAACATGAGACCCTACTCAGTGTACAAGAAGGTGCTCTCTGTTCTGCAGTCCTGTGGTCTCATGCTCTGTACTCCGTAGTAGACAGCCAATGTAATTTCCTGGCTAAGAGGTGTTTGCATGTGTTAAAATAGCTTCTACAAGGCTTAAAACAAAGCTTAATTGTGGGGAGGCCTTTGAACATACATGTCTGACTTTATCAGTGCTGCATCATTAGAGCTACTTGCCATGATGCATATCTTCATGTAGTGATCTGCCTTTTTTTACTAAACCATTCTAAATGAAGACAATGTAGAAATGGTTTAAGAGGATATATATGGCCTTTTATGAAAGGGTTCTTGCTTCACATGTAGTCCTTGTTGCTGTGCAATAAAATAAAATAGTAAATTCTAAAATCCATAAAGTAAACTGAAACCTTTTAAAGATGAAATTGCATCTGGTTCTCTTAGGCTTTGTGCTTTACTATCTTGTATTACCAACCTAAATCTATTTGTGCAAGTTTTGCTTTTAGTGGCAGATCTATAAAATAACCTAAAAGGTGTCTGTGGAAGTGTCATAAAGTTTACGATTTCCATAAGGAGACTGTCACCACCACCCCAATCTTTCATTGAAGAACAGCTTGCTTTGCAGGCTGATGGAGTAATGCATAATAATCCTAAAAGGGTCTTCAAGATGGAGTTCTTAGGAAGTCGTGTGGCATGGTTGTCATTTTGATGTGTCCTGCCAGCTCCTCTGCTGAGCATGGTAGTAGGAGGGGGTTTGGCACTGAATTGCATGGGCCTTTTCAAGTGTTTCTTCCACAAGTTTGTCAAAATATTTGGAATAGGATCCCTTAACTGTTAAGCAATACTTGATTTTTATAGTGAAGTTGTAACACTCGGAGAAAGGGAGAGACATAAACATTAAAAAAAAAAAAAAGGAGGCAACCAATAGGAATGACCCAGAAAATACCTGAGAAGTTTTTTTCCATTGCAAAATTTATCTGAATTAAATATCCATCCTCCTTTAAAGAGGATGGAAAGATTTCATTATTTCTGCACAGCTGGTATCTTTCCAAACGTGTATTCCATTGACCTGGCCAACTTTAAAATAATGTGTTTTCCTTCTTGGCACAAGAGATCTTAGTTATTTAGAAAAGTTATTCTTGGTGAGCTACATTCTCTGAATAACTATAGACAGTGTTTTTATGATGAGTTAATGGTGGCCTTCTGTGACCATTTTTTTTTTTTTTCCAGGTAATTTATTTTTTTTCTATGTGCAATTTCTATAGATTTTGTGCCATTTAGAGGATCTGTTTCCATGGAGTCATAGATCTGTTTTCCAGATGTGAAAAACATCTGTGCCCATCCAGGAATATTGCAGGGCAGTAATTAGGACAATCTTTAACCTAATCTTGAGAGACTCAACCTAGAGCTGGGCAGTAATTAGGACAATCTTTAACCTAATCTTGAGAGACTCAACCTGGAGCTGGAGCTCCCAGCGTGAGGTACAAATTCTTGCATGGTTACAGCTGGTGTCACTTGTGAAGGCATTGTTTTCTTCTAAGACATTGTGTGCAAACCAAAATGCATTTGTGAATGCATTGAAGTGTTAGTCAATGGGCTTATGAATTCTTTTGTCTTATGATGTTATAAAAACTTATGGTTGGACAAAATTTAGCAAACTAGAACCAAAGTAAAGATTTAGTTTCAGTTCCCATGAAAATGTGTATTTTTTTGTGGTGGTTGTTTTTTGTATATATATGTGTGAAGTGTCTAGTGTTATAATTTGCCATCACTGAGTGGTTTCTGTGGAGTGTATTTGGTCTGAGCACAAAAGATTGTTCTCTTATATGTGCATTTGGAGGTTTTAGTGCCCAGCCTTCACCCAAACTCTGCGAGAGTTAAGGCTGCCTTCCTTTGAAGTAATAGAAAGTCTCCCTCCTCACCTCAAAAACTGGAGGAACCTAAGGAGTTAATAATTTAGCTCCTTATTTGAATTCTATGAGAATGCTTAGTGTTCCTGTACAGTTTTGTTTTGTTTTTAATATCTTTAGCAAAGTGAAATAAACTTTGTTTCTTACCCTGGAAAGTTTCACTAGCCTCACTAGTAGGGGCAAATGCATGCTGGTTGCTTTAGAAGTAAAGGCATTAGGAGACTCTAATGTCTGTGCCAATGCTCTGAACTCTGGTCATTTAGCAAACATGCAGATTTCAACTAAAACCTGGGAGTTGTTCTGTCTTTTTTTTAGATGTGATATCTTAATTTTTGCTTCTTACAGACTGTATGTAATCTCCTGTTCAGCTCCATGGAGCTTTAAGTATGTTTTGCCAATCTTAAGCTGATTCAATCTTCATATTGGCTTAAATCAGATGTATTTAATCAGATGAAGTGATGTGAAAAGATGGCTGGACTCTCAGGTACACTGTTTTACTATTAAATAAAAAACCCTTTTAGACCATGAAAGACAAAAATTTATTTTTAGTTCCTTTATATGTTTAGAATAATGGAGACTTTATAGACCAGTTGCTGCTTCTAACCCCCTCAAGACTGGCTAAAATGAAATCACAAGCATTGATTCATGAGGGGAAAATGCATTATGGAAAAAAAAATCAGCACTGCCAGCAGTCTTGCTGGCTCCTGGCAACATGGAAATATGAATGGTGGCAGGCATGTATGCCTATGTAGACATTGAGCTCTATATACTCTCTATATAGTTTGTAAATTTTCTGTTCTTGGGTCACTTTCCAGTGTAATGCCCATTTTCATTGTTGTAAGAACTGAGTAAATACTTTAAAGGAAAAGAAATTGTTTGCCACCAGCCATCCTGCCCTGCATCAATACAAACAATAAAAAGTCTGCAATGTGTGTGATCTCTTTTTTGTGGATTCTCTTCTGCATCTGAGCACTTTCTGAGCAATAAAACTGATGAAGCTTGGCCTCCCTGCATTATCTCATGTGGTGCTACATTTCTGCCTCTGGACAGGAGGAAACACCAGAGCTGTCCATGTGAGGTCTGATATCGGCGATGGAGAGAGGAGGGGAGACTGAGTGGTGCTTCTCAGAACTCGAATTTATTGTGGACTACCTGTGCTTATATACTATTCTAGGAAGGCTAGTGATGTTTTACTACAAAGATTGGGGTTATCATCACATAAACGTATACGTTTTGCAACATCTCTTGCTTGCAGAGGTTGACTCAATCTTCTTTCTTGATTCAATCTTCTTGGAATCTTCAAAGCTCTGTTTATTCTTACCAAGGCATCCTGATAATCAAATATTTTATGCTAATCAAAGCACAACAGCCTGACCTGCTGGTTTCTCTCAGGCTTGCTTCTTCTTTTGATGGCTTACAAAGTCTTGGGAAGCGCTGGCTCTTGGCTGCTGCACATGAAATTTGTGGCTTAAGGGGCACGTAGGGTGAAAATTGTCTGGTATGGAGATATGATCTGCGCCATGATGGAGCTGGGAACTTTGTCTTACTTGTTTGAATAACTTGTAAGACAAAAACTAGTATGTTTCTTCCATAATGCCAGTGAATTTTAGAGAAACTGACATGAAGCAACGGACAGGGACAGAAGCAAAAGTAGAGCATGAATTTTCCAGTTTCCAGTCCTCTGCCTACTGAGTCATGGATAATCATACCATCAGTGGAACTGTTAAAACTGAAACAAAAACAGGCTTTAACATTCAATGGAACCTCATTCATCAGTTAAAATGCATTCTATAGAACCTAAGCAAAAAATTGGTTCCTACTAGCCCAATTTATATTAGTTAAAAGAATAAAAATCCAGAAAAAAAGAACAAACCTTTATGCTCAATCTGAAGGCAAAAAATAGTAAGTTTTGAATCCACTCCCTTTTCATAATTTTAAAATATTTTTCTATTAATGGAACTTCTTTGTTTTGAAAGTGCCTTTTTTTCCCCTCCCAGGAGATTTCTTTAAACATGGGAAAACTGAAAAAAAATCCTTTAAGTAAAATACATGATAATTTCAAAGGATTCTTGTCAAAACAGGAAAAATAAATGGGAAGTTACAATTTAGATTTATTACGGAGTTGTGGAGGGGGAAGACATCTGTGTTATCTGATTTAAACATAAACACAGCAAGCAGTTCTTAAATACAAGATATATAAACAGTACTCAGTATGCTAAATATTGTTGTGGTTTAGTGCATATAAACAGAAAATCCTATGGAAAAGTCAAAACATGGTTTAAAAATGTTACAATGTGTAACAAAGGGATTGAACTCTTCCTTCGTTGTTGATTGACCATGAATGATACCAGGCTTAAATTGTTTCTCTATTCATTTAGTTATTATTTCTTCTGTGCAACCAGGATAAAAATTTCAAATTTGAAAATGAAATGAAAGCAAAAATGAAATGAAAACAAAGATATAGTTAGTATGGAGGAGTCAAACAGAAAAAATAGATTTCATTGTAAACTCCAAAGCCCTTGTTAAGCTTTAAACTGCATTGGATTTGGTCTTGGTGAAAACCTCGAGGCTCCAAAGAGGAGTGAAATTTGCCCAAAGCAGATCTTCATATGGGAAAAGCACGTCAATAAAACTGTATAGAGAAACCCCAGTGTAGGTATTAAGCAATAAGGATTTACAGGTGCAGTTTTTTTGGTAGCTCCTTTGGAAACAGCTTATTTTGAAGTAGGTAAATAAACTTTATTTAGTAGCCACTTGTCAAAGATAAATACAATAGCAGAATCAAATGGAAACCAAAATAGAGATCCAAATAAGACATTTTAAAGATTTAAATAAAAAAAAATCCTAGCTAGACACATCAGTATCTCAATAGCTAGGAAAAAAAGGACATTAAAAATTGTATGGGTACATTCATGTTTTGATTAATATTTGAATATTTTTAAGGGGAATAACCATTGTTTTTCCTTTGTGTCTATGGAGGCCGTGAGACATGTGAATATTTGGTTGTCATGCATTTGGTATTTAAAGTTCATATCCTGCTGGGTGCTCTGAATTCTATATGGAGGAAAGTTCCTGTATATGATAAAATTCTTCCAACACCCTCACTTTTAATATTGATGTTTTTGAAGAGAAAGAGACATTCTTTTTTATGACTCTTATTCTCTCACCATTTTTATTTACATGTGATATTTTCAACCTCTAGTAGGCAACAGATTCCTGCACATTGCTGGAAGCCCACATTAAGTGTATTCACTTTCAGAAAGGAAATTGATGCCTTGGTTTGAGGTTCTTTTTTTTTTAATAAAGTCAGATAGAGCACTTGGAATGAGAAGATTGGCATTGCCAGTATCTCTAAATTTTCATCTGAGAGGGATTTGGAACTGGGGAGGATGAAGTCCAGCCATGCTATTGCTTTGTTTAGAATTGTGACATGCCATATGCTTTCTATACGGCTGAGTGAACAGAGTTTGGAACAGTGCTGGGATACTGAATTGTGTTTCTAGATCTGCTACTGACTTGCTGTGGAATGTGATTATATGCTTTAATTTCTTCTTTTCTTGATTTCTCTACCTGCAGAAGTATTATATTATAATATTATGATGATTTTTGTATAAAAGAAACTCTCGAGATGGGAAGATATCATTCTTACTAACTAGCAGTAGAATATCATCTGTTCCTTTTGCATAATTTATTTTTACAAAGATAAAAATATTGGGTGGTGCTGGAGCTATATCAGTTCTATTAATTCTAATGTGCCATGTATAGGCATGTTTGGATTCTAAAATATAAAGGATGTAAATAGGCATACACAGACCATGGACTCCTGTTCTGGCTGTTTATGGAGTGAATGGATGCAGGAAGGGTGTTTATGTCTTCTGCTCAGGACTGAATAAAGTAAGAGGCAGATTACTTCAGAGTCTGAGGTTGACCACAGCAATCTGTAGTGTCCTGCCAAAATCCACTCCAAACGTGAATGAAATCACAGCTTTTCATTTAGTTTGTTCTCTTGAAAGTAGCTGAGAACATTACAGTAGCCAAGTGGAAAACTCTGGGTAAAGTAAGCAATCACCCAGCTTCCTGTTGTTCCAATTTCTGTTTAGTCAGTACTAATGATATGAGGCAGCGCACAGTTGAGCTCTTAAAATGTTTTGTTCAGCACATTTTTTTTTTCTTTCATGTGCAGTTGACATTAGAAGTGTTGTTAATTTCTCTACAGTACAGTTCACACAGCTGCTTCTAAATCCAGATGTGGAATTGTGGTCACTGCACTAATGAACTCCACATTTAAGCCAAATTGGGGGTATCTGTGAACTCTGACATACTATGCAGAAAGATATGTCTTTGCATAAATATGTCTTGGTAAAGTGCAATGCCTTTTCCTTGATGTGGGATAAAATAATATTTCCTATTTTTGTACCTTGCATTCTTTGGGCAGTGGCCGCTAAAGTTATGTGAGGCTGTATCTCTCTATGATAGAACACTCTAGAAACAGTGTAAAAAGTTAGTATTCAGACTGTTACTTGTGCCATTAGGTGGTGCTTTCAAGCTTCTCTAGCATTGAAGAAAGAAGTAAAGGAGGGCTGAGCTTTGTGCAGGACGTGCTTTCACAGTGCTGAGGAGGGTGCAGTAATGAAACCCAGCTGTGTTGGACCAGGATGCAACCGAGGGGCTGTGGGACAAGGAGGTGGGTGAGGCTGAGATTTGGCTTCTGAAAAGTTTGATGAAGGAAATCACGTGTAGTCTGCGTGCTGTAAGCCTAGAAGATGATTCTGAGCCAAAGAAGTTAATGAAGATAGTGCTGGTTTGTATGAAGTGAAGGTCTGGCTGATAGCTCGTTGACTTTGGACGTGCCCTAATGTCTTCAGCTCTCTCACGTTGCTATAGACTGCCTGCTATGCTGCCATGTTTGTTTAGAATGAGATTAAGCCCTTTCTCCCAAGACATACACACTTATGGTTTTAAGGAAGGATTTTTGAAGTGTGTACAGGCTTTTGTGGAATGGATAGGAGTATTCTGAGGACCAGTTTTACTGGGGTTGGTCTTAATCAGGCCAATTTCCACCTCCTCAGAAGCTCTTTGCATTTGAGAAAAAGTAATAAAGAGTTGAATCTGAGCTTGTCAGTGCATTTGGATGGCTGATATTATTTACCTGCGTCATTCTCCCAACGGCTTTACTTGGACATTGTTGAGAAGTGAAGATAACTTACTTAGGTTGCATAGATGTGCTTAAATCTTTGTCATTGTGTTAAAGGATGGGCTGGGACTGGACAAAGGGTTTAGGTGCTTGAGTGGTCCAGATATGAGTATGAAGCTTCTCTGAGCTCCTTACTAAGGTGGCGTCCTTCTGCTCCATAGGTCTTCTGAGGCACCTGCTTAAGAACCATTGTCAGTGCTGCACCTACGATACACAAATGATGTGGTTGGAGCAAACAGTCCCCTGCATGAAAGAGGGGCCAATGCCTCCTCTCATGGTTCTCTTATCTTCTGAGTTAACCACATGGATGGAGAATGTGTCCAGTGCTGAAAATGTTCTTGGGGCATGTCTTAATTTGTGGTGGAAATGTAGCCATTGGGATAAAAGTAAAAATACTTACGGGCAGAGTAATCTGTACTTGTAAATTTTGGGGATTATGGCTGCCTCTGGAGAACTGTTTGAAATCACTATCAGAGGCAGAACATTTGTGCTGTTGAATTACAGCTTTAGCCCAATATGGCAGGCCCAGTTTCATGTAATAATGTTACTTTTATGGTAGCTAGATCTCATCCTTGCCAGTCTATTATTAGAGTTACTTTACAGTAAGTTTGTGGCTAAAATCACTATTAATTGATTCCTTTTTCTGCTGTTCACCTTCACATATTTTTGTTCTCAATAAAGTTCCAACTTTCAGTATAGCTAGTGGCCCTGTCAAGCACCTGCTTCTTAGTTTACAGAAAGCTTGTGGTGACAAAATCCCACAATATTGCAATGACCAATATTCACAAGTAATATCCATTTTAATACAGTGCCATGAGTTTCTTTCTCTACCGAAGCCTGTGCTTTTGCACTTTTATTTTCTTTTTCAGTTTTTGTTTCAGGAAATCTTACCACTGGTATTTCTTCTAATGGCTTTTGTGTGCTACTGATGCTAGTTCTCTTTTCATGGTGCGATCTGACTTATGTGGTTAGCACTACAGAATAAAACAATCTTATTCTTAAATCTAACTTTAAATAAGACTGCTATTCATTTGTTCTGTGTTATTTTTAATCCAATATCCAACTTTCTATTTCTGTGATTGCTTCTCAAACTGTTTTTCTGGTATTTGTGGCTGGGGTCCCAGGGGACATACAAGCAGTCATTTCGCTTGCAGTACTTTATTTATTAAGTGCTTAAACTATTTATTTGGCTACATTTTTGCACCAGTATTTATACTAAAATAGTACTGAAATACTATATCCAACACTGAAATCCTTTTCTGCAAGATACTGTAAGCATGTAGCTGGAGAAACATGCAGTGGAACTCCTCAGAAATACACCCCATTGTGGGAATTAGGCCTACAGAGAACAGGAGCAATAAAGTCCAGCTCCAGTATTATAGATCAGGAAGAGTTACTATACAAGTCATAAGTATAAGAAAGCATGAATGATCTAAAAATTTTTATGTGTTTTCATCATGAGTGGATAGGATTTTCTTATTTAATGTGTGTGTTAAATTTTTGTGAGAGTTTATTTGTAGTGAAAGCCTGCTGTGGTGTGCAGTATTCTAGAAAGGTGGATAGGAGAAACAGCTTCCCAGTACTTTTTAAAACAGTGAAACAGTGAGGTTTGGAGCTGAGAAAATTTTTATTAATAGCAAGAGAACTTATAAAAAGGAATTTTAGAAGGTCTTTGAAAGAGAAGATAGAGGGCATAAGCTTTGGTAAGGGAAGTGAACATGCTTCCTATCAATGGAGAGCTAAGGTAGTTCAGTAAGAAAGGTGTGAGAAAGGGAACAGTGAACCCCAGTCATTCCTGAACAGGAATAGATTCCCAAGGATAGGCCGTGTAGAAGATTAGGGGTTTTTTCTGTTTTTCTTGAGGTTGGGGTGGGGATAAAGGTCTTTGAAAGAAGCTTCAACCAGCTTCATGCAGAGTGCTACTTTATAGGGGCTAAATGTTTAGCAGTGTCTCAAAGAGGGTTCCTAAATGAAATATAGAAATACAAAATTGCTTTCTGCATTTTATGCTAATAAAATTTCAAAAATAAATTGAGAATTTATCAATAGAACTCGCCATAGTAAGGATTAATTAAGA
This sequence comes from Anomalospiza imberbis, assembly GCF_031753505.1. Classification (NCBI taxonomy): domain Eukaryota; kingdom Metazoa; phylum Chordata; class Aves; order Passeriformes; family Viduidae; genus Anomalospiza; species Anomalospiza imberbis. Next base: position 13,007,623 of record NC_089690.1, read on the forward strand.
ACCTGTTTCAGACACACTGGCATACAAGGGAGGTACATTAAGAAATCTGAAGTGCAGCATGGCTTTTTTTTAAGGCAGTCCTTCTTGACAAACTTTAGCTCCTTGTTGTAGGACCTCTTTGGATTTCTGTTTAACTTGTTGGATACTTTGAGTATTTTCGAAAGTTCTGCTTCTGTGGTTATGTCTCCTCTTTACCTTCAAAATCTCACTGCAATTGGGATCTACATCTATCTTTGCATAGAGAAGAGAGAAAATCCATCTCCCATGGGTTGAACGAGGCAGTAATAATTTCAATACAGGAATTTGCAGAGAAATTTTAAATCCTTTATTCTTTTCTCCTGAGTCTTTTCCATTTATATCTAATTCTGGGAAACTGTTAGTCAGGGGCTAGAAGAAATAATGGCAAGTTATTAGTTATGATGATAAATGCTAAAAAATGTAAACAGCACATAAGGAACCATTTAAAATATATCAAGAGTGAATCATTATGAAAAACATTGGAGGGTGCTTCTCATTTTCTCAAGGATTAATTCTTAGAGAATTACTTTTTCTTGGTTTTTTTAATAATGACTTTAGCATAAACAACGGGATTATGTTAATGATCTATTTATGAGAGAAAAATTTAGGAGGGACTATAAAGATGGTTATTTTACATTATAAAAGAAAGAACTGTACAGGCTTGGAGAAAAAATTAATAGAGAATCAATAATACAAACCCTTGGTCTGGGCACTTGGGAATGAAGGCCTCTCTTCCAGAGGCTCACAGATGGAAGCAGTGAGGGAAGAGGATCTGGGTGCACTGATTGCAGACTTTTCCCACAGAGGAAGTGTATTGAGCCATCAGTGGGACATGTCCAAGGAGAAATGAAATGTGTATCCAACAAAGTGCTCCTGAAGGGTGAGTCCTGGTACATTCACACACTCGAGGGACCTCTCTGGGTATGTTGTGAACAATTCTAATCAATCACGATCAAAAGATGTGGATGCAAACTGGAATGTCCAGCCAGGATCATGAGAGGAATGGAAACTCCCTGCACGAGAGGAGGTGGAAACAAACTTATTCAATGTCACAAAAGAAATGTTGTGGTTGCTTATATCAGGAAGAAGAGGGTTTTTTGTACTTAATATTTTCCAAATGGTACCAAATAGCCTTGTATAAATTTACAACTATTTGTATTTCAAAAATAATTTGAATTATAAAATGTGAGGGTTTTGGAATTGCCTAATTATTTTAGGGTCTTTAAGTTTGGGTTTTTTTTTTTTTTTTTTTTTAATTCGAAGAAGAGATACAAATATGTGTGTCAGTGTAAAGTATAATCCTTTTCTTCTTAGCTAGTGCATGGTGGAAAGCTGTATTTTTGAGACAACAAGTTCCCAACAGACGGTAGACAGTGGATCAATACTTTTGAAGTGGCAGTTGCTTGAACACCTTTTGTAGGTTGAGGCTTCAGATTGATGGCCTAAGACAACTTATCTACATGATTCTTAACTGTGCAGTACAAAGTGTTCTGGGAATGGAAATGAAGCTTATTGAGCCATACTGAAATATTTAAAAGTATTCAGGCAAATATGTCCTTCTAATTGACATAATTTCAGCTTTTGATTCCTGAGAAGTTCCTCACCTCAGCTGTATCACTCCTTTTATGTGAGCTCCAGACCAACTGCAGATCCCCATATCCAGTTGCCTCTGTAGATTCAGCTGCTGCTTTGAAACCCTGTAATGCTGTGGTTATGATTTTTAGGCCTCAGTAGTAAATGTGGATAAACTAATGACTTAGTTCAATATGATTTGACAGAAACACCTCCCCTTTTCAGAATATGCCAGTTGTGGTCAGGTCTCCTGGTATTTTTGGCATGTTACCATCCAGGTTTGCATGGCTGCTAGGTCTGGGGTCTAGGAGAGAAAGGAAAACAAAATGTTCATTTAGATTAGAAAACAGGGTAATTTCTACCTTTTTTTTTTTTTTCTATTTATTCACTGCTGACCAAGCTTCACTAGCCTGTGAATTTCAAAACACTTTCAAAATTCAAAGAGGCAAATGCACAGTGTTCTATGCATCACATTACATGTATCAGTGGTATGGTGTTTATGCAAAATTCTATATATAAGAATTCTCTTTAGCATAAGGATGTGACACAGAAGGTTTGAGCAGAATTTTAAAATGAGATTTTAATCACAGTACTAATAAGCAGCATACAGAACACATTTTGAAGACTGTTTTAGTTTTCCTTGACATATTAAGATCACTTTCTCTCTGGGAAACCATACAATCAAGGCCCCAAATCAATGCAACTTGAGTAATGTAGGCAGCCTGTGTATTTCAAGCTGGAGTCATGAAGTTTGATACCATTACATCCAGCTCAGAGGGGCACTCTGCCTTTCCTTTCCCAGCTTTCCCCAGGAGAAACCATCCCCTTCAAACTGTGCAGTCTGAAAAGTGAAATGTGTTTTAATTCCTTGGGAATCTCCCTTTTGGGATGATGCTTATGCCTTTTAGTTGAATGGGAATTTAACTGGCTTTGAAAGATCTTGGAATGGAGCTATAAAGCTAAAGTTTTTGATCACATTAATAACTATTCTTTGTGCCATTGAGGTATTTAACTTGATGGTTTTATTTTTCCTATGATCACTTCTCTTTTAACTGGGGCCTGATAAGACAGCAGACTTCCTACTGTTAACTGAGGAACTTCTAAATATGTTGTTGGGGATTGCATAGAGTTAAAAAAAAAAGGAACTTGCAGCTAAGATAATGTTCAGTTTTGTTGTCTGTGCTGTGGACAGTAACATCTGCCTATCAGAAAGGGCAATACCAGCAACTTAAATAACTGCAGCTGTCAAGGTGTTATTCTAGGGCAGATCAGAAATATCTTTGCCAAGTTAAAATGAGTTTTCTAACCATTAACACCTAAACAGGAAGTTCAGCTTCAGAACCAACAACATAATGTTCTATTTCTGGTCCACAGTGCTGATCTCTACCAGAAGCAATGCATTGCAGAGTAACATGGAAAGGTTATTATATTCTGACTTAGATTTCAGATGTGACCCTTGATAGGTTTTTCAGTTTGCTCTTTATTATTACTATATTCCCAGATTTCTATGTAATTTGATCAGTATTAATCTTTAACATATGTGCCATTCTTCTTTTCCCATGGTTAATATAACAGATGTATGCTCTGTTTCAGTTCTCTGAAGCATTATTTTATTGTTTTGTTGGAAACTACAATTGTCATGAAGATTTAATTTTTCTGCAAATGGATATAGGGCCAGAAAAATTATGTCTTAATTACCATTTATAGTTAGGTTGCTCTCTTTGAAATTAGAAAACAATATATACTTGTTTGCTATGCACAGCAACATATGAGCAGAGAGTGCTGTGTACTGAACACAATGTAACTTGTGTGTCCTACAGAAGGAACGCAGAGCAGAAAAACAATCTCCTGTTATTTCGTTGTGGAAGAGAAATAATTCCATTTGCTGTACTATTATTACCTCTTAGATGCATCCTTATCTTTGTTGGATGACACACTCGTGGGACTGCAGGGCTGACTCTGCCCACTCCATACCATTTTCCACACACAGTCAAAAGGAAAGGGAATTGTTAGACAAAATTTTATGGCTTGTATATCAATAAGTGTTATTTTCCATAGGACTTCAATACTGTCAAATTAGTCTTATGTGCCTAACAAGTGAGGTAAATGACAACAGTAGGAGATAATTCTCCTCAACATAAAACACTTGTTGAAAAAATTCAGTCTGAATTTTACTGAAAATCAAGGAGGGTCTTGATTTCAACATACTTTCTGTAGTTATTAAGACATACATTTGTTTCACAATTAAGGGTTATATATGTTATTGCCTCTTGAGGGTTAGTCACTGTGACTATAATAGATTTATTTTGGTAAGACTGTATTGAAAATAAAGATTAAATTAAATTTGTAAATATACAGTATAACAAGTTGCAATGTCACTGTAAGTGAAGCATTTCTGGCTTGTATTTGCCCTTTATCTCATTATAATGATGCCAGAGATCCAATGTAAATATCCTTCTGTTCTGTCCAGCAACCCATACTTTAATTTGCTGTAATCAGAAAATAATAACCTCTGTAAAACAGCCTGTCAGGGAGAAATAATAGGGCTGTTAGACATTTGGCAAAACTCCATTGCATACTGCTGAAATACAATATCCCAGTTTTGCAGGACGTTTGTCACGACACTTGGTTGCTGTTATGTGCTGGGATGATCTTCCTATCATCAGACAGCACCTGACAGAAGACCGTGAACAGCCAGCTCTTCCCAATTTAATGAGCATATCCGCAGCAGTAATCCCATCTGGAAGGGCATGTAGTGTACCTCTGATTACTGTATGTTTTGTACTTAGAGTTTTCATATGGTTCCCTTTTTCTTTCTTTCCCTCTCAAGACATTGTTTTTCATGGCAGTAACTGTGAATTAACCAGATTCTGTGGAGAAAAAACCTTTACAGCATATATGGGTCTTTCAGCTGTGGTTTTTTAATATTTAAAAAGTACATTTATTTTTCTGAGCAGGTTTTTTTCTTCTTTTTTTTCTTTTTGCAGTACTTCAGGAACACCAAATATTCTTTAAAGTGATTGTTGGAAGAAGGTAAAGACTTTTTTTAGCCATGCTGTAGCGACTGGCAGCAATTCAATTTGTTGCAGTCAGAGGACTTTTAGTACATCCAGCATATGAACACGTGTAAAGTCTTGCATGTGGAACACCACGTGTTGAGAAATGTGCCCCTGCCTTCCGTACACTCCTGAACACAGTTCTATAGGACTTGTAAATAAAAACTGGGGGGCAAAGGGAATTCTATTTCAAACATTCAATACAGGAAAGACAACTGAAGGGAAAAAACCCCCTATATAAATGCAAGCAAAAGCATTCATTTAGTTATACACAAGGGTCAAATTAATGGAAAAATGGGATAATATTTTTCAAAACATAGTTCAAGACCACTTTCGTAAACCTCTTTTCAGTGAAAAGCTGTTTGAGTTGCAAACTTTCCCAAATCAAACGAGTGTTGACATTTGGGGAGAAAGGAAGAAAGGCATACTTGTTTTGACTTAGAGAGGAAAATATTCTTCAGAGCATGCATAATGTTGAGAGTTCTACGAATTAAAAGGAGATCTTGAGACACGGCTTTCTGCCTTTTTTTCTTGAATGTACATCCTATAATAGCTTCATAAGTGCTGTCACGGAATATTTAAACCACCAAAGAGAGGATTTTTTTTAATGCTTTCTTTTTAAAATCTTATTTCCAGAGTAGTCAAGATTTTCAGCAGATTTAAAATTGGGATAGTTTGTAACTCAGTTGTGTACTCTGGGCTGTTGAAGATCTGACCCACGGAGTGGGGTCTGGGAAGTGTTGCTTTTCCTGTTTGTGGCAGGAGAGCAAGAAAAATCAACTCTATCCATCTCTTTCATCCTGTGCTGAGAACAGCACAGTGTGAGCTCTCTAACCTTACAGCACTGAACTCAGTCCTTGTCTGCTTGCCTAAAGGACTCCACTGTTGGTTGCAGAAATGTAAACTTGGTGCTGTTATTTTGGATATCAGCACTGAGTGATTTCCCCAGTTTATGAAAGAGCTGTAATTTCTCTTGGGCTGGAGGTTAGGTTTCAGCTCTCTGGTTGGTATATGAAGAAAATTCAACCTTTGTGTTCTTGAATAGCATTTTTGGGAGTTGTATGTAGTAGAAGTTAACACAGATTTTGAGGACTGTAACAGATGTGAAAGAAGACAGGAGTGATCAGTGTATGGACACTTGTGCTGAGATAAAATCTAGGCCTTGCAATTTCTCTTGGGAAAAGCAAGCTGGAGCACAGGATGGGTCCCATGGTGCTTGCAGCTTCCTTTAGCTCATGCAGTTACATGCCTTTCTCTTTCTTGTTGTCGTTGGCTTGTTTGGCATTAGAGTGACCATTTTAACAACATGCCCCCTTTCTTTTCTTAGCTAGAAGTGAGGTAATTGTCTTTGCAATGTTGGGAGAGCGGTTCCCACACAGTCTGTGTTCTCTTCCAGCTCTGAGTGTCTGTGTGTTGTCTGGGATTGATCTGTGTGTGATAGACTGTGGAGATGCTTCACTGGTAAGGGCAAAGTTAATCAGAGAACTGATTCTCTCTGATCCAGACAGAAAATTTAATTCTGAGGAAAATGTGAAAGAAATATTAAAAGCTTGTCAGGGCTGTGGCAGCTCTGCTGGCTTTCTCAGCTTGTTCTTTTTATTAATTTAAAGGTATTTGAGTTTTCTATCTATAAATTATTTCATTACCAGGAAGTTTTTTTCTGTTTTGTGTACTTTATGTAAAAATCAGGATACAGGATCTTTCTTGTAGTACTTACAGAAGTAATTCAATTAGAGAAGGTAAATGCATTGAATTTGCCAATCAGAGAAAGTAATGCATATTATTTTTATATATAACTTTATATATTGAATATATTTATATATAGAATATTTACATATTATATTGCTCCAGTTTATATATGTGTATAAATATATATAGATATATGAAGTGAGTTATTACCACTATTACAAATGTATATTATTTTTTGAATTTTTCACCTTAGTTATTAGAATTCTACTACTATTAGAATTCTATTGCATTCTTATGGACTGTTTTGAATAAGTGAAAATGCATCTAGGGAAAAGAATTGTGAAGTATCCGTTTAGATTTACTTATAATATCCTGCAGGGTCACCTTATAAAGAATAACTGCCGTGCTTTTTTGTCTCATTAATTTGGTGAATTAAATATACACTGGCTGTGCAGTAACATATACTATGTGTTATATTAATATCTGTTATTTTAAAATTACAAATAAATTTTAAACAAGGACAATCTAAGCTGCTTCAGATGCATTATTTGTTAGTTTTTCAATCTATACATCCTATGACTTGTTTTTTCCCTGGTATTTTGTTCTTGTGCTGTTGCTGCCCCATCATGCCTTATTTACTGGAGTTATTGGAATAATGTACTTTATTTCCATGGTTAGAGCTGCCTTCTTGCTTAGTTACGAAGCCTTGCTCGTGGAAGCAGCTTTATCACTTGGCTTGTAAATCTCAGTCAGCTGTGAAAAGTTCAGTAACCTTTGGGTACAAAAGGGAAGTATGATCCAGTAAAAACCCTGAACATGATATCTTGAAGCAGTAATAGAAGTTATGATGTTTGGAAAGTGGCAAAATGGCCAACTATATTCTTTTGTAAATGCAGATGAAGATGCTAGTTTCAAGAAAATCGTATTTAATGTAAAAAGGATTATTTTTGTATTGAGTTGGTTTCATTCTGCTGCATCTGCCTTTATTATAAAACCAGAATTAAAAATATATGTGAAATATATAATTCACTTGAAAAATTTTCCTTGATCTGAAGACCAACCCTCAGTGGTTTTGAAAGACTGATTCTCTGATGTGGATTCATTTTCTTAACGAGTACTTTTGCTAAAAGGAAGTTCTTTTAGTATGGATATTAATGTTCTTGTTCAAATAAGACAAAATAGATGAACTGAGATTTTCTTTCAGAATGCTATAAATAACTTACTGTATTTCATGTTTAGTTGTAATCCATATAATACTTCCAAATTTGAGGCCTACAGTTTCTGCTATTACAACGCCAAAGGCTGGGTCTGTGTCCTCCCTGGGAACATTACTATCATGTGTTGATAATTGATTCTGAGAGAATTTGAACTGAAGGACCTTTGCCAAAACACGTCACATGCCTTTCTTCATTAAGAGATGATCAATAAAAGGTAATGGCAGATTTTGATAAGACTAAGTCCCATCAGACATGGTTTTATCCTCTATCAATTACCAAATACTAAAATTGGCTTGTATAATAAAAAAATATATGGAAAAATGCATAAACATATATTAAAAACGTTATAATGTTTGGTGTTTTCTCTAGCTGGGAATGAAGATAACCATCACTTCCAAGCAAAAGTGGGTGAAAAAAACAGATGCATTTGTGTTGTCTACCTAAAGTAAGATGCTCTCCAGTTTCAATTTTCTGTATCTGACAGATTGAAAACCTCCTACAAACTTTTCTGGTACATTTGTGGTTGCCTTGGCTGCTTTTAAACTGAAGTGTGAGATATCTTGTATAGCAGAACCCCACTGTGTGTGTATTAAATCAGGTGATAATGTGAGATAAGATAGGAAATGAGTGAGTCCTGCTTGAGACACTTTGGAGACTGAGGCCCCTCTGGGAGATGCAGAGGTTTTGCAGTTTTGTCACTGCCTCTGCTGCAGGACATCCCCAGGCAGGTGGTGTTGGGAAGTGGGGAGATGCTGCAGTTGGGTGCTGTCAGGCTGTGCAGGTGGGTGTCAGGAGGTGAACAGCTCTGTGGCTGCTCTGTAGTTCCCTGTGAATGGACAGCCTTCAGGAGCAATTGCTGGCAGGAGGAATACGCCTCAGACTGGCCAGATAACCTCTGGTTGCACTTCCAGGTGGGGAATGACTCTTTCAGTGGACTATGGATTTTGGAGCATGTAGGGAAAAATAGTCACATTATTTGTTCTATCAATAAATGGTGGAGAAAAATAATGATTTCTCTGCTGCACTGCACATAATGGCAGTGACAGTGTATTGCCCACTTCTAGCAGAATTGTGGGAATTATATAAATAAGCACTGAAACCATAAGCCCACCTATTGAAGAGCACTTACTCGCTCATGTCATGGTCTTCCACATAATTAATGCAAATTTGGGGGCAAAGTTGAGTTTGGGTTCCTTACCAATTGAAAATGCTTTTTACACCATCCCTTAATAAACCTATGGAAGAGGTGGCAAAGTTCACTGTATTCTTTTTTGTTTTATTTTCCTAGTGAGAGTGTTTGGAGTTTTTTAGTGATAGCATAAGAGATGACATGAGTTTCACATTTTCATGGGTTTGGGATTGAACATATGGTTAGTGTTAAAGCCATAATTTTCTGTGAACACGGAAACTAAAATCCAGGTCTGAGTGGCACCAATAAATGCCTGGCACTTTTTTTTTTTTTTTAATTTATTAGTTGACTGACTAGTCCTATTCTAAAAATAATGAGAAAATATCTCAGTAAAAGAAAACTGCACTAGTAAAACAGGGCAAGATTTTGCCCAGATGGTTTTGTGGATATTTTAAAGATAATCTAAAGGAAAAAAATGGCTAGATTATTCTGAAAGGACTTTGTTATGAGACTCCTAGTCATTCATGGTGTGAAATAGCAGTAAAATGCTATGAATTGTATGTGTATTCCATTATCTGTAAATTAAAGGTTTGTGCTTGGAATTTGTGTGTTTCATTGAGGAGGAATTAATTGTTTGGTAGTTTGGTAGTCCTTGGCCTATAAATGTGAAATCTTGGTTGGGTTTTTTTTTTTTTTTTGATTGGTTGGTTTCTTGGTGTTTTAGGGGTTTGGGGTGGTTTTTATTGGTTATTGGTTTTGTTTGCAGGATTTTTTGTTGCAGCTGTATTTGAAGAAATAGAATTAATATAAAATTGAAATTTATGTAAAAGGGCAAGAAGGAGAGGTTCTCTTTGGTCATATACTCATGATGAGTCTGGCCTGCAAATAATCACCTTTTCTTCCTCCCTCTGTTCTGGCTCCATGGCATCCTTATGGAGCCAAGTTACATATTCCACATGGAAAACAAAATATCATATGGAACTGAACTGTTGCTACCCTTGGCACTTTTCTTAATCATAAGTTTTAATGATATCTGTGAAAATGATGTTTTTAAAACTGATTTCCTTCTTGTCCCATATCTGATTATGTGAGGTTAGCTTTACTAAGAGGTTACTGTACATTATGTAGTTTCACCATGAATTCATTTCTGATTTTTGGGCATTTCATTCAAAGGTGTTTAGTGATATGTATATCCACTGAAAGATAAAAGATGTATAAGAATTTCAAGGACTATCATAACATCTTAACAGATCATTTTATTTGCAAATTGCTGACAAGGGATCAATCAAACAATCAATAGGAAAAAAATACAAGTAATTTCCTATATCTTGTTTGATGTGTATATTTTGAAATGATTTGGCTAATTTCTCTCTCAACAAACACGAGTGAATGGGTAAGGATGTCTTTTCATTGTGGCTCAGTTCATCTGCAGAGTCAGAAATTAAGCTTCAAAATGCAAAATTCATCAGAGCTGCAGATAGGGGTATGCTACTCTTGCATTGAACTGATTTACAGCTATTGCTGACTGATGTAGGACCTTGTTGAGCTCTTTAAAGAAGCAAAAAGAAAGGAAAAAATGTTGGCACCCATTTTCTTCCATTAGACTTTCCTTTAGAAAGTGCACAGGGGCACTTTCAACTTCTCAAATACTTCTCAAATTATTTTTCTACCCCTGTTCTCTGAAAACATTGGAGGTAAGTGTTGAGTATATTTTAGGATTATTGTATACAATTACTGAAGTGGAAAACTTTGTCTATCAAGAGCATGATGCTATGTTATAGCCATCCTTTGCTGGACCCATGCACATACACACTGCCAAAACAGCCCTACCACACCCATAATACTTCTTAGAAAAGCAAGGGATTTACTTAGCCATTTGTTTCCATTTTTTTAAGGCTTTCACAATAGCCAGATGGTTGGGCTTTGTAGAAGATAAATAATCCTTCAGAAACGCATGCACTAAATAAATAAACAAATTAATTATTAATTAAAAATATTTGTTGTGAAAGATTTCCATTCTTAAAAAAATAAGCAGAGATACACATACATATCACATTCAACATGTTTTTGAGAGCAAGCAGAGCTTTTGTTTCTGCAAATCTTTGGAGTCGGAGACTTTGAATCTGTAGAATACTTTAAAAATAGAAGGACAAAACTTTTTTCTATATTATCAGTGGGGTGAAGCTCCATGGAAGAAGGGATATATGGCTGTATCTTTACAAATGTATCAAAATTAAAGTAGTAAATAAAGTTGTTATTGTATTTGAATACTTTTTAATGACTCATTAGGGATTTAGATTAACTTATAGATGGAAAGAAAATCCTCTGTTAGGAATGGGTTCCTGGAAGCTGGTTTTCTTTGAAAAAAGAGTTATACCACTGTGGGTGCATTTATTTTTTTTTATTAAAAATATCCAAAGAACAACTAATGAGAGAAACTGTGCACTGATACTTGTAAAACCATTGTGGGGAATTTTACTAGCTGTGAATTACTGCCTCACTTCATAGCTCGATTAACACTTCTAACTGTAGATTAATTAAAATGTCAGTCAGCTCTGAAAAGAAGCAAAATTGCATCTTTATTTGATTTGCTGCTGGGAAGGCTAAATGATGGAGCACATCAGACACCCAGGCTCTGCACAACTGGAAAGTGCAGCCTACCCATAACTTCACATAAATGCTTGTAGTTGGAGAATGGCCTGTCTCTGATGGGCTGGCATGCACCGAGCTGCATCTTGCACGAAAAAACCCAAGATTAGGGGTTAGGGGAGCAGATTCTCTACAAAGATCTGTACTGGCTTAGAAGGCTTTAGCCATGTTTTGTGCATAAATTTGTGTACTATGACTTGGCAGAGTGAAATATGGCACTGGTTTTTTTTTTTCACACTAGGCCCAAATTGTAGAGATTTGAAAGTAGAGGGAAGAATAGGCCTGGAAGAAAAGGACATTTTAAATTTTTTTTTCCCAATTTTAATTTTTTTTTTTTTAGGAATAAAATTTAGGCTGTGGTCTGACACACTAAGTTGTGTTATTTTGACAAAACCTCTAATTCTGGTACCTTCATGATGTTAGATTTTTGAAATGAGTTCTTCTCCAAATAGTTCCTAATACTTTTTTGATCTGTCTGAAATTATTAGTAAAGAAGTTTGCTTTTCATAAATATTTTCATATATTTTTATTCTGTCTATCCATTCCTTGCTTTGACTGATCATATAAATGACAAGATATGAGCGCTGACTTATGGGGCAGTGCTGGTCCCCACCATGAACAAGGGTTTTTAAAGCCAGACGCTTGGATGGGCAGATTTTATTACTGTTGAGAGATGCAATGTTCTTTGTTATTCTTAGCCTCTGATCATTACTAAAGCTGAATGCTGCCCACAGCTGTCTGTTGTTTATCCTTTGAGTTGTGGAATCTGCTATGCCTCTAGGGCACCAGGCAAAGGCTGGTAAATTTATGGGACTTTGTTTCTTTATGTGAACATCCTGTTCTGGTCTTGAGGACCATTTTGAGATTGCATGTCTGCACATATTAGATTTTTATTCTGTAGCATGATGTACCCATAGCCTTCTAGAAAGTAATTTATAACAGAAAGAAGAACTTTGGTCTTGAACAAGTCCTTTCTTGTTAAAAGCATGTCATAAATAATATGTTATAATTCAGATCAACTAATTCAGTTATCATTCTGTTTTCATCACTTCTTTTAAGTCTAGTGCTGAGTTCATCGCATACATTAATACTTTTATGTATTGACTGATAAAATAATTTATTTTAACAACTTTGTTTGAAAAACCTAGATATTACCAGACACTGAAAGGGATCACTTCTGCCTGGGTAAATGTCTTCTCTCTGTGCTATAGCTGAGGTTTCTGTTAGGTAACACTCTTCGATTTAATGCTAACAAATTGTAGTTTCTTAGCATTGCACTGCAGACAGCACCCTCTTGGATGAACAAGGATACAGATTTCATAGAGTCTAAACTTACCCTTTTCCTGGAAGTGATACATAGCACTGATTTGTTCCTCCTGAAGTTTGCAGTGTAGCAGACATAACTGAGCATTTTTCAAATGAGTACTTGATACAGGGGAAGTAGTAAGATAGATTGTATTGTTATTTTGTATTTGGATTAGGTAAAAATGAATGACTTGCTCTCTTGAAGCAAGGATATCCATGAGTTATGTGATTTATCCACACCTACGCCTCCCTGAATGCAAAGGAGACATGTATTTCAGTGTTGTCCTCTTAAATAAGTCACTGTGATTGCCAGTCACTAATCTCATAACTTGCTTTCTTTTGAATTTAATATCTATGACTTGAAAGCCAGAATAATTAATTCCATACACCTATCTATTTCACATGCACAGTGGTCCAGTATTAGAAGTAGGTTGTCAGTGTAAAATGTGAGCATTTATGATGTTATTTGATGCATCTAATTTTGTAAGTGCATAAAAGTGGCCATGTAGGACCATCCCACTCTCTGCCTAGTGCTGAAGTGCTGCCTCTGTGGCCAGGAGAGGAGGCTTTGTCAGAGCAGGCAGGTGTGAACATGGTTAGAGTGTGGTGACAGCCAGCTTCCTGCTGGTTTGTATGCCTTATTATCAAATCAAGCAATGAAACTTTTGCCTCACAATGTGCAGCTCAGATGGGGTATCGCTTAAAAAGTTCCCATCAGTAATGAGTATAATTTAAAGTAATTTCCATCACTTAAATATTAACAAAAGGCCTGAATAAATAATGTATGTAGTCAGATATAACCATGAACAAACAACAACCAGATATTACCATTAACAAACCTGCATTTTTATTCATTATCATTGTTATTAAAAAAGTCAGGTGGAAATCAGGGCAGGACTGTCTGTGTAAGTTGTTCATGTTTGGTATTTAAATAGCCCTTGTTGGTCTTATTGATGTTAAATATCCTTGTTTCAAAATTTATGTGGTCATCACTCATCTTCTGGGAACACAGCACCTTTGTGCCAAGACTAATTCAGACTGCTCAAAAATTTATATGAATTATGCAAGGCAAGTGAAAAGAGTAATGCAGGAAAAAATAAGGGTCATATTTCAATACGCATTTCAAGAACAGTGTTTCCAAAAAATTCTGTGCTTAATGCTAACAATTTTGAAGCTTTGAGTGCCTGATATGTAGAAGCATATTTCAATATTTTTCTTTATTTAGCTCTTCAAATGCAATGTTTTGCCTCTGTGAGCAAGTGGAATGAAGGAAATAGCTGTAATTATTAATGTTACTTAGGTTTCTGTTTCTTTTTTTATTATAAAGTACACTCAGACATGTCAGGGATTACTGGACTCTGCTGTGCTAGAAAAATGGAACGTGCTGGGTTATTTGGATGTAGATGAAGTGTTTATTTAAGTGCACTGTGATAATAGATGCTTGCTATAGCTTGTAGCTCTATACAGCTGAACTGGATCCTGTAGTGCCATAGACAATTATATCCAGCTTAAATGAAGTTTTCATGTGACAAAAGGGAAGAATAAACGTCCTGTGTTTAAATTGAATTAGAATGCAGAGTGAATTATGAATCGATACTTTTCTACAAAAGGCTTGGCTGACAGAGTAAGCAATTAAGCCTTATGATTATTGAAGTAAACTTCATAGGAAAAGATTGGCAGGGTACAAGTCGTTGTGTTGCCTTTACTCTTATTTTGGTGCAAATAGAAAATTACTTTTTAGAAGAGGGATTCAAGTAACTAATAAACACTAGGATACTGCATCACTTTCTGGGGTTAAGATCTTCAAAAGATGAAGAACTGAACAATGCAGAAGAGCTGGAAGGATTTATGGACTGCTGAAATGCTATTGTATTGAGGGTTATCAGAGTCAATCCAAATTTTTTACAGGACAATGATACAAAGAGGTGAATTTTTAATAGAAAGATAAAAGCAAAATCAAAAGGCTTTCTAAATCACATGGAGGAAATCAGAGCAGTGTTTGGAAGCTGGATCCTGAAAAATTCAGCGGAGAATAAAGGGACAGAGTCTTTTCTGAAACAAACAAGAGAACACTGCAGTGTTCATAGAAACCAGCAGGCAGTGAGAATTGTGTGCTCTTGCTTTGTCTTCAGACTGTGTGTGTTGCTTTGAGAGATGCATCAGCAGCAAACACAAACAGGAGCAGGACAATAGGCTGAGATGCACAATGTCACAGAGACCCTCGGGGGGCCTCATTGCCTGAGAAGATTGGTGGGAATTTGTTAGTGCATGGTACTGGGAATAAGCAGTTAGTGACGTGTAGGAGGTATCACCCCGGGGAGCAGATAACTTCCATCACCTGTGGATCACAGCTTTTGCCTCTGCATTTAGTTTGACTTGACGTGCTTTTAAGAGGTACATATTTACCCTGGCAATTAGGTAGAAGAGAGGAGGCTCTTTGGAAGGGAACATTGTGTTTTCAGTCTTAGATGGAAAACCTTCATCTGTAAGATTACTCCAAATCCAAGAGGGCTTTCAGACAGGCCTTTCTGAGAGTTTTTTGCACAAGTTTGCCGTGGCAGTGCTTTTTTATAGGTTCCATATGATGAAATTAAGACTTTTATTTTCACAGATGTGAATTTGGGAATGTTTTTTTCTGGTGGGTCTCATAACTGAGGTAGAAGCAGGGAGATGCTCTTTCACACCTTTTTAATAAGAGACTCCAATACTTAGTGATCCTACATGGAAATGGAGTGAGCCTATTATTATTGAAGATTATTAACAAAATGCTGGCAAGAGGAGAATCATTAATTTTTAAAGATTAATGATATTAGGGAAAAAAGGAAGAGGAAACATTGGAAGTACTTAGGACCCAAGAGAATTGAACTTTGACTTTTTATATAAATGTAAGTATATAAGATTTTTGAAGCAAATGTTGACTATTTCCTCCCCTATTCAGTTGTTTCAGTTAATCTACAAGAATATGCAGTGGTTAAAACCCTTCCGTAGTTAAGAAATGTTGAGGAGTTCAGACTTCAGGCTGAAAAGAGGCCAAATTTGGCATCAGGCAGAGGGACACAAGTATAATTAGTACTGGCACCTGTGGCAGCAAGGCATAACATCATATTTGCAGTGAATTTCCAGGGTAGAAACAAAATTCTTCAGCAAAAGTTGCCAAGCCTAAAGTCTAATCAACACAATGTTTGTGTTAATGATGGGGAAACTAATGATTCCCACAGCAAAATCAAGTGTTGCAGGAAGATTAACACCTCCAAGGTGCTTTTATCTCCTATAAGGACAAACATGGAAAGAGGAAGGGCCATCACAGGGTTCCTTACTCCCAGAGAAGGAAAAAGGTTTTGATAAGATTACCCCTATGTTTTCCCAGTGTTATTTATCTTGGTGTGGAGTTATTTTGATGATGATGGCTAAAGATACAGAGCACCAAAATGAGTCTGAATTACTCATATAATTATTTAATTATATGATACCTACCCTGCAACCTACCTTAAGCCCTTGATTTGAAAGGCTGAAAAAGTGTATTTCCAAGAGATAAGTGGTTAGGAGTTCCTGTTGCTTGACTTACTGTTTTTCTTATTTCACCTATTCCAGTCACCCAAAACATAAAATGGCTTGAAAGAAGACAAAAAATTTAACGCTCACACGGTAGATTTTAAAAAATAAAGTGTCAGGAGTCTTCTGATCAGTCTCAGCTGTCATGCCTTTATCAGAATTGCAAGCAAACACATGATTTCTGTAAATACAGCATATTCAGTTGTAATTCTCAGTGTAGACTCCTTATCTCAATGCCTTTACACTGATGTTATTAGGATCATTTTGCATTTAGTTATCACATTAGTAACATCATACTGTGTTGGTGGAGGAGGGGGTGTTTTGGGATTTTTTTTGTTTGTTTGGGTTTGAGTAGTAACAAATGCTTTTTTAACTTTATGTTACAATGTTGGAAGGTTGTGGATAGTTTTAATCTTGGTACATAACAATGTTTTGAAAGACAAATCCTTAGAGAAAGACTCAAACACAGCATTGTGAAACACAGAAGTTTGTGGCTTCAGCCATTTATTGTAAGGGACTGTGTGTAGCCTGTCCTCTTCTAGAAGATCAGAGATTAAGTTTTCTGTATAAGGAACACCTCTATAAGTAAGATAAAACCTTAAACTAAATAATGAAATTATTTCAAAGGCAATTTCTCCATTAACAGGAATACTCTTCATTTGTTTTTACAGTTATCTCTTTGCTTGTAGTAAATTAATATGTGCATTTTATAAGAAGGTTTTCAGAGCTGTTTTATGTGGTATTATTCCTGCTAACAATAATTATTCAAGGTCTTCTTGCAAAAGTACTCTGAGTAAAAGAGTTCCAAAATGTTCCTTCCCTTCAAAGCACTGTGTTTGTGTAGTCTTGTTTTAAGTAGCTTTAGCTGTGTATTCATCAGAGCCCCATAAACATAATGGGAATTCACATTTTCATAGGGCCAATCCACAAGCCTGCTACTTCTGCCAAAATTACTTTCAGTGGAAAGTAGTTATATGCTCTAGAGACGTAAATGGTTATCACAGATATGTAATAGGAAACAGTTCAGCATTTGCATTCATTTCAATTCCTTGTCAAAATTTAGAGACATGAAGGGAAATAAAACAAAAAATAATGTTAACTGTAACATATGATTTCCAAATATGATTTCCAAAATATGATGAGGTAAACTTTCTGAAATCCAATTCTCATCATGATGTATTCTGCCCTTGAACAATTTAATGAAAGCAAAAAATATCTACTAATCAATGTAAAAAGCAGCAGTCATACCATGAAACAACTTACAGTATAATTGAAAATATATGGTCGGCAAAGGCTCTTATATGAATTTAAAAGTTCATTTGGAGTTTCTCTTAGGAGTAATTTAGCTACCATTGAGTATGCTGGCAGTGAAATGAAATGTTTGCCCTAAATGAAAAATAAAGTTTTTGGGTATGGAAGGAGAGTCACTAGAATACTTAAACTTCTATGTGTGATTCTTTTACAATAAGGGTTAAGACCTTAGCTATAAAATTCTGAAAAAAAAATATGCACTTGGGTTACAGAACAGGTAAGTAATGGTTGCCTGTAACACTGAGCCTGTTCAATCTGTGTAATTAGAGCAAATCAGACAGCTGTGAAATGCTATTGTACTACTTCATTTCTCCTTTTACACTTGAGATGGGACATGGCACCTTAATTAAATACATCTTGATGTTGCTGTCCAATTTTAAAGCAGATACAAGCCTGTTTTCCTCTTACCAAATGGTGGTGAAGAGTTTTAAAGTAGGAGAAACTCACACAGACCACGATGTTCAGAGCATTGATTGGCATGACAGGTTAAGGTCACTGCCATCAATATCCTTGTGACACCTTCATTGGTCAGGCTTTTTCTCTAGGTTTCTTAGCAGCTCTTGGCATTAGGGGATATCAAATATTCATGGTGGTGGATCTCGGAGTCTGTCTGCAGTGGTGAACCCTTTTCACAGACGGGCTCTTGAGAATGCTGCTGCCCTGTGTTTTAGGAGCTGTCACACACAGCTTCTTTTCTTTCATCCTGGTCAGTCTGTGAGACAGGAAAGGTGAGGGGTGGAGGGAGAAATGGGCTGCAGTGCTGGAAATGACAAAAATTGGTACAGATACACCAACATATCTTTGTTTGGAAGACATGGCATATACTTCAGCATTGGGCTCACATTTGATCTATGAGAACTGGTGATGAGATTAGTATGCTAGGCTACTATACTATATCCATGATATCTCATTTGAAAGAAATAATTTTCTACCATTAGTCTGGAAATGTCTTTCATCTTAATGCCACTTGTGTCAACAACAATAAATGTGGTGTTATAGTGCAAGTAAGCTATAGCACCACTGATTTTTGTATGAAGGCTGTTCAAGTTTACCAAAACAGGCGCCAAACTGGCATAATTTTTTGTGTGTCTATGTTTTTCCAAACTCCTTTGTTTGTGAAAGTTCATATGAAAATTTGCAGTGAGTGCCTTTCAATGTGTTGACTTCTGTGTTTGAAGGTATTTGCTGTATGCTATTTTAGTCTAGTGCTGAATTTTCCCACAGCAGCAGTATCCTTATATGTCTAAATTATAACATTTAATGACTTTCATGACTTCCTGACAATGGTCAATTGCCATGACAGCAGCATTGAACAGGATGATAAAATGTGTGTACATGCCTCTGGGATATGCTTTGACCTGCTGGGTCAGAAGTGAAGACTGGTTCTGCTTAGGAGCCCTTGCCTTCCCTGTACCAATCTTAAAATTGTGAAATGCTAGCCTAAATGTTTCATGTGCAGAGAATGAGTCACGAGTGTGTGTAAGCAACCAATTTTCTAAACCCACTTAACAACATAAAGGAACTGGAGTAATCCAGTACAGCAATTGTTAAAAGAAAAGGTAGCCACTGCAGGAACTTGCCAACACCTGTCTAACCAGAAATACTCTTTGTAAGCTGGTGCTGAAAATCAAGAAAAGGCCAGGGGGAAAACTGAAAAGGTGTGGGCTAGGAATGTTCATGGGCCTGACCTATGAAGTGTACTACCCTCAGACCTCTGATGCTATCTTCCACCATTGCATACTTCAGTATCACATGGCAAAATACCCTGATATTAGAGGAAATAGCCCTATGTTGTTGTGCTATGTGAAGATAAGGTGGAAATTTTGGGGAAATAGGAATATGACATCCTACTTTTGTGAGATCCCTCAAGACCTCTCGCTTTGGTGTGATTTTTCAGACAGACCACAAGATGTTTCTGCATTACAATACTTCAGAGTAGCCTTTCCTTCTCCAAAGAGCTGCAGGGCCTTAGAACCAGTAGTTTCTCTTTGAAATTCTGCTAACAGAGAAATGCTATTGGTAACCTTTCCTCTTTAAGGCTAACTCTGTTATTCCTCAGCAATGATAGTAGAGAATACTTTGAAAATAGTGGACATCACCTGCAGGGGTGTTGCTGGCCAGGTTATAAATGCTTTTTGTTAATTGTGGAGTGGGAAAACCTGTGATAGAAACGCCACCAAAGATCAGAGCCATGTTGTGCTAATTGATGATGAAATAGGCTCAGGTTCAGAGCTTTCTACTAGAAGAGTCTGGGTTTTTCCCAGTCCTATGGAAATAGTTGGGGTATATCTGTTTCTGACCTTCGGTACCTAGCAATGTAAATAGTGTTGTCTGAGTGTGTTCTCCCGGCAGAATTCAGTTTCTTTTTTGAACATTAGCATGCAGTTATAGTTACTTATTTAAACTCAATATAGTGAAGAATTTTTCATAATCACTTCTAAGATCCTGGACTGTGAATGTGTCCTTACAGCCTTCAGATGAATAACAATAGATATTAATCTTAGTGGAAAAAATACTTTCATCCCAGATTCTGTGACTATCTAAGTAGCATGTTTAAAGCTGTTCTATTATTTCAGAAATCTGATCATTTAATATTTTATTTTCCTGTCACATATACTGTTGAATATCTATTAACTTTGATTTATATCTTCAAGCCACAGGACATACAGGGTATTAACTTTTTTTTCTTGAAGGAAAAAGCTACTAAAGAAGTTAAATTAAAATAAATTGAGAATTTATTTTTCTGCCTATTTCTAAGATGAGTAGGAATCTGTCACATATAACAATGTGCTCCCAGCAATTAGTTATTCACTGTTGTGCTTTGAGGCCTACTGAGTCCCAGTCAGGGTTCCATTGGGATATTCCTGCTTTAATTTGTAACCAAGAGGAGTTTTCCCAGCACAACCATACATCTCATAATAAGATTTTATACAATAGAGTGTTATGAAGGGCAGAGGGAATGGGGCATATGAGGAGAGTGAAAACATCCTGGTGCTTCCTTCCAGTCTGGATGTGCTCAGGTGCATGGTACTTTGATGTGTTTCTTGCAACACGATGTTCCTACCAAGTTACTAATAACCAAATCCACTGTGTGTGCTGGGGGTGGCTGCAGCACACAGGCCATGGTTTTTCCTCAATGCTTTTCTTGGGGAAGGGCTGCTTCTCAACTCTTCATGCTTATTCTTCAAACCACGCCAAGGTGAATGTACGGGAGAAGGTGAATCCACTCTCCAGTGGAGCTCATATCAGGATATTGTCATCTTTTGAAATTCCTTTCCAAATCCAATTTGCCAGTGATGAGTGTGAATGGACACTGGGGCTCAGTGATTGCACCATCTGTGTGCTTTGACAGAAAGTTGATTGTCCCCTTGCTCTGGCAGTGGCTTTCTTGGTTCTGCCACTTCCTACTCTTGCAGAGAAACCTCCTTGAATGCAACATTAATTATTGTGTTGTTCTGCACAAAGCCCTCCTGGTTCTAAAAATCTCTTTTTATTAGGAGAAGAAAAGTGTCAATAAAATTACTAAAAGCATTAGCAAAAATATGCAATGAAATTGTGGCCAGTAATCTTGGTGTTTATATTTTTGTTAAGTGTTTTTGGTGGTTAAGCAAAAAATCAGCCATAATGGAAATTAGTTTTCTGTCTGTGTTCCTTATTTTTTAAAAGCTTCTTTCTTTCCTTTCCTTTCCTATTCCCGTGAAAGAAACAATGAAACACTTTTTTTTTTTTTAATTGAACCCTGTAAAGAGATCATTGCTTATTTAATATATTTTTTGAGGACATAACAGCTCTTTAGGAAGTAGTAGGGTACTTTTTGAGATGGCTCTTTTTTTACCAATATTGCCTTGCTAAAAAAACTTGTGAATATTTTAATCCATTTTGAGAATCTTTGTGTGTGTATAGCTTGGTTTCAAATCTATCTCTCTATCTCTATGTTTTTAATTTAAATTTCATGCAGATATCCAAAGCATCATGACAGTTGGGTCTGCCTTTTTTCTGTCAGTATAGTCCTTTGCAAGTTGTATTGCATAATGAATTTTTAAGCAGAACTCCCCTCAGAATTAGTGGAGTATTCTACTTAAAATCAATGTCACAGGATAGTTCTATGTATTCGCACATATTAATTATATAATTGAATTGTGAATCTTAATAATTATATAATCACATGCCTTAAATGTGTAATTACATGTACTTATGCTAAGTGCATGACCAAAAGCATGAAATTAGAGGGTATAATTACAGTATGTAAAGTATTTGAACAAGTGTGATTTAGCTTTTTGTGCACTAAATATAACTTAAAATAATGAGTTCTGCATTTTACATAATATTCTTTAAAGATTATTATGAGGAAGCTGGTAACAAAAAAGCTGAAAATGCTTCATTTTTTTTTGTTTATGTGGAACACATGTCTTGACTTTTATTTTATCCTGCATACTCTGTCAAGACAAAACTTGGTACCTACCATAAGACACTGACCCCAAAGAGAGATGTTAAAAAAAGTAATCATGCAAAATTAATAATAAATCTCTCGTGATCTTCAAATATTTTTTAAAAATCTTTTTCATGAGTTTTTTTTGTCTATTTGTAATCTGTTCTGATGCTGAAAGTTGCGGATGTTAGGATCATATGAAACTACAGTAGCATCAAGGTAAAATGAGTCTTCTCATTGCAGATGAGTTGAAACTAATTGGAGATCAAATAAAGTTGGTATTTCCTACCCATATATCTTGGGTAGAGGCTAAGATAGACCACTTAAACTCATCTTTCATTGCAACAAAATAAGGTGATATCTGCCCTGATGACTTAGAGATGTTGGAGGTCCTGCCTGAGAATTCCCTTAAGCCTCTAGTGACTATACATTTTTTTTCAGATAGGATTTCATTTGCAGGAAATTAATCTCCATCCTCTGTCTTTCCCACTTCAGACTGAGATACTGGTGTATCCACAGATTTGAGTCTCCAGAAAGTGCTTTACAGGCTGGGATTTTACCACCGTGGAGCAAGTCGAAGTTGTAGAAGTTTTTTACATGAATTTTTGTATAGGAAGCTCAGTAATAAAGTCTAGGCTTGCTACCTGTCTGACCTATTGCAAGATAGCTGACTGATTCTAATCTTGGCTTTGCAATTATTTTAGAATGAAGACATAGAGAAGTGTAACATTCTGGGTTGTTTGTAACAAACTGGGTTTGTGTAGATAGATCAACATTTTTGGAACTGAGAATTTTCTGGGGAGTTTGTAAAAGTAAGATTTTTTTTTTTTAAGTGCTTTTTTCTCCAAATAGAGAGTGTCTCTTCTAGACTACGAAGTTTTTGTTACTTTGAGCAACTTTATTTTTCAGTGCCTCAAGTTTTGATGTGCACAAAGATACAATATGCTTTGCTGTAATGCAGGAGTGTTGTAAGGACACTGGAGATTACATAGCTCAGTAGGAGCTGTGTGAATACCTTTTATAGGTAGGGATGAAATAGGGGAGATTGCTGAGGGTGAAACAAGTGTTCCTTCTCTTTCTTCACACGATCGGAGGTGGCTGCTGCTCCTGTATGAAGCAGTAATAGGTTGTTGTATTCTCTCTTCAGGAAGCTGCCACCAGCCTTACCTCCTGCTGTTGACCAGGAGAGCCACTCACAGCAGGGACAGACCTTCCCAGGGAGAAAGGAACACGTCTGGAGCCCCCAGATGGCAAAAATCAGTTAAACGAAAAAGACCCAAATTGGTCATTTATTCACCAGGTCCATCGCTTTGCTGCAAGGAAAAGGTCACCAGGAAAATGGTGCCTGCTGAGCTTTAGATCTGATATGTTCCTTCATTTCTCAGCCCTGTGTGAGTGGATCTATTTGTGTCTGCTGCCTTCTGATTGTGACAGTTATTTCTTTAGAGTTATACAACAAACTTTCTGGTTTTATCCAAACCCAAGATGATAATAACTGAGTAGCAAACAGCAGAGCCACTCCAAGTCCCCCATCTTCAGAACTCAGTGATGTGGTTTACGTATCATGGTGGTAATGCTGATCTTAGACATCAAAATGACTACAAAATAGATTGTGCCATATTCAGAAAGGCAACTGCTTAGCTTCAAATAGAACTTGAGGTTGAAGATTCCTAAAGTTTTTGTTATTGTTTTCCTGAGAACTGATGTTTGCAGAGATGTGGTCTCCTAAGTAGGAGCTGTTCTAATAGCATCTGCTATAATTCCTTGGCAACCCCAGGGAATGGTAAGCATGAGTTTTCTTAAAGAGCTCATAACCAGCTTCAGCCAGTATTTCTGTCTTTACTGTGCTTTAGAGGCAGGAAAACAGAAGCACAGGCAGCAGGGATGTCTAAAGTATCATTGGGAGTAAGGATTATGAATTCCTTGGATTTGCTGAATTTTTCTTTTGAGAAGTTTGAATTTTTCCATTTGGAAAAATGGTTTTCCTCAAAAACTCTAGTGAGTCCCTGGGAAAACTAGTTTTTTTGAACTTTATAGAAAAAGTGTTGTTGGATGAAAATGTGGAGCTTCTGTAAACATCGCTGGTCTTGTCCCCATACGTGTATGTTTCAGGAGGTTTTTTGCAAGATCCATAGTCACATTTCTTTTTCTGATGATCTCCACCAAATTTCTCCTGGAACTCATCACATACATGGAAATAATATGCCTTTGCATTTTTTGGGATAAGAAGCCCTGTTTAAGAGACTTTTAGTTGGTCTTAAAGACTGTGCTTGTTTTGAGTTGGCAAAAGTAAGACCCTATTGGGTTGGGATTTTTCTGTTTAAGGAAATGCAGGTTACCTAATCATCCTCAAGCTTTAAAATAAAAATGCATGGATTAATGGCCACATGTGGGGGACTTCTGATATACTGGAAACTTTTGCAACAAGGCCTGTGCCTTGCAAAGAGATGCCGGGGTTATAAAAGGAAATTATTCTGTAACTTAGACTTTTCACAGTTCCACTGATTCAATAACACAGTTTACACTTTCAGGAGCTTGTTCTTTGTTCGTATTTTGTATTCTAAAAACATTTGCATATGAATATCAGTTTGCAGTCTCATGACAAACATACACAGAAGCTTTTTTTTTCCTCCTTCTGTGGTATTTTTTCCATGGTGATAATTAAATTCTCTGTATCATTATTATTCCTGTCATTCTTATGTTTACAAATAGCCACTGAACACTTTGAAGGGAATATGCTACAGTCTCCTGGCACAGAATTTCTCCTTCTGCAGGTTCTCAGGATTGTTTACATACTTGATGGATAAAACACCCACTGAAATGTAGGTGGCATAGGCTTGTAATAGAATTTCTGCTTCATTTACACTGTAACTTTGTAGGAGATCATTAAGTCCTTTCCCATCCTCAGTGAAACTGACTTGGGACTAAGGTTACAAAATGTGAAAAATTTAATATAAAAAGTAAGACATAAATGAAAATAAGAGCAATAAGTCAAACAAAAAGACTGGAAAATGTACTTGCCATATGTTAAGCCTTGTAGAAGGTATCTGAGTGGATTAAGACACTTCTAATTGCTTGACACTGGAAATCTCCATCTCAGCTTTATAAAAAAAGAAAAGAAGATTTGGAAATTTTTATAACATTGAATTTATGCATTAATTAGGGTGTGAACCATGTAGTCAAGTAGTTAAAGCCAAGGGCTTGGCAATAAGAAGATCAGGGTGTTCTAATTATGCAGTTTGGATAAATTTCCATTGTCTTTTATTATTTGTTTGTTTTACGTGCATGTACGCAGTGGATGCTCTAAAATGTGAAAATCAGATTTAAACTTTGATCTATAATTCCACATGAAACCTTTCTAAGGAGAGCTTGTGTAAATTTTGTTTGTATTTTTCATTATCCTGTTTTGGGGTTTTTTAGACCTCACCTACTCTGGTATTTCAATTATAAGGCACACAACAGAGACTTCTGCTCTCAACCTGTCGAACAGAGTTGATCTCTTTCCATGCACAGGAAGAAATGTTCTTTGCTCTGATGGCTCTGAATTTCCCAAAGACCTGTTACTTGCAGAGTTCCTTTGGAGAACCCTGCTTTCCTTGTGCATTTTAGTATGAATATCTCCACCAGTACTATTCAAGGTTTTACTGCCTTGAATCTGAAGACTACACAGTCTGTTCATCCTCCCTGTCTTGGTGTGCTCTCTCAACCTTATGGATCAGTTCTTTTCCACTGTACTTGGAGGTGGGGAGAATATAAGCTCCCTGTTGTCACAGCTGGTCAGAAGGTAAAAGGGAAACAAGCATTTTGATAATGAACTTTAAGACCTCTCACAGAGTCAGAAGTTCTGTCTTCCTGGCCTTCTTACTGGATCATGAGATCTGTGTGTATTGCTGATGGCCCTCCTGGGATGTATTAAGGTCTTATTGCTGTAGCCCCAAGAATTGGGGGTTGCACATCCTCCTGTTAAGATAAAGCATAAAGTTTATTCTGCTTTCTTGAGAGAAAAATATATATTAGTGTGCATAGAATTGTATCAATACTAACCCACTACCTAAGGTCTTGAACTTTGGTCACTTGGTGAAGAGGACTTGTCTTTTTCCTGTTTTGAGAGAAAATTCTGTTTCTGGAGACCCTTCTCCCTGGAAATCAAAACTGATAATAAATTCTGCTGTGAATCAGAGAACTTTGCCTGAATTCACTGACACTTCAGTTTGCTTGTTCAGGATGTGCTGATGAACACAGCAGGAGCTGTGAATCCAGGGCAGCCAGAAGAAGAGGTGCAACAAACCAGAGTAATTTAAAAGTGTAAGTACTATGCTTGACATCCAGAGTTGTGTAGGGACATTAATTACTATTATTATCATCAAGTAATGCAGGTCAAATAATAGGTCAGAGAAGCAATATGTTCACAGACACTGTACAGAGTGCTGTGGTTAGCTGGCTCCAAGAACATGCAGTACTGTTCCAATTAATTGAGAGAATAGCTTGATACTTCACAGGTTGGAGCAGCCAGATCATTCTAAAGCAGTGATTATCTTCCCTCCTACACAGAATGTTTAATTTCAAACTTAATTGTATCCACATTTCCGTTTCTAATTAATCCAGATACAGAAATGCTATAGTAACCGAACAGCGTGTCCTTTGAGGAAATAAAACATGGCACAATCCCGTGGCACCAGAGTAATCTGATTAAAGAGAGGTTTATTTAACACAGGTCTTTATAAGTTAACTAATTTCCCATATGCTTACTATTTTTATGGTGCACTTCTAAGGAAGAGATGAGAAAATGTTTATCTTGCTTCTTTTATGCTTTGGGATTTCCACTGTCTCTAGTTTGCCATGAAATTTATGGAGGTGGTGGAAAAGGTAGTCAGCCAATATGTAGCATACAGTTTTGCGCAGGGCAAGGGTGCAGTTTCTAGTAGGAAATTTCCACCACTGCTGTCTGCTCAAAGGATTAGATGCACTGATTTTCTTATAGTTAACAAGGTGTACCTGTGTAATTTGTATCCTGCAGTTCTGAGAGGTTCCCACAGATGGCCAGTATTCCCAAGGTCAGGATGACCTGTAAGAGACTGGGAGTTAGTTTGTCACCTGTGATTTTGTGAGTACTGAGATAAAAGGCTGTGACTGCTCCAAGGTGGTGCAAGGGTTTCTATGGATCTGAAGCACACTGAAACCCAAAGAGTCATCAGAGTCCTGTATGTGACTGACCTCCATCACTGGTGTGTCAATTTTGTTGCTGCTGCTATTCAAAACCTGGGCAGAACATATGGTTGTTGCTCTGAATATTAATTTTCATCTGAAAGAAAGCCTTCTGTAAAGAGCAAGAGGGATTATTTTGTTTTGCTCTGGTTTTTCATCTGGAAGTGCTGTACATGCACTGTGTATGGACAGAAGTATGACTGATATTTTTGGAGCTGATTTGGAAGTTCTGTCAATGAAAGCCTACCAATGTTTTCCTAGGAGGGAAATGGAAAAACTGTAATACTGATGTGTATTATTAGTAACACAAATGGGAAACAAGCTACTGTTGGATCTTTAATATGGTGTCTGGGTTGGAGTTAATCTAGTGTTTAGATTCTCATAGTGGAAACTGAGTGTGCTGAGGAAACCTTGTTCATAAAGTGTCTCTGAGGGATTATCTTTTACCACTTGACAAAAAAAGTAAGAAATAGTTTTCGTTGGGGTTTTTAGCAGCCTCTGAGTAAAGAGTTTGTATATCTCCTTTGAGAGCCTTAAGTCCTGGTGACATCCAGCTGGTGGGCTGGATGAGAGAGACCAGCAGAGGAGACTGGAAGATGCAATGGGAGATCTGCAGGCAGACCTATGATAGGAGAATTGATAAATGCAGTGAGAAATTTCATTTCATTCAGCAAAACACCTTTGGGGGGAAAGAAAGGAAGTGCTCAAGTACTTATTTAAATTTCTGATATCGAAATTCTGGTTTGGGGGGAAAATGCCTCTGAAAACTGGTTGGAGTTCTCGAAAACAGTCCCACAAGCTGTAAACCAGGCTCGGAACTGTTTACTAAGAAGAGAGCACCACCTTGTGTTAGTAAGTCACTACACCGTGTCACCCTGGATTTGGACGTTATCATGAAGATGAATTGAAAAATAAACATGCACATTTTTCCTCGTGTCTTCTGCTGTAGAAAACCAAGAAACAAAAGGTTGGAAATGCAGTGGTTGAGAACTGGATATGGGGTGTGAGGATCAGCCCATTGCAGAACTCTGGGCTTATACTGAGTGGAGATTCTTATACAGAATTCAGACTCTTATATGGAACTTGCATTTATGGGATCTGAAGCTCTTCAGAAAAGCTTTTTCGTTGAATAAAATTACAGTATATGCATTACCTGGTTTGAGAGTTAACAAACTGAGTGCACAGCTCTCATAAGCACTAATGAGCAGGACTACTGTGTTACGAGGCTGCTGCTTGCTGCATTCACAGGCAGAATATCTCCCAGGGCCTGTGCTTTGCGCATACAGAATTTATCTCAAATCCATCCATAGTAATTAGGATGATCATTTCTTCAGAAACACAAATACTCATTTGATATTATTTTACCATAAATTTCTACTGAAGCTTTATTTTCTTTCCTTGATTTCTGTTTCAGGTAGTATATGCTGGGAGAATCTCTTTCATAGATTGACTATTTGCTGTTAATATATATTATGATGTGGGGCTTATGGCAAGTAAAACTTCTAGATATTGGATTATATGTATTCTCATAAAGGTGGGATAAATTTGAGATGTTCCTTAATGTATAAATAAGTTTTGGGTTGTATAACTCACAATTATAGTGTAGAAGGCTGTTTTGTGTAAAAGAAAAGTTTCAAATGTATCAGTAAAAATGGGTTCTACACTGAGTTCTGCAATCATCTTCAATGATATTAAGAAGAATAGGACGAAATTTTGTGGCACTGATGTCAGAAGCTAAGCAGTTGGGAGCCACATCTTTTAAATATTCTTTAAAAATTAAGGGTTTGGATGTATTTGGAGGTCTTAACTAGATTGTATAAGAAACTCTGTAAGCATACAACATGGCTTTAATAATTCTAATTTATTCTTTATTACCAAAAAAACCCGCAATAACAAAATTAATCTCTGCTGACACAGGACTAATAGAGATATATTGCTTATTATCTCAACCTTAGTGAACAGACTAGGGAAGTGGTCCCAGAAATATTTTAGGGCACTCAAAAAAAGTGACATACATGAAAATTTAAACTTAGAAGAACTTTCTAATATGCTTGAGTATGGATGCATTTCATCTTATCAATCTTCAGTAAGTCAATTTGAATGCAGGCAGTGTTTTTGCATTGTTATTCGGACTTCATTTCCTTTATACTTGTGAAGGAGACAGCAAAGGCTTCAAGATATAATTTATTTTCTTTTATACAAAGCTAAATTGATTGGGGGTTTTTGGGTTTTTTGTTGTTGTTGTTTTTTGGGTTTTTTGTTAGGTTTTTTTGTTTTTGTTTTTGTTTTGTGAAGCAGAATATTCTCATAGCCAAATTGTCAGGACCAGTTGGTTTTTCATTTTTTGGTGTATCTGTGTGATGATGAATATTTCAGCAACTTTATTCACAATTTACGATGTGGCCTTAATCCATAACATTGTCATTTTGTACAGATAATCTTCACTATTTTGAAGTCATTTTACAAATGGACCTGTGTTCTGATTAGGAGCTCTTTTCAAAGGAGCTTAGCTTCAGGGAAGTGATCACCAGGAAGAAAAAGATCACCATATGATGGAGCCAGTGGACAACAGAAAAAAAAATCCCAGCATTTCTAAGTTTGAATACAAATGCCTGACACTAAACAGAAATTGGTTTGTAAGTTGAAAAACAGAAAACCACAGAAAAATAGGACTTTGAAGAACAGAAAAAAGCAAAGATTTGATCTATTTGTATTAAAAATATCCCATTATAAATGAAACAAATATATGTAGTGTGAATGAAAACCAGAAATCTTTGTCCAAGAATTATGTTAGAGCTGTAGATATTTAAGCTCTAACATACTTTTCAGATACTTTAAAAGAGCAGCTAAGCTTCAAAATTAATTGTTTGATCTCAGAAGCAGAGGCACGATCTCTAACATGGTGCCCAGCAGCGAGCACTGCCTGAGCGTGGAGTCTGGAGCTGTACGTGGTTACGCAACTCTTGCTTTGAGTATTTGCCCTGAACCATATAAACTAACCACAGTGCTTGTCAATCTACATGTGTGTTCCCTGCTGTTCCCAGAATCCCAGCATGTGTTCCCAACATGTTTTCCCAGAATATCCCAGCTGTATACTATCAGTTCTGCTCTGAATCCTTTGTAATACATCAGATAAAGCCTGTTTTCCCACCATGGAGGCACGGTAGATTGATGCTTTTGGTGAAAAAAGATAGGGATTGCTGCAGGTTTGAATGAGAATTCTTAGTTCTGGTGCCTGACTCAAAGCTACCATGGCTAAACCTTTAAAAGTGCAGGAAATTTAAGTGTCTTGTACTAAACATCATCTCAGACAAGTGCATTTCAATTTCCTGTGCAAGTTGTCTATTTTCAGAGAAGTAATTAAAGAAGGTAGAATTGAATTAGTAACACTGGTTTAGGTCAAAGATGTATGAAGAGCCAAGGTGTAAGAAAGCATTGCAATTCCAATATTTGAGAATAATTTCAGATTAAAATGAGCTCATTTCCATTAAAAGAGATCTAATTTTGCTTGTTTGCTTTAGTACTAGAGTACTTTTAGTGCTCTAGAATTTGATATTGCTGATGAAGAAAGATGAGAAAATAGAAGAGTAATCTTGGTATAGATTGAATCTTTCTTATTTTCAAGAACTGTTTACAGGTTTACACTGAGTGGCCTAAAAATCCCAACTTAACTATGTACTATCTAAATGTTGTTAGCATACTGAAATAGAATTCTGTTAGTAGGGAGACTAGAAGGATGGATATAAAAAGTGATTAGCTTTGAATACTGTAAGAGACCATTGTATGCGTGTATGTAGCAAAAAAATGCTGAACAAAGCTCTAGTGCTTTGGACTTAAAATCAAACCATAAAACCCTATCTTCATATATTTGTGTATGCATAGAAACCAAGATACTTTTACTCCCAAGAAACAAAATAATTGGGTCTATATTTCCTGAAGTTTGTAACCAGCCATTCTTTCCAGTATGAAAAATTTAAATAGCATATATAGAAAATAAACTTTGCCAATTAGAGCATTTGGATATTTTTGAAGGGTTAAAAAAGTTTTTTCATTAGATAAACCTGTCTCAAGGTTTCTTTGTAAAAGGCTTCTCAGGCCTAAGTTGATCAGGGTCTGAATGAGCATGTAGCAAAGGTGGCTACAGTATTTCTGTGTCATGGAGGAGACAGAGATTCATTCTCTGTTCACAGGAGGAAGGAGCATTTTCAGTGTGCTGACCTGCAACCTCCCTGGGGATTTACATCTTCTTGCCTCCCACCCTGCTTTGCTGTGGTGGAACATCTTTCTTCAGCAAAAAGCCCTGTGAAGACCCTGCATGGAGATAAAAAAGTGTGTCAAGGAAAAAATGAAATTTAAGGGGAGAAAAAAGTCTTCTAACACACCTCTGCATAGAATATCTTCCAGTACTCAATTTTGTCATAAGTTAACTAGGGTAAGAAGGTAAATAATGGGTAAGGTCTTCCTTGTATAGAATTGTATATCTGCTCTTCCATGCAAAAGAAAACAGGAAACACGGAGCTGCTTCCCAGTGGTAGCTGCCACGTTTTTACAGTTGTCCCAGCATGAGTTCATGATATTACACAGTTAGGAAGATATCTGGAATTTATTTCTAATCAAAGCTGGGCACAGAGCTTAGTGAGCAAAGATGAGAAAAATTACATTGTCTGGTGAACAGTAGAACACTTGGAAGAGCATCCCCCGGAAAGCTCATGCTGACAGAGCACCTTGCCTGAGCTGCTCCCCCAGCTTGGCACACTTGGCATGCAGAGCTGAGAGTTTGGATTCCCCCACTACACTGCTCCATGGAAGAAAGTGCTGCTCCTGGTGTCCCCAGGCTGCATTTGCCCTGCAGAGCACAGGAGAGCTCAGCTGTGTTCTCCCCAGGTCCCTTTGCCCACACATCCCTGCGGGAAGGGAGTTGCTGTGCCCCTCAGTGGCTCCTCCAGAGCTACAGAGGTTGGCTGTGACTGTAGCATGCTTGGTGTTCCCATCCTTTATCCTATGCCCATGCTTACATTTTTGAATGAAGCTGTACAATTTTGTGTTCCTTCTGCCTTTAGTCAGTCACTGCTCTGGCTCTTCTCTCTCTCAACCCTCAAAGTTTGCATTAACGGTGATCCCCTTGTGGCAGAGTTTCAGTTCTAAGGGTCAGTCATTCCACAGGTGTTATCCAACTGGCTCCTTCTCAGAAAGATGACCTTTCCCATTTTAGCAGTATTTGTTTCCTTACCTGTTGTTGCTTCGCAATGTGGATGCTTCATTTTAACTACCAGGGCTCACAGTGAGTGTCCCCCTGTTAGGGAACAGCAGTACATCCACAATTTTGAGGTTATCTCAGACAAACACTGCATAGATATTTCAGTGCTATCTAGTTTAGTTTGTCCTGCTAAACAAGGATCTCTTCTGACTCTCCCAGCTAATCAGAATTTCCCACTTGGTTTCAGTATTCTTTCTTCTTGTTCCTGGCTACTGTTTTCCTTGGTGTTCTCCGCCTTTAACTTCCAGCCCTGGATCTATCCTGGCCTCCTATTGTGCCCCAGAGATCAGACCTGTAGTGGATCTTTATGTCTTTCCACCAAGACACAATAAATTCAGGTTTTATGACTTAAAGTGGATTCTAACTTCTGAAAGTTTCTGAAGTAAACAACACCTGCTGTATTTTACGATGCAGGGGATGGGGGTGCTTTTCTGTCTTGCTTAGCATAGTATTTAAAGGAACAAAACATGTTTGGTGTGGAAAAAGTGAGTGTTACTCTGTACTCCAACAGTTCCACACAAAAGCAGTTTATTAATGCTATTTACAGTATTCACAGCCTTCCTGTGTTTTAGGCTCTTGCCCTGCTCTGCTTAAGGCTGCAACAAATCAGTGACCACTGTATTTTTAACCTTTGTGAGAATTTGAGTGTTTACCTGTAAAAGTGTATCTCTATTTGGCTGTTTACTTGTCTGAAAGGTGTAGGTTAATCCTTAAACATTTTCCTATTGTTCCTGTTCAAAATTTTGTGATAAATATGTTTTTTATTCACTGCTTGCCTTCACAAGTTACACACATTTTTGTATGATTTCAAGAGACACATGAGAAACAATAATTTGGAAATTCATTACAATGCCAGGGTTTATTCGCTCTCATTAAGCATTAATTGGTAGTTGATGGCTATTGCTATTTTTAACACCGTTAGTTCATAGCAATGTAATTAGTGATGCTAAGTACAGGATCCACATTAATAGCATTACTAATTGTAAATCTGGAGATAGAAACACAAGATGACTGGTTAATTTCTAGGCAATATCTCATGATAATTGGTTATAGGACATTTGTGCTGAAGTAGAAAGGTAAATAATTTAAAATCTTTTCTTATAGTTTGCGTTGTACTTTGCAATACTAATACAGTCTATGTTGCCCACATTTTAGTCTAGTGAAATACAATGCCATTAGCACCTCACAGCTTCTGCAGTTATTAATTTCTATGCTTCTCAACTCTTTTATGTATACTAGCAACTGTGAATTTTAAAAGAAGCAGAAGCAATAAACCAACAACTTTATGGACATTTTCCTGAAGAAGCTTTATTTTAACAAAGCAGTGTTGTATAAACAGAAAAGAGTGAAAATTTTATAAGGTTTTTAAACTATATAATGTTTAGAGGGAAGATGCTTACCAATGCTTTTTTTTTTTTTTTTTAATTTTGTAAATGAGATTCATATTAGCCAACAAAAAATTAGCCCTTGTTCTGGGTATTAATAATACATGATTGAAATATTTAAATTCTACTGATCTAGGTTTTAAGTGATTTTTGCTCGGGCAACTATGTGATCAGTCTTTAGATGTAAAAGTTCATGTGTGCAGATATCCAAACTGCTTCTCTGCTTCTCAGTGTGTCTGTATAGGCTCTCATGGAACCCATATCCACAGTGTAACTGGGTACCTCCTAAATATTAAAAAATAAGTAACAAATCAGCATGATCTTTTCAGCTCCCAGCAAGTAGGAGTACATGTCTTGATTAGATCCTGAGTTATATAAATAGTAAAAGAATTGATATTAGAGAGGGAATGGATGTGTGTGAAAGTGAGGCTGAAAAAATTAATGATGCATCTTTACAGCCTTACTGAGACCTCATTGATTTCCATGGAAACCTTTTCATTGACTTCAGTGGGTCTCTCTGGTGTGATGCTGGAAAGGGTGGCTGGCAGATAGTGAGGTGCAGGCTCTGGTCTCGGCTCCATTGTGCTCCCAGCACTGCCTGCTGCTCAGAGAGGCTTTGCTTCCAGCAGGCCTTAACTGCTTCCTGATTGAGGCAGGCGTTCATTTGGAGCCATTTTCTGTGGTGAGGAAATGCTGATAGAGGCTTCCCAAACCAGGGCCTCGAAGGTGGTGCTACTACTGCACTTACAGACACGCTATAAGTAAACCAAGAAATTAAAAATACAGGGAAAAGGTTAAGCTGCCAAGCTCTATCCAAGCAGTTTTTCCCAGAGGTAACTTTGCCCCTTCTGACAGTGCAGTGAAAACCAAGGAGAAAGATATAAACCCAGCCTCTGGAGTCTATTTTTTCTAAGATTATTTCCCCCAGCTGAAAATAATTTGGTTTCCTGTGAATGGCAGAAATATTCTGCATTTCTGGATTCATTGCATACTTTTCCCCCATCATCTTGTCTCATCTGATTTGGCAACTTACAAAATGAAGTTCTGAGAAAAGGAGAGAAGCCATTTCATGGTGATTTAGCAGCAAAAATTATGTTTCTGGACATTAGAAAAATTGTTTGCTTTCTCTGAGCAGCATTATTTTTGGAGAGAAAATTTTGAAAATAGGAATTGTAAAGTTCCTTTGTAAGCAGAGATGATAGAAAATACTTCATTAGAGTTCCTGCTGCAGATGTGAACAGTATTGGAAGTATGGAAATCACTGTTGTTCTTGCTGTCACTTTTCTTTATCTGTTTGTTTGGTGCAATCTGTTTAACAGGTGACTCTTACTGATGCCACACATCAGGAATTATGGAAATAAATAACACTTCCCCCATTGTTTGTTTCTGGATTCCTTATGTGATAGCCAACTTAGGGCAAGAATGTTCTTTTTT
Source organism: Anomalospiza imberbis (assembly GCF_031753505.1). Taxonomy (NCBI): domain Eukaryota; kingdom Metazoa; phylum Chordata; class Aves; order Passeriformes; family Viduidae; genus Anomalospiza; species Anomalospiza imberbis. The sequence goes on from NC_089690.1 coordinate 13,042,831, forward strand.
TCTCATTGAAAGTGTTCCACATTTGTATTCTGAGAACCAACTATTTTCCTCTATCCATGTACTCAAATGTATTGCTTTATAATTCCCTTCAGACTGCAAAGCCTACAGGTACTGGAAGGAGAGCTGGTTTCCCTTTCTGGTAATATAAGGATTGTTGACCTTGCTTTCACTATGGTGATGGCAATCCCTGATGACTTTCCGACCTGGAGAGAATTAGCAGAAAATATTATTTTCTTTGTAAAATGAAGGTTTGGATCTGGATAATAGACAGACACAGAAGGGAGCAAACCATCAGGGCCATTGCCACAATCCTTAATTTGCCTGAACTGATTTTCTCTGGCAGCCAGGGACTGAGGTACTTGGGAGCTGGGAAAGTCTCATCCCATTGTGGATGGTGAGGAGTTTTACGTCCTGTGTGGGACTACAGCAGATTTCTCTCAGACTTATTTGGGTTTCTAACATCTCTAGGCAGCAACATATGTAACTGATACACATATAAAATTGTGTAATACATTTTTGCATGTGTTTAGGATATCTGTTTCTATATCCTAGTGCTTATTTATTTTTTTGTAATCTTTTTTTACGCCTGTATTACAGGCAGTGAGACAAAAATTGAAATAGTCATCTAAATGTTTCTTTGCTGATCTCAGTTTCAGTTATTGACTGATTGTGAAAATTTGCTTTATAGACTACAATATAAATGTCTATTCTTTGTCTAATCTAGACCTGTTTGGTGTGAAGGAAGGATCAGAATGGAAAGAAATCTTTCTTCCATTATTTAAAAAAACAGATTGACAAACATACTGGTGAAGTTTCTTTTTCCTCTCCATTTTGCTTTTCTGTTTTCTTCCATGTTTGGTTTTGCTGGTTTTCTTAGAAGAGAAGAGCAGTCAACTGAAAGTGATGAGTTTTATTGGGTTCTAATAAATGATTATTTGGAAAAGCAAAACTGTACCTTATGAGCTGAATGTGTTTCTGAAAGGGGGAATTCAGATTGAACTCCTCTTCCTTCCCTGCCACATCTCATGGGAAGCTTTGTGCATTGCTTGTGTTTGTACACGAGAGACAGTTATGGTGCAGCAGGGAGGCAGGAGAGTTTCTGCAGAGATCAGGGGACAGTGGAGTGGTCTGCTCACAGGTGCTGAGCCAAGGAAGTTCACCAGGCCTTGCTGAGCTCCTGGGTTTAGTAAATACTGATGTGGCCGACTATAAACATTAATGACACAGCTGTAGGTGGCTGGAAAACACATAGACATGTATTTAAACTGACCATTGTCTTCATAGGTGTGTTAGACACGCATTTAATCACAGTTTCTGATTATATGACAGTTTTCCTTAAGTTGAATCATAGGTTGAATGATTATTCTAGCCTTTGTTTCATAGGTAATAGCTGCAGTCAGCAAAGATTAATTGGTTTGTGAGGTTTTTTTTTGGTTGTTTTTTTTTTTTTTTTTTTGAGGAAAATAAAAGTTGATGCACATCCCTCTTATTTTAGTTATCATCTTCCAATTAAACAGATGCATTCAAAAAAGGTTCCGCGTTTTTTAGACAGACGAGAAAACCACCTGGTTCGGGGCAGATCAGCGTAGGAAGCAGAGTAATTGTATTTTTTCAGGGAATTCTCCAGGTTTCAAATGAATCCAATTTCTTCCAAAACCCAAACGCTCCTGCCCGTGCCGCGGTGCGCTGCCCGGCTCGGCCGGCAGGTGGCGCTGCAAGGCCGCAGTTGGGAGCGCAGCGATCCCGGTCCCGGTCCCGGTCCGATCCCGGTCCCGGTCCGATCCCGGTCCCGGTCCTTCGTTCAAGGTCCCGCAGGCTGAAATCCCGGAACCGCTGGAGGCAGGCGGGCACAGCGCTGCTCCCTGGGCTGTGCCATCATGGATTGCTTTCCTGCTCAGTCCCTCACCTCTCTAGGCTCCGCAGCGCCGTTCCTTCCCGGCAGCGGGGGCGGCTGTGCCGGGATGGAGCGGCTGTGAGGGCTCTGGTTGTGCCATGGCCGCGGCACGAGGAGAGCCAGCGGCAGCGCCTCGCACTGGCCCTCCCTGCCCTGCTTCCCGATCAAGTGGTCACTGTTGTCCTGGAGTATTCCGAGGAAAACTACTAGGGTGAGATGCATCCCTAGGCATGCAGTCTTTAAACACTTAACGTTGTATACATTTCCTCTGTGGGGAAGATGGCTACCTTGAACCTGGCTCCTCCTGGTAACGCAGCTATTGGGTTAAATCACCCTGGAAATGCCTTAGTCCTCCTCAGTAGCAGCCGAACAAGTCGGAGTGGACAAGTGAACAGCTCTAATTGACAGCGTCCCACAGCTGAAGCCAGGTTGGGGACCAGGCTGTCAAGTGTGTGGAAAGAGACTCCTCTGGCAGCTGCACAGTTCCCTGCAGGACCTGATCCACCCTGATCCACGGCCAGGCGTCCTCTGGACCGCCAGGGTGCAAACAGCACTTACCCTTGAGCACGCTGATACGAGTTTCTGCAATTTAATGTTTCTACGTTACAAACCAATCCACAGAGTTTTTGGTTTCTCAGGACGCTTGTAGTCCGATCCAAGGTGTTTACTATGGGATTTTGAGTTATTCAAACTTTTAGTACAGATTCCTAAATGAAGTCTATTATTACCCAATACATATCAAGTCTCTTGGATATCCTGATGATGAATAACAAAGTTGTAAAGTGCTCTTTTTAAAAATTATTGTTGCTAATGCTTTTACAGGGTTTTATCTTAATGAACAGTTATCATTATTTTGTGATGATTATGCTTTATGTGCCAAAAGCTAAAATAAATATTCAATTAAGAATTATATCACTTTAGCAATGTTTTATATTCCTGACCTTTATGCCTTTTCTGCTGCAGTAACTTTTGAATCTTATAACAAAGATACCAACTTGATTCATACTCATGTAGAAGTTTCTGTGAAATATTGAGAAACCTGAATTGAAGGCTAATCCTTTGAGGGAATCTGGCTTGGTTTAAAAAAAAAAAAAACAAACCACAAACAACTAAAAGTCTCCCTGACCCACAGCTTGTATTTTTTTGCTGGGGGGGGGGGGTTAGGTTGTGATGGTAGATTTTTTTCACTGTTTGTCTTTTTTTCGGGATGCAATATGGGACCTTCTAAACAATACTGCCTTATAAGATCCACTATAGACAATATTGTAACAGGAGTAAAAGTAAATTTGTATTTAAAGATACATGTACAGTAGTTATTGCCATCTAGTGTTCCCACACCTTTATGGCATCAAACACAGCCACATTATGGGAACTGTCTTGCAGCTTCCATCCACTCTTCATTTTGCTGAAGCAATGCTGATAGGATGCTTATATTTATTTGAAATAAAAAAAAATCATTTAAACGGAACATTATTGCATTTTTTTCAGTGAGTGAGAGACTCATGGTGAAACAGTAATTTCAGACAAAAAGATATAAGCCGTTCATATAAGTAAATCCTAATTCAAGATAATGTGGGCAAGGATGACAGACTAACGAGTTGTATGTTTCAGAACTTTATCTGAAAATATATTATGAAAAAATTATGTAAGAAGTACTGATGCTTATCAAAGTAAATACTCCATGAGTGAATTAGTGAATTCTCTTAAGAGTTCCCAGGAGAGCAGTGCCATTAAATCAACTTTGAAGAAGTCCAGTGAGATTAAATGGTGAATTTTTTGGTGCACAGGAAAGAACTGTAAATGAGTTAATGAAGGACTTTTCAGTACCCAGTTTCAGGAAGTATGCTTATGCATAAGCATATGTGTTTTAATTATGGTGTTATTGTAAGATGCTATTTATATCTCAGTAGAACTTAGCAGTCCCAGTGAAGATTTGAGCTCAGGAGCGTGGGGTGTGAGGTGGGAGTCAGGAGGCTGAGGGTGTTGCTAATGAATCTCAGTTCTTGTTTGAGCTGTCACCAGTTGCTTCTAGAGCAGGAGGGGGAAGAATGTGAACACAGTTTCCTGTTACTGATGTAGACTGGGGTAGAAAGCAATGCAGTGGTTTTTTTGACAAAAGAATGACAAAAGATGCTTGTGTTCAGGAACCCAAACTAATCTCCTGGATCCAAGTCTCAAACCAAATGCAAAAGTCATTGCAGACCCTTCTTAGTTTTAATTACTGTGTCAGACCCAAACTATCATGCAAATATCAGTACTGCCTGAAAGATGTTTTAGTGAGTTACATATTCACTGACAGATTGAATTTGGGGAGTCCTGTGTATAGCATTATGTCTTAAATTATTCACAGTTCTTGAAGGCTTTATCTTTAAAGCTTGCCCTCTGGTATAGTCTCTGTATGGCTCAATTCACAGCTCTACCTGAACACCTGCTAATGAGACCTGTGGTAGTACTAGATGTATATATAGCAACATTCATGCTAAAAATGGCCATAGGGGAGATAACTTCTGTGGCTACATTAAAGATCTTATGTGCTTCCTCTTTTCCTTATAAATCTGTTTATCATTTCTGTCTAGGTTTTTATTGTATTTTATTATAGAACTAAATTTTTCAGAAGAGCTTGGTTGGTATGTAGATAATAAAACAAGAATTTATATTGTTGGAACTCCTGAGGTCTTTTTAAGGAAGACTGTTTTCTACTATGTGGAGTCTTTCTGTGATGAGCTTTTCTTATTCTTTTGCACCTTCTCTTTTCCTTTGTTTTCCTCATCTTTAATTTTCATTTTTTTTCCTCTACAAGAATCAGTTTGCCCTTGTAGACTGGTATCCATCCTAGTAGGAGTAATCCTGAGAGTTACCTCTGCTTTTGTGAGATTTTTGGTCATAGTTTGTTGATTTTTGGACTGTCAGTTCCTATAGATAAGAAAGGCTTATAGCATAGTTCCAAGGAGCAGCTCTTCCTGCTCTGAAGCTCAGTGCAGTCAGTGTCCAACTGCTTGTTGAAATTGTGTCTGTTTGTTTACAGCTCTCACCGATAAATTTTCCTGTCACAGATCCAGTGCAGTACCAGACAGAGAAATGAGACCTGCACAGCATATCTGTGAGTGTTCTTTGCCTTGTGAAGGAAGCTTGGAGGGCAGCTGGGGCCTGCAGCCTGCAAATGGGCTGTGCTTGTATAGTGTGGATGCCAGCAGCTGGGGGCACAGTTTTCCCGAAGCGGTCAATGGACACGGGAAGGTGACAGATACATCAGCTTCAACTCCAGCTTCCCTGGCCCCACCAGCTTAGGTTCAATGTTGTTATCACCCATGTTCCTTCTGAGCCCTTCACCACCATGGCCATAGGTTGTTTTCAGCTTTGTTCATTCTATCCCACAAATCTTGTGCCAGCCCTCTCCAACAAGATGATGATGATGTCAGTGTGAGAAAATGCCATGTATTCATCGTTTCTGACAGCATTATGACCTGCCAAAGGAGGCTACTTATGTGACCCTAACAATAGGGCCTGGACTGAATGTCATCCTAGGAAAATCTAAAATCCTTGTCCTGTGCTGTAGGTCAAGTTTTTACTTTTCTGAGGCTGATAATCATCCCTCAGGAATAATAAGAGGCGTTCACCCCGAGCAGGATTACATGAATTGTTCAGGATGGAGAAAGGCTCTTGTCTTATTTTGATGCATCACAGCTACTTCTTTGGGTTCTTTTTTCTGCAAGCCTGATTGTAGGCATGTAGTAAAAATAGGTCCCCTTTATGTAATGCCTATTGAAAAAAGCACATTTCTTGTGTTTTGTGGTATAGGTAGATGAAATTATAGTCCTAAGAATGACAAGCTCTTGACACATCTCCATTAATGGAAGGCTTGACTCTATACTCTTGCTGCATAAAGAAACACCAGTTTCTCCCTTACAAATAATGAACATGGGTTTCCAATACCACTTTTGAGGTAGGCCATAAGCTAAACTGAGACAGAAACAAAGTGTCTTGTTCTGTCTCTTCCAAGTTCCTACTCAAGCACATCCTGCTTAGGTATTTACTCGAGTTCTTTAGCATCCCCTGTGCAACTCTCCTTAATATCCTAATTTCTGAAGTTCTATAGCTGTGATAATATGTTGGAACATTTCTAACAGTATGTTAGGTATTGAGCTATCTCAACATTCTCAGCCTTTTGCAGAGATAAACTTGCAAAAGTTCAAGTGATTTGGGCTGAACAGATCCTTTAGAGGAGATGAGGAATGTGTATATTGATGGTATATTGTGAATAACAACAGCAGCTACAAAAAACAATTAACTCATCCTGCTCTTCGTCAATTTATAGCAATTTCTATTGCTGCAAATCTCAGCTTTGTTCATACTGCAACCAATGGAAAAAAAAACCCAAACACCAAACACCAAAACCACGGTGAGAAAGACACCAGTATTGTAAAGGGCTGTAAATAAGAAGCATTAGTTTTTGTTTTAAGGTTTTTTTCCCTCTCAAGAGTTTATTCTGCAGTGCTCAGCAGTTTCTCAGGCTGTTGATTTCAGAAGGAGTTAAGGGCACCCAAAGTTAATAGAATAGTTAACAGAATAAATTAATTTGGAGGCAAATCTATACTTGTCTACTGAACATCGTGTACCTATTTACATGGCATGAAACACTCTGGCTTGAGCTACTTTCTTATTTTTTTGTGAGATCAGGTGTGCAGGCATGCAAATATTTCTTTAAGAAACAGGCTTTTAAAAATATTAAAAATATAAAACTCTAGATTATCATCATTCCTAGATAGTTACAACTTCTCAAGTGAAAAATAAACTGCCCATTTTGTGTACACTTGCCTGCACACATTTTGTTAAGATGGGAATAAATTTCTTCATGTATACACCAGTGTCTTCTGTTTTCCTGCAGCAAGTACTTTCTTTGATTGATGTACTTGGAAGCAATCCTTATCCTCATTCATTTTAATTGAGAGTAATGAATTTAGAGCTTTTATATGAACAGATTGGCTTCATTCCATTTCTAACTTTCCTCACCTTTGCTAGGAACACAGCCTGCTCAGGGCTGCATTGGAAGAGGTTCAGAACTTAGTGCAGCATTCCTGGAGAGGACAGTATCCCGTGAGGAGTAGCCATCTGTTTATAGACAGACTGATACTTCCTAACAGCTATGATTTTTGTAGGCAGGTTCTTCCTCCCCACCACTACCACTGAGGAATTGCTAATCAGGAAATAAACTCCTTCCCTTCTCTGATTTGCACAAGGTAGAGCACGAGCACAGGGTCCACAACAGTGGTTCGAGTTGCTTTGCATTCAGTGTGCTAAGGTATTTGGGGAAAACTTTAGAATAGAAGAAAGACTTGTCTTTCTGGTGGTTATGTCCTTTAAAGTGGATGCTCTTGGCATGAAAGAGAACAGCTAGACTATGGTCACTTACAAATGTGGAAACACTGAAATTGTCTAAAGTTAGAAATATTTCAATTTCACATTTCCTTATGTTCACTCAAATTTCTTATTTGCAAGACCCTTAGAAATAAGGGATGTAATTTCCCTGCTCCTTCTCAATTTTGAAGGTTACTCTAAAGTGAACACCAAACCCCCAGGTGTTTATCTTTCGTGTTTGCATGTTAACTTTTCACTTTGGTAGACACCTGCTATGGGAGAAATCCCACTGCCATTTTATATTCGCAAGCCATGTGGCTGTTTGCACACTGATGATGTAATGGCTTTGTACCTATGGAGAATGTGAGGCAGCATAGGGATAAACTGGCAAGCACTGGCAGTACTGTGCTTGCAAGGAGCTGCCAAGCCATCCCTGACTTAGTGATCATCAACAAGAGAATCGCTCTTTTTTGGCACACTTTACCAAGTGTGAAGTAATCAGTAAAGTTATTTGCATCAGTCAAAGCAATTGGTCTGGCTGTGCCAATTTATCCCAGATAAAGGTCACTTTGTTTCTGAAATGTGCAAAAAGAAGGTGCTGAATAGTAGTCCCCTCTGCTTTAAAAATTGTTTTTGTCTTAACTCATTGTCTGGACAGAGTGACATAGGGATAGTGTTGGTTGCAGTGACTGTTGCAGTGCCATGGGCTTGCAGAAGACATACTGTGGTATAGAGAGTGTCTTCAGGGCAAATGCCTCTGCTTGTTCCTGCTTCAGCAAGGGTCTTGGCTGGTTTTGGAAGGTTTTTGTGTTTGTCCTTAAGAGAAATGTACTGACTGTGCCTAATCACAGGTATTTGGGAATGGTTTCCTGTGCACCCCTACACTGCGCCTCTAGCAGAGATCTGGGCTACGTGCCAGTCATCCCTCCAGCATGGTGAGACAAACTGGGATCCAGACTTCCCTCCTGGAGCTGGATTAGCACTGCCATGCTATCAGTACTAATAAATTGTTTTGTCAGTAAAGGTATCAGGAATGACTCAGAGAATATAGAAAAAGCAACTCTTTTGAGTAGAGAAGATATTTTTAGTGTTGCTCTTCTGTTCAGAGCAGTGCCTAAATGCTGGGTGAAGTCCAGCAGTGGTGATATGGCTGAATTGTTTATTCAGTCCCAGAAACAGCATTGTCAAACCATTTATAATTATCCTTTAAAAACCTCGAAAATTCTTGGAGTCTTCATCAATACTCCTACTATTATTACCATTATTAATTCACGTATGATTTCCTCATACACTCACACAGAAAGGTTGCTGGCATTACTGCTTTAAATTCCTAGATTGCATAAAAGGCAGAAGAGAGTTTGCTTCCATCCTGCAGTATTTTCTGCACACTGCTGGTTTTCATACTTAAACTCACAGTTAACTGTAGGGCTGATTGTGTCCTTTGCCTCTGTGGGGGAAGGGAGATGTTTTGCTGCTGAGGCACAATACCTCCCACGCTTACTCTTGGGTTCCTGCCGTTTAAGCACACACCCCATGTTCCTGGCTCTGCCTTAAGGTGCAATCCATCTCCAAATTAGTAGGAAAAAAACCCCCTGAAGTCCAGCGAAGTACAATCAAGCCTCTTGGAAATTAGTTAAACACTTAGAAGGGTGTATTTAAAAGCAAACTTTCTGTAATCAACAAAGTACAGCTTTCATCATGTGTTCCTGGTCAGAGGCTTCCTTTCCTCTTGATGGCCATTTAGGTTTTTTCTAGGCAAGCTATCTCACATGAATTTCCCTCCTGTTAGTCTGTGCTTCAGCTGTGCTTTGATTTTGTTTACCCTGTCAAAGCTTACTGCCTTTTGTACATAGCTGCCATTCAGCTATTTCAGGTTTTGCAAATGCATATATGCAATGTTACATGCAATGTACAAATACATTCTTCAAAGAAGATGTCAAAACAAGTTTCAGCTCGTTTTCAGCAGTATCTAATTATAGATACATAATTAATGAGTCTGACATTTATCTTTCTTAACACAAAAGACTTTACTCACAAATAAAAGCCTTTCCTACAGTACATGTAATAGCTCGAGCATTAGTTGAAGAGAAATGAGAATTTAGAGCATGATATATTCTGAGGAAACAGAAGTATTTCTTAGAAAATAAAATATAAGTTGTTACTGTGGTTGCTTACAACTGTTACACCTTGATACTACAGAAGAAAATTCTGATATCCAGTTACTAAAAATAAATGGTAACTCTCCTGTAGAAAAGATAAAAATTTCATTAACGTAGAGGCAGCTTTCTCAGAAAGCATCTAGGTACTGTGTCTGCAGCTGTTTTAGATGAAAGAGGTGCTATTTTCTTTCTTGTTTCCTCAGTGCATTTGACATCAGGTATAGACATTGTCCGTCTTTTTGTTGGTATTGAGGAGTATCCATTTATAGATTCCTTTATAACATTTCACATACTCAACATATTAATCTAGTTATTAATAAGGCTAATGGTACAGGGAAAACTCCTTCAAATATCTTTATTGGCCATTTGCATGAAAGAATGGCCATATTGTGTGCCATTATGCTTCACCTATTTCAAGAGGTGAATACTATTTCCCATATTTCTTACAGTGCAAAGCAGTTTCATTTGGGACAGTAGGATTCTTTGGAGTCTTTCAAGTGTATTTCTGGATATGATTTTGACTTACTTCCATGCAAAATTAATCACAGTCAGCCTTTTGTCTTATAGCAGTACCTGGTCTCCGATGAGACAAATAGAGATATTTTGTGATTTACAAAAAGGATGAATCAGTATGTCTGTGGAACCTTATGTTTTCTATATATGTTTATTTTCTTAAATACAAGCTGGTGTACATAACGTGTCAGTAACACAGCATCTGTATTTTTTTTATTCTATGAAGAAGAAAGGGAATAATGAACTGAGTAGCATTTCAGTGGCTTAAGCTTTGAAACTGATACTTCGGTGAAGTGGATGGGAGCTGGGGAGAGAAGTGAGTTCATATTTTTCTCTGCTATTGTCTAGGCAAGGACACTTTGCCTAATTGAAATGGTCTCAGCTTATGAGGCAATGGATATATCTTAATGCTTTTGCTTACAGAAATCTAATTGTTTGTCCTTATTCCTTAGTACTACTTGAGTGAGTCACAGGAAAAGTCACTGGTGAACATTTGTCCTTTTGCAGTGACAGTGTGAAAGTTCAAGGTTCTCTATTCCATACTTGATAAATTTAAATTAGTTTTTAAAATTGCTCTTTACATCCAAACATAATAATAATAAGTGTATTATCTTTTTACATGTTGTAATGGCAATATATGTTTTGGTTAGATTTAGAAACTTTGGTTATATAAATTTGTGACTCATATTTGCATGTTATCTGTAGTTTGTAGGAATGGGCATTTAAATCCAGCTATTTATAAAATAATACTCTTGAGGATTTCCTTCTGTTAAAGTGGAGGGAAGAATGACTTAGCATCCTGAAGAAAATACCTGTTCTGCGCATGCACAGCATGTATGATGACAGTGTTTACATGAGATACCACTTGCTGAAGTGATACAGAAACTTATTCAGCCAGCATTTTGTCCTCGGTGTGTGTTGTTTGCATGTTCCAGGTATTTGGGCCTGAAGCTGTTTAAACAACGTGCAAATTGGACAGTTATATTGCAAAGGTAGGAAAAGTCCTGAGCGTGCCTGAGGGTCCATTTGGGAACCTTTTGGGAGCATGTCCTTGCCCTGAAGAGCTGGCCATCTAAGCAGTTATGACAGGCAACAGGAAGAAAAAAAAAAGAAAAGTTCAAGATTGAAACAACTTTCTTGATTCTAAGCATGGATTGGCACAGTAATGCACCTTCCCTGGACTATTGTTTAAGAAGGGTCTAGATGCTCTCTTTTCACCTTGGCTTCCCATCTGTAGCTCAGGTTTTACCATCCTGTTTCTTCAGCGGCTCCTCAAAAACAAAAAGCCAAAAAAAAAAAAGGTTCTGGCATCAAGAAATGTACATATGGCAGACTGGAAGGGGCTCTGGGAAAGGAAACCAAACAGAAATCTTCAGTTTGGATTTCAATCTCTCTGGCTGACTGTGAGTCATCAGTAAAATAACAGTCACAAATTCTGTTCCCCTCATCATCACCTCTGCATGTTGCTCCAGGTTTGGTTTCAAGATTTTTGGTGTTTCTCTCTCTTTTTGGTGTCATCTCTTCATACAACAATACATCTAGTTTTCATTTTAAGAGTTGCACTAAAAAACCAAATTTATCCATTTACTTTTATCTGTAGGAATTATGGTTTGGTTTGTTTGCAAGTACAGATTTCCAGATTTTTCTACAAGATGGAATTTAAGGTTTAACTTAGTCCTTATCTATTGTTCCTTTCAGTTGTAGGTGGCTTCCTCTTTCTTTTTGATTCTGGATGAAGGCTTAGTTAAATGCCTATTTAAGAACTGATGAGCAATTTAAAGGATTTAGGGGAACATTCTGTGCTATTATATGCAAGTACATGCCATGCATGGCTCCCTGTGTTATTAACCTGGCAGTCATTTCGTGCATGACTCCCCATCTTATTAAGCTAGCAGTATGGAATATTTGATTTTCTAAACTGCTATGAACTACCTAGTGTGCTAATACAGGAATATAACTTTTAAATTTCTCTGGAATATCTATCTTTGGAACAAATTCAGGAATACAACAATATTATTTTGACAGCTGTGCTCAGTTTCTAAGGTCTAGTTTAGTAAGCTTCACAGAACAGGTGGAGAAGTACCTGTGATTTGAATAAGCCATACAATGACTGAAAATGAAAGCCATCAGATTAATTAGGGCCCTTCAGAATTCTGCAGGCATTGCAAGCCCAGGTCTGTGGTGTACGGTTAAGTGTTCAGTGTGCAGAGCTTGGGAGTTACCTACAGGTGCATGTAGTTCTCAATCTAAAACTCGACTCCCAACATTTTGGAAACTGCGTATATCCAAACTCTTCCTACATCCTGGGCTTTTGTTACCATAGCAACATTCAATGGCCATGGGATTTACTGGGGATGGTGGGGAAGGAATGCATATTTGTTGGCTTGGTTCAATGCCAAATGGAGTAGGAATTATATATGCAGGATGTTGGATTCTTCCTTTAGTGTCCATTTCAGCTGGCATCTAAAGTCATCCAGATAATTGCAAGCCACTCTGCCATCATTCAGCCAGCTGCATAAAACAAAACAAAGAGAAATTTAGGATTAAAAAGAAGGCATAGCAATTTAAAAGGTTTTTAAATGTTGTTTTCTCTCTTTCTCAATCAGTAGTACTTAAAAGCCTTTAATTTGCCCCACCCCTTGTGCCCCTTCAGCGACATACACACACATTCACATCTGTATGACTTTGAGTGTGCCTGGCTTGATGATAATATGTGAGCACTGAGCTGCCCAAGAAAGTGCCACAAGCAAGAAATGAGGTCAGATAATGACATCCAAAACCAGAGCAGAGGGAATCATTCAGCATCCTCTGGTAGTTTGATTGCGGCTAAGAGTGTGAATCAGCTCCACTTTTGTTCCTCCTTTATGTTGAAAGTTCTCTTAGTACTTTGTGTGTGTGCTTTGGATTTGGAGCAGGCATCTGAATCACAAATGCAGCATAATGCCATACATACAGTATGGGTCATCAGAGGCTTATTTACCTAGAAGGATGGTGATTTCAGAGGGCTGTGGAAGCCTCCCTTGAAATGTGCCTGTGCTCTGCAGTACTTTTAGCCCTGGCACAAGCTGTGAATGTGCATTCAGGGGGAGCTGTGTGGAAAGTGAGCCCGTTACATGTGGAGGAAGCAGGGTATGGAAGCTCTGCTAGGGCTGGCTGGGGAAGCATGTGTACACAGTTGTCTCGTGCAGGGAGAGCTGCACAGTGTGCATGTGTGTCAGGGGATGTGCCGATGCCTTGGCTTAGCAGAACAGACACAAAATATAGGCTCAGTAATGGGTCCTATTCAGCACATTCAGTACCCTGCTCAGCAGAGACCAAGAGAGCCTGGGAAACCAGCTCTGGATAGGCCGAGATGAGGAAAACTTGGCAAAACACACTTGGTGTGGCCAAGAAGCCAAGGGCAGATTGAGAAGTGGTTTAATTCCCTCCCATTTGAACTTTGGAGGAAAAAAAATCTCAAATTTTAGCAGGAAATTGAGTATGTATCCTGTGTGAAGCAGGTCTGTCCAAGGACAGTCAGTAGTCAAAAATATAATAAATCTGTATGCATTTTAGAATAAGATCATTATATCTTATTAACTTTTTGTAAGATCCATCTGCTTATCTCCTGTCCTTCATTACACTCATCAATTTTTCTTCCCGCATGAATTTTTTTTTTCCTGTTTTTATGAATGCCTGCCTGCCTTCACACTCTCCCTTCCTCTTGAGAAAAAAACTGATTTCTCATTTGCTTTAAAGGATCAATGTGGTTTTTCCCTTTGTTTGCTATGGTGGCAGGTTATCTCTTCCTACGAGAACCCTTTATCAAAGATGGACTCTGCTTACCTTGCTGATCTCTTCTGCTCTCTTTTATTTTCTTTTGTATGATTAGGTCTCTGGTTTGTAAATGCTTTTCACTTCTCTTTTTGTGCAACAGAGAGTCCCACATTTTTTCCTGTTGTCAGCTGACCCTAGCCATGAGATGAAATAACCTCTGCAAGAGAAGTGGGCAGCCAGACTATGAGAGATTTTTAGTTAACCATTTGAGGTCAAGCTAAGCCTCTTAATGCACTAGATGAGAGGTTTTCTAAGTGTTTTGGAATCATTCCATTCATAACAAAGAAAATTAATGGTCCTGAGTAAAACAGGGTTGCTACTTAGTCTTTGTCAGTCAACTCTACACCCAGATATTGATTTTTCAAGAAACCCCACACTGACTGTATAAACTAGGAAAAAAAATCTAATTTACTTCTATACACAGGTAAGTCCTGCCAAGTGTTGGTAATTATCAAGGCAAATTCAATCACAATAAACATATTCTGTTCATTTTTCTGAGCAAATATAATGATACTAAACTACCATTGCAGGTAGAATTCCTGTGTGAAGGATATAGTCAAGTGTCTCGGTTGATAGTCTGATGTTTTTTTTCTCTGGGTAACTGAGGTGAAGAGCAAAGTGCCCAAAGGTGAATAGTATCCCTGACTAGAGGCACTACTTACACTAGGAAAATAGGGACACAGTGTCTGATGGAGTGATTGTGGATGAGCAGAACAACATAGAAAAAGCAATAAGAACCTAAGTGTGGAAAGCCTTAATAGCAAGCATTATAAATGCTTCTAGCCTGGATCATATCCCCAACAACTGGAGTTTTACAGAGATGTTTTGTTATTATTATTTTTTTCCTTATTTCTGTGTGAATCTTACCCACACTTACTGGCTACTGTGTTAACTAAGCAAGACTGACCAGGTTCAGTCAGACAACTTCTGATGGTGGGGCTGATAATTCATCTGAGTAGTCCATGCAAATAGTTCAATTTGACAAATTTCTTTCTGGAAACATGTAAAGTTTCAGCCTGGTTTCCTGCTGGCTCACCCATGCAGCTGCTGGAAGCATGCCAGCTACAAAGTGAGATGCACAGGATGTGGAGGTTGTTTGGCTGTTCTGCCAGGTGAGCTACCCTGGGTCTGGGGCTACCCTGGGTCTGGGGCTCCTGGATTTCCAGGCTGCTGCCTGTGAGCCAGGGCAGGTGGGCAGCCAAAGGTGTGAGACAGCCCACCAGGCAGCCTGAGATGGAGCTGCAGTCACCTCCTCTTTTGGAGAATATTTCTGAATTGATGAGCAGAATAAATTCATCTCAGGAGCAGCAAAATTCTCTATGAATGCATTCTCCTTTTCTGCTTTAAAAGTGGATGAAACAAGGGCAGGAAAACTTACTGAAGGACAGAGAAAGAAGAATTACTAATTTCAATTAATGTATCTTTCTTTTACATATTACCAAAATTAAAGCTGGAGAAACATTTTTGAGCAAAGCTGTGAAGCTCACTCTCATACAGTGTGTAGGCCCAGAAGCCAATGGCAAGTAAGGTGAAGCTAAAGGTTTTTTTCAGTTGTGGGAAGATTGCATAGCTTTAGTTAAATATGTCATTTTCACTCAGGTCAGTTAATCCAGAGGAAGAATTGTGCTGAACATATTTTGATAGGTTTGAACCCTAATTTTGCCAACTCAAATCAAAGGGATTGGGATGACAATCCATCCAGTCTGAAACACGGAAACGTCTTCCCAGAAGCCTCCTGCTGGCTTGTGGATTGGCTGCTATGCAGTGGCCAGCCATCCCCATCAGCAAGCAGCTGTCACACCCTTTGGCTGAGCTGGGGCTGCTGCTGGCTGTCCAGTGCACTACACAGCTTGCTGTTTTATTCGCTTGCTTGCATTTGGTAGGTTTTGGGGACTGAATTATTCATACGGTAGCAATTGTCAAATGAGCTGGGCCAGAGAAACTCATTTTCTTGCAGGACCCAACCTGATGTGGCAGCGAGCTCTTATGTACCACACCAGAATTAGCAGCTGCTGCTTTTTAGAGAGGCAGTGCTTCACTGATGTACCACTAGAAAGGCGGCTGCCAAGAGATGGCCCTGAATGTTTCAGAGGCAGCTGTTTGCCTGGAGAAGGTGCTGACATTGCTTTGCAGATACCAACCAAAGCTGATAACAAAAACAACCATGCCAAATGAACGAAGCAATGGGGAATGTCTTAATTCTGAGTTTTGTAGCAGATTTGACCCATGCTTTCCCATTTTTCTCTTTTCTGCTTATGTGGACCACCAGCACTGTACTGCACAAAGGTTATAGGTATGTAAGGATGGGTTCCTCTTATTGAGTCTGGATATGACTGGGTACAACTGCAGTTTCCTCCTAACAGCAAAACACAGTTGTCCAGAGCCTGCCCTTCACCTCAATTAGTGGTTGCTTTGCAAGTGATCAGAGCTGCTGTGCCTGTGGGAATGCAGGTCATGTTGCTGAGGAAGCCCTGCCTACTGTGCACAATAAAATATTCACGTGTACCAAAACTGTCCACATATCACTGGAGACATGAAAACATTGAAAATCATAGTCTTTTAACTTCTCCAGAGCTGCTGCAGCATTTCCTCTCCTCTTCCCCTCCCTACCACCACAGACTTTCTCAGAAGTTTCTAAAACTCTGTCCAAGTCAAAAGTTTACTCTGAACTTTCTATATTCAGACATGAGAACTCAGTCATGCCCAAGTCAAGCTCCCGTTCATCTCAGGAAAACTTGGTCCCTTGGTTGTGGAGGCTTTAAAGGCTGGAGAAAAGCTTTAGGGCCTGTAGACCCCTGCTAGTCTGATCTGTCCCGTAGGAAGCCTAAGGAGAAACCTAGAGTAGAGCTGGAACTTGGATTTGGGATCAAATGTAAGAGGAAGGGCATAATAAAGTTATGCTGCTACAAACTGAAGGCAGGCATAATTGGTTCATACAGTGAGAGTAATTAATCACTGGAACTCAAGGAGGTTAAGATATCCTCTATTGCTTGTAATCAGAGTGGAATATCTTCCTATACCTCAGCCACAAGAAAGGAGCTTGCAATAGAACTCATTGTGTTGAATCTTTAGTCTGTGCTATGCTGGAAGCCCTGAATAAAGTGGTTCCTACTGAACAAGGAATCTGTGAATACCTGCTGTTAATTTTTGCCTTTTTTTCTTCACTAGTAGTTATTTTGAAAGCAAAATAGAAATGAAATCTTACAGCTGAGTTTGACATCACAGATGAGATTTTAGTCTGTTAAAACGCCTACAAATTTTTTTGTAAATTCAGCTAATTGCAGTATTGTTAAAAATGAGATTTTTCTCCAAGAAAACACTTTCTAGGCTTCTTAGCTTGTGTTACACATAATGGAATAAGCAGGTACAAGCCAGATAACAAAAGCACCCTCTACAGCATTCCCTCTCTCTCATTCATGAAGCACTACTTCCAGGCAATGTTATCTAAAAAAACTGTAATGGTTTAGGTGCTATTGCATTACATTCCTTATGATCAGAAGAAACTATAATCAACAATTCTGCTTTTTCTTCTATTGTAATAATAAATAGTAAAAACTAGCAATTCCATTTAAAATAGCTTTAAGTGGTACTACAGATCAGACCACTGAATAATTGTTTGCCTTACAGATTATGAACTCATGAAGGATTTCTTGATTATCCCTTTTCTTGGTAATATCATATAATTAACTTAGCGACATTCTGAGTTTTAATAAAGATTTTTATTGCTGTATTATACAAACAAGTTTCGTTTTTCCAGGTCCGCATGTAGGAGAAGTGTTAGCAAAAATAAATACTCTAATCACTTTTGTCAAAACAAATTACTAACAATGTCTTTGCTATTCTGCATGTGAGAGCTACTTGTAACATTCATTAATCTAACAGTTTATGATTTTGATTTCCAGATGGAATGATTAGCATTTCTAAGCTTTTTATATTCAAACTGTAAAAATAAGCTTTTTTCAGGGGTCACTGGAGGCAAATAATTTAAGTCTAACACTTTGCCCAGTTACACATGGTGATTCCTAAGTAATTAATTTAACACATTTTTTCTGATGACTTTTTTTAATATGACTTTTAAAAAATAATTATCATATGAAATGGAAAAGTCATCTGTTATTATCTGAAACAGCTACTAAGGTAAGTCACTTTTACAATTTTAATATTTTTTTTTGTTTTCTTACATCCCTTTCTGATCAAGAATATCACACCTTTCCATACTCCAAAACCAGAATAAGAATCTGTGATTGGGAAAAAAATTAATTTTTCTTGATTTTGTGTGTGAATGGAGCACCAACATATTGTGACTGATCACAAACTGACATAATGTTGATCAGTTTCAAGTGCAGAGAGCAGTGGGTGAAGCTCAATGTACACTTTTATATTCAAATTATGAGTATTATTTAACAGGTCTAGTGGGTACCTCCTGGCATACTTGGTAGTAACTTATCTTAGCTTCACTCTTTTTAGCCTAATTCTGATCTATATTTTCCTTCAAGTCATGTGCCAGAGGGAGTGGTGACACCTCTGTGAAGAATCTTGCTCTGCAAATGTCTAGTGGCTTCCCTTTCTCCTGCAAGTAATATCAAGTCGTTCCTTTGGTTGGAAGAGCTGAGATCTTTTAGCCACCTATATGCAAAACAATTTGATTACTTTTTATAATTTCAGAATTTGCAAATTCTCAGCCTTATTCTGCCTAAAGAACTGGATGGTGATGCTGGAGACCACATGACTATTGCCATGTCAGTTGTCTGAGAAAATAAATACCTTCCTCAGCCCAAACGATTCCCTGAACAGGGAGTTGGGCTTGAAATCCCCTTGAGATTCCAGCCACTGTTTGTTTTGCCTTGAGAGATTTGTTTCTTCGAGATTTGCAGATGTTTGCTGTAGTTTAAACTGAATTTGAGTGCTTCAAACTAAGTGACATATTGCATCAAATCTGACACAAACACTAAACTGCTGCATCCTGACTAGTGCTGCAAATGCTGTTGAACAAGACTGTTAAAATCCAGATACTCTGGTATTTTGGTAGCCTGAACAGCACTTTTTGATCTTGGTTGTGGCCTGAGGATTGACAACAAACAAATCTAGGCAAAATGCTGAGTGATGTTGCTGGGGCAGTGGAAATAGAAACCTCTCCCCTTTTGGGAGTCAGCAATAAATTTAGTACCAAAGTTGCAGCAAGTGTTCAATTTCACAAGTGGAATGCTACAGCAATACACTTTTGAAAGGGCTGTAGAATTTTATTTTCCCTCTACAAAAGAATTAGCTGTTCAAGGTGATAAAAAGTACGAAACTTACACAGCCCTTTGGATCCCTTGTAGTTTCCAAAGGAAGGATGCTGACTGGTGGCTCAAGACACAGACTGAGAAGGAGAAAAGGCTGCTGCTGCAGGTTTAATACAAAATTTTAAGTATCTGTGCTTTCTTTTCCCCACATTTTTAGGGGCATTTAACTCCATTTCTACAGAAATCTAAGAATTTAGCAAATTCATGTCAGAAAAGTGCTTATAGTCTTTGCTAGGTGGTTGGAAATAGCTGACACTAACTAAAAGCTTTTGAATGTAGACAGTAATGCTCTAAAGTGCATAATGCAGAGAAGAAATGCAGCAAGATAGTGAGTTGAAAAGTTAAGAACATGGTTACTATCTGTTATGGATTAATAAATATTCACTGCTTATCAGTGGACTTATAGGCAGTTTTATCAGTATTAAATCTCTGCAGCAAAGAGTATCTGATTGCAGATCTTCACAATTTCTAAATTCTGCATAAATGGCATCGTCAAATAGTCTGCTAAAACAGTGAAATTAATCTGAGAAGGAAGAAAATTTTTTTCAGTCTTTAGAAGGGCATGGCAGTAATCACTGTTTTGTTCACATGGGCAAAATTTTGGTATAACTTCATTGATTTAGGTGGATCTGTGCATGATAAACACAGGAAGCTCAGAACCCATCCCACCATGCTGTAGGCTGAAGGCTAACGTTTGTAAAACTATCCCACAGGCGCAGATAACTGATCAGCTCATATTTTGCTTTGCACAAATTTTATTACTTAATTTTTATGTGCTTTCTCTTCCTCTTTATTGACTTCAATTAAGTTTTCCTTAGGGTTTGAATGCCTGGCAAACTTTGACTACCTAAACAAGTAATCCTCTACTCATCACATTACCCCAGCTCCACTTTTGGGCTGAAGCGTATATTTGCTTAAATTCTGTTGGAGCTATTGCTATTCAAAGTTACAATGATGTACTAAAAACTGCTCTTGTAAAAATGACACAGCAGCTTTGCATGGCCAATTTGAAGAACTAAATTTAAGATTTT
Source organism: Anomalospiza imberbis (assembly GCF_031753505.1). Classification (NCBI taxonomy): domain Eukaryota; kingdom Metazoa; phylum Chordata; class Aves; order Passeriformes; family Viduidae; genus Anomalospiza; species Anomalospiza imberbis. The sequence goes on from NC_089690.1 coordinate 13,062,884, forward strand.
ATAGCTATGAAAGGAGTTTATTTACAGGGGAATCTTTGTAAATAGCATAAGAGCCAACACGGTCTCTCCTCATGCTTTGCTTGAAAATTTTTAAGTTTTTAAAATATGGACTAGATCACTCATATTTTAAGTTGCATAAGATGTGTAGTTCTACATTGAAGCAGTGAAACTGCTAATGCAGCTAGTGTTTTAAATTTAATTTATGTTATTTAATGCTTTATGATATAGGCATGATTTTGGAAATTTTTTGCTAAGTGATATTGATGGTGAAATTTTAGGAAACCTGTAAGGCATTTAGTTTCTCTGTATTTTTAATTTATTGAGGGAAATTTTAGCAACATTTTTTTAAAATTCTTGTAAGTTTAAGGATTTTTATATTTTGAAACCTTAAAACCCAGGGAAAAGCCAAATGAAATTAATAGAAAAACTGTTAAAGCTATTAACTTTTCAGAGAGAACTCTAGTGGGGATGGAGCCTGTGAAGACCTATATCTGAATGCTCACATTGTGTAAAATTAGCATTCTGAATTAAAAATGATGAAGAGCACACCCTTCTGGCACAACAGATGAGCTTTATAGGCAAAACATTTGTTTATGTTTATCTATGTTCACAATTATTCTGAAAAGTCCTAAGAAAGAGAATGAATGTTTTCCTGAGTAAAAATGTTTATAACTGAATTTTAAAACAAAAGCAAATTTTATTTATTTTTAAGACCAAAGGGAAAATACTTATTTTTAGTGCATGGATATATATCTGATTTGGTTGTCTGGTTCTAACACAAGCAAGTTCATTAAGTTAGGAGGTAGGGAAGTAAAAATATATCTTTAATAAATGTAGTTATTAATTTTGTGGAATTAAATAAAGATGTTGATACCTCTGTATGTCCAGTTGCAGCTAATAGAGAGTAAAGTTCTCAAAATAAGCTTTCTGTTAAACAAGGAGTCATTTTGTGATATAATGGCAGTTACTCTGACTTCTTGTCTATTATTTCTGTAAGGAAAATAAGTTTACTTTTTAATGCTTTATTTTAAAACCTTTATGTTAATAACATTAGAGTTGTGGAGTTCAGCTGTTAAGTTCTAGAAAATGTTTTACTCTTTCCAGTCTAAATTTCTCTTATATTCAGTTGTGGTTCTAAACGTCTAAGTCCGTTCTTCTAAAATTTTTGCTCTGGTATCAATAACTGCTGTAAATTCACAATGCACGAATGAACTACAGTTGTTCAGAAATCACTCAGTAATCGTGAGGAGTAGTGCAGAAAGGGGTGATGGATGTGAGTATGAAAACTGACAGTGACTTAAGCACCTCTTCAAGTGAATGGACATTTTTGGGAGTTATTTCTGTACTAGAGGAAGACCCATGAGAATTACTCATAAAGGCAGAATCAAGCATATGTTTAAATCTTTGCAAAATTCGAAAATAATGATGCAAGCCTAGAGTGTTATGGTAGCAATGCAGCCTGAATCTCTCTGAACAGGATGGCTTTGGCCAGAGGCTTCAATTCAGCTGGATGTCTCTTTGCTAGAAAATAAGTTAATTTTCACCATGTCTTTCTGTGTTGTCAGTTTGACTTTTGGGGTTACTCCTGACAATTATCAAGTAAACCAGGATTTTCATTCTACCCTGTTTTAGTCTTCCAAACTGTTAATTCCAAACAGAGAACTCCAGGAAGATGCTTCTGGAGAATATTCTGGATACCTGTACCTGTGCATGAAACCTTACAGAGGAGTGAAGGGCTATGAATTAGAGATGTAATCATCTGAGGGATCCAAACAAGTAAGTAACTAAATTTCTATGCAATTTTAGTTTCTCTCGTTAAGTGTTTTGTTTTATTTGGAAGTTACAGACACAGGACCAACCATACGGTTATATTATTCAGAATCTGGGAGCTCTCAGATTAGAATGAGTTTTTTAGAATAGAACTTTCTGAACTCAGGTGATAGCAACAAATGACTGGAAAACCTCAGTTCATGGGAACTGGACTCTTTCAGAGACACAGTGGAACATGGATGTTTTTACAAAGTTTTGTAGACAAAATATTCCCCAGCATAATCCTTTCCCATATGGTGTCAAATAATTGCCTTGTATTTGATGGAGCTTCTATTGACTTATTCTTCTCTTAGAAAATGGATCACTTGGTAAATGTTTCCTTGAGCTTGAATCTAGTTGGTCTGCTTTAATATATGTTGCTAAATATGGGTGTGGAAATTACACAATATCAGATTAAAAGAAATTTAATAGCAAAATTACCTTCTTCCAAATCAGATACATAGAAAATCCTATTGAAATGACACCATTTTGGGATTGTCATGGTCACATTTGGAGAAAGGAGCAAGATTAAAACAGCAGCTTGTTTAATGCTGGCCTTTGTCATTTATGGGGCTTTCATGAGATCTCCTGTCAGCTCACGTTAACCAGAAGTCATTGTTTCCTCTGGAAACACTGACAACTAGAAGTGTTTGGTTGCAGTGGGCCTTGTTACTTATGTCTTGTTACCTTGTGATAATACTGTAATAGGTCATTACCGTTCTTGTTATAGAGAAAAGGATTTAGTTGGGTGATGCATAGCAGCTGTTTCAGTTCAAAATGTTTGCACCTTGAAGCTGCAATGCCTCATCACATCATTAGAGTATAGTTGTAGGAAGAGGGAGAGCATATTTACTGGAAACAATCAGAGTGGAATGGCATATGTGTGTCTGTTAGTCAGTCTTTAATATGTTAATGGCAATATGAAAAATGAGCAGTTGCTGCTCCATTGATGGTGTTGAGGGGAACCCTGTCCAGCGTGGACCCCGCTATTTTTATGGAGAGTGTGAATTTTCTGTTCCTTCAGTATTTGCAAAACCATGGAAGAGGCTGAGATGACAGCAGTGACTTGAGTTTTGTTTATTTCCACCTCATTATTTAACAGTGCTTAAACACGTGCTTAATCTCTCTCTAGTTTTAAAATCATAGGTTAAAGAAATCTCTCATAAAAGTGTCTGAATGAAACTACACACCATAAAATCTCTTTAGAAAAGAGATTTTTAATGGAAACACTGTTGCAAGATTTATTGCACTAGTTCTGAAATTGCACTGTTATAATAAGGGTTAAGGCTCAATTGTTCACTCTCCTCATTGGAATCTGAAAATAAACCCCTATGAATAAAATGACACCAAAACTTAAGTTGTTTTCTTGAGACAGCTAGCCTTTTTGTACAGAAGCTATTCTGAGGTCTGGTACTGTAGTTCTGCTGAAAAATTACACTGGCTTGCCAAATATCTTAATGACTTTTCTCTCAGCGGTTGGTAATGGTGAAATGTTATTCTAGTAACCATAATGTCTCTCATAAAACAATTGCATACAATATGTACTGTACTTCTATTTTAGTGAGCACTTCCATCGGGCTTGTACTGCCAGTAGCCATTTAACATTTCATAGCAAACTGCTCACCAGTCCTTCAAGTGTAATATTGCAGAAACAGTGAAGAAATGCGTGATTAAAAGCATTCACTGAGAGTGGACCATTTAGTTCTACCCTATCCTGCAAGATAAACCAGCCTTCACATTTGTAGGTGCTCATCATATAAATGACAGTTCTATGTGGTCATTTAATTTTACGATCTCAATTCTCGCATATATTGCTAACATAAATATAGCGTTCTCCTGCAGGGAGGTCTGCTGGGTATTATAAAATCAGTAAGACCTCAATGGGTTCAAATGGACATCTTTTATAATTATTGCTATAAAATTTCTTGACAATGCATTTTGTTGTCCAATGAGTAAAGAAAATGATTTTCTGAAAGAATGGGTTTTGACAAAGAGAGCAACAGAGCTTAGGGATTTTTCCTGTGCTCAAGCATATTTAAATTACCTCCGTTACTCTTACCTTTTGGACAGAAGCCAATATCTTGGAATAACTTTTTCCAATGAAGCTCCAGTCAGTGAGTGGCTATACTTTGCGTTGTTTTCTGGTGTGGAGAGACAATGTAGGATATCTAGAGGGAAAAGATTAATTTGCTATTTAACGCAATTAAATTCTATTTGCCAAGCAATTCTTTTTACAAGCTCTTGAAGAGACTGGGGAATCCGAGAGAAGATGAGGGCAGTAAATGTATTCCCAGAAGTGGTTTTAAGGGAAGAAACAGACGTGTCCATGCTGGATTTCAGGACAGTCTTATTAGCTGTAAATCATCAGGAGGCACCCTGTTACATCTTTCTTATAATTCTCTAAAATTCTTCTCTTTCACCTATGTCTGGAAAGGAATTTTTTCATGTCATTTGAGCACATTTACATAATAAAAAGATATTAAGTTCCCCTTGTACGGCTGAATAGCAAAGTTTCCGCGCTTGAATTGCCTTTGGAACATGGGCTTTGCCTGCAGAGTGCCTGGTTTGGACAGCAGCAGTGCCCTGGGGACCACCAGTGGGCTGTGCAGAACGCAGTCTGTGTGCTGCCAGCCAGGGGCTGGAGTTAGGAGGCTCAGTGCTGGTGTCTCCTTGGACACGGAAACACTCAGAAATTATTCAGCTGCTTAGTGCCTCAATGCACTAGATATTGATTCAGTGTCATAGGAAACATCTGTAGCAGTTGTTTTGGACCATTAGTGAATTTGCAACGATCAAAATAGAGTGGTATCAATACCTGTATGGATAGACTCTATCAGTATCCTATTACTGAGTTTCTAATTTTTATATATATTATGAAATGAGAGGAAGGCGAGGCAGTGTTCTTGTGGGTTGGCGTTACTTCATGGATTTGATTGAAATTAGTGTGATTGATGTTAGCTTATGATTTAGTTCCTATTGTTTATCTTGGAATGAGCTAGTCTACATTATATGAGGGTTGTCTGCCACTTTTTTTTACACAAAAAATGTATCTCTTACATATCAACAGCACTTTCTTAAAGATATTGTGTGCATTCTTACAATATTTGATTGCCCAGTGTCAGCAATGGTGGCATTCTGATCTTTAAGCAGCCTTGGAGGCGCTGCAGTATCACATAGATAGTAACAAAAATTTAACACTAAATGTGTGTTGGAGCAAGAAGTGCAGGAGCAATATGCATTTACCCCAAAAGTCAATTGGCTGGATACTACAGTTATAGTAATGAAGTTGTAGGTTCACAGCAGATAAATAACTGTGCAGTAACCTTTGATCAAGTTTAGGTAGCAAATAAGTTAACTTGTTGCCACTAATGTATTCATTGGAAAAAGGTGAAGGCAAAGGCAAGATAAACAGTATATTTATTAATGTATATGGAGGTTTTAAGTGTTGGCAGCTCATGTTTTTGATATTTTTTTCCTGTGCAGTTCTAAAGCCATTATATTAATTGTTTTTCTTACCAGGAATGAGAGCCAAGTGTCTTCAAATACATTTACCTTTGAAGTAATTAAAATAAAGTGTCTACTGACCATAGCAAATAAGCAAACATGCTCTGCATGAAAATAAGCAATGATAAGGAAAAAAAAATGTTATGCAAGAAAACAGTAAGGGAAAATAAAAGAAGAGATTGTAGCTGCAGTTTCTTTACTGGAACCTTAGCAAATCGAATTGATTATTCTGAGCCATCTCACACATAAATATGTGTTAGCTGCTATAGCTTGGAGATATCTGTTAAGAAGATCATCAGACTTTTGTGTGAAGAGTTGAAGCCAGCTTTGTGCACCTGTGTCCAGGAAGAAATAATTTACAGGAATTCCAAGCAATTTGGGAAGATTCTCATTACATAAAAAGGTTTTCATGCTTCTTACAAGAATTACAGTTTATGCATATGAAGAAATGAGCTTGGGTGACTGGACGAATTCCTAAATAAATACAAAATAGAAAGAATTAGATAAGGAATGGGGAACTAAGACCTAGAACTAGGTGAGAAAATGTAAATAGTTTAACTAACTGAGATCTAAGCTGATTTTTGTACTTCAAATAAGAAAAATTCTGCCATTTAAAAGGGTACGCCACAGGTAAAAGCTTCCCAAATATTTAATGCTGAGATTGGAACACCTAGTTTCAGTCTTCAAACTACATAAATTGATTTTATTGTAAGGCAACAGCTCAGCCTGTGCTGCTCGAGTGAGTTGTTTGCGATACACAAAGCCAGGAAGGGAGCTCTCAAGCCCAGTTTGCTCCAAACAGCTCAGCTGTGCTGGCAGCAGCTTCCAGCAGTGAGCTTGTGCTTCACTCCTTCAGACTGTGTTCCCCTACCTCTGGTGCTGTGTCCAAGGGCGCTGTGTGTCCTCCTGCTCCCACTGTGAGATTCCCTGGTTTTAACTGAGGAAGATGTTGGGCCACTCTAAATATAGCTTGGTCAACCACTTGTGTTCAGTTGTAATATTCATGAATACTTGCACAGGTTTCCAAAATCCATCCTTCCTTTAGAAAATGTTGTGAACAAAATTGAGTATGCTGACTGTTTGTAGAAGTCACTAATATATTAAGCAATTCATGGGGTTTCTTTCAATTCACAGACAGAGTTTCTTCAGCATTTGTGTGCACCCAAAATTCTTGTAAGTGTAAAACAGAGTTAACCAGCAGCCAAAATAGTAGATCAGTTTTCAGACCACATGATACTTCTACTTGTGTAGAAAAATCCTTCTGCTTTTTTTCTCTTTTAAGATGTTTATGACACTGCCTGTATGAACAAGCTTAATTTAAATGATGTGATAACATGCAACAGATTTTCCCTCTACAGAGGAAATGTGCAAACAGTTTCCATAATAAGCCATTTACACTTTTCTGACAGTGCTGATGCTGCTTGGTACAAAAGATGGGATTGTTCCTTTGCTCTGAAGATAGAGGTCCAGGCTCCAGGGAAACAAAATATATTCTCCATGGATTTTTAAATTCATTTCAGTAATAATTTTATTTTTCATTTCAGTGAAAGTAATTCTGCAATTATTGCTTCTATGAATCTCAGCTGTGGTCACTTGCTCTCAGGTGCTGGGTCCCAAACCTGGAGGCCTTGGTTGCCAGCCTTTTAGTATTCTGGAGACTTTTTGATATTCAGTGAAAATTCCCAAAATAGTGCTGGCCTGCCTTCCGTGTTTCAAACTCCAGTTAATATATATTAAATTCTTCTGATTGCTGGCTTAATCCTGCTTTGGTGTTATTTCACTGTACAGAATCTCCATTAAGAGTACTGGCTGCTCTGAGATCTTTGACTTGTCAGCACTCAACACTTCTCCCTCCCTGCAATTTATTCCAGTTGCTGCAGTGCATATGTATGGCAGCTCCTGTGGTCAGCGTGGAACGAAAATCAGCTGGGGCAGTCCGTGCCGTGGTACAGCATCAGTCTGCAGCGGTGTGCTGCTCCTGAATCCCTTAAAGTGCAGGCAGAAACAGGGGGTTTGGAAAGCCTAATGATTCTTTAGATTTAGAAAATGTGCATGGGGGACTATCACTGAAACTCTCTGAAGTCAGCAGACAGACTCCAGTGGATTTTGAAGGGCTCAGATTGGTCCCACAGGGCATTCTGGTGATTTTCTGCATACACACTGCTTTTCAAATGACTTGCCTTTTGGGTCTCTGGGGACATAAGACATTCCCAAAATACTGAAGCATCCCAGCAGAGGAAAATTAACCATTCTATTTGCATTTCTGTGACCTTTTTTTGGATTTTAATGCATTTTCTTAAAGAATTCTGACAATAATAAAGAGGCAGGATTCTTCTAAAATGTAATTTTAAAAAGTATCAAGTGCATAAAGTAATCTGTAGTACAATGACAACATTTTTCATGTGAAATTTTACATGTGAGGAAAATGAACTGCCTGTACATTGAGTTTATCTTGGAGTCTAAATTAAACCCACAGAAGCAAAAACCAAAAGAAAAGACATCCAATCAGGTTCCACAAGACTTCTGGGTATATTTTCACTCACTTCAATGTCTCATTTGAATCATGGATCTTAAGCCTGCCTAAGCTTATGAAATACTCAGGACTTAAGTCTCAGACTTCTGCAGTACACTTGGAGTAATTGTACTGAAGTCAATGGCCCATATCTTGCCACCAGTTCTTAAGCAGAACTTCTAGTGAATTTCAATAAAGACTTTTGCTTAAAAGTCAACAGCACAGCATGGTTCAGGGAAATTACAAGGCTGCAAGCAGAAATGTTAGTTTATTTTTCCTTTTCTTTTCAGAATACCTTGTGTTTGGTTCTATAAAATAAGACTATTGCCTTGCACTGATCTGAATCAGTTTTGCATCAGAACTGGATCTTGGAGCTCTCAGTAACATGCCTAAGCTTCACTGACAGTAAAATTAAATAACTTTTAATTGACACAGATCAAGAGCATTTGAGAGATATGTCCCTGTGTTTCTTTAAAAAAAAAAATTCCTTTTTGACAGATTGGAGCTAAGGCCCATTGCTGCCCTTCATTATAAATTTCAAGCTCATTTTTTCTTGTCCCAGCAGAAGAAGAAGTTACTTTACGGTGTAGAACTTGCCAAGCCATAATTGAACTCCATTCACCAGTGCTGCTACCTATGGGCACAAGTAGAAAACAGGAATATTTTTTGAGGAGGAAGTCAGTGTTTCAAAGGAGATGGTCAGTCCCTGAGCTGTGAGATAGCACTGAGAGCAGACTTTGTCTAACATGCTGGGGAAATTATGTAGTTGCAAAGAAGCAAGTGAAACTACTGACTGGCTTATCGTGCAAGATTAAAGAAAACTCTGAAGAAAAAGAAGTTCTCTTTCCTCTCTGCCTAATTTTCAAGCTGTTTATGAAACAAGTGCCAGAAGCTTGCTACACACCCCAAGTGGTGAGCCACTATTTCTGATGGGTGATGGAGGCAGGACTGGATGGTGTGGTCCAGTCATGTGCTGCTGTTGTTTTGTGCACATGTCAGTGTGAAATTTGGGCATTTCTCTCATTTTTTTATATCTCTCATCCGCATGCCCTACTTGTGACTTGCAGCACCTAGGACAGAAAGGCAGCTGCTCTTAGAGCTCAGGTTTCTCCATCATCTTGTGATATGTACCAAAATGTGATTTCTTTAGTGTGGGTGAGATAAAATGGAGAGAACAGAGCTCCTTTACCTTGCAAGGAAAATGGTCCAATGACAACCACAGTGCTGGAAAAGGATTTTGTGTGCATGCAAGAAAGCTGAATGATGAGGTGGGGAACAGTGTGTATGATAAGGAGCAGGTGGTCAATAGTCAATTCAAGGTACATAAAAATAATATCAATTTGTAATGTGTAGGAAACACTGTTTTCTCATTCCTTTTAGGCTTTAAACCTAATCCTGGTTTTGCTAATTTAATAGACCATATTCTTAGGGGACCCTGTAAGCAGTTTCCTGTGCTCATACTATGAAGAAGAGATGTAATCTAGCTGCAAATGCTCACTGAGGAGTCCTAGTATGGTAAGAGAACTCTCTGCTGGCTATTGGCAAGCCAAATGTGGGTCTACACTTCTGGTACCTTCTTACAGCTCTGCAGAGACCACATAACAGTGATGTGAGAAGAAAGAAGGTCCCTGCCTACCACACTGCACTTATCATCTGTCATAATGGGGCCAACTGAGGATGGTATATTCCAGAAGCAATGAGCATGGGCATGTGAGAGTAAATTACATGGTAATTTCAGTGTCCCAGCTGCCCTAGTGCAGCTGCCAGAGATGTACTTTTGTGCTGTGGTAGAAGTGAGGTAGCCTGAAGCTGTGAGCTGCCTTAGATAAACCATGTGGGAAGCTGGTGTCCCAGCTTTTTCCCACAATGTATTTTAGGAAGCTCACACATTCCCAGCTCCAAACTGTGCCAGGAATCCCACAGAACTGGAGGTTTCCATCACAGCTCTTCCCACCTTCTATAGCAAAGAGGATGGGACCTAGGGAGTTTTTTGCTGCTTTTATACCTGTCCCAGAATACAGTTTGGAGATGAAGGAAGCAACAGTGTGAAAAATATTCCCTCTCCTATTTTGATGTTTGTTTGTTTCTCTCTTGCTCAGTAGGGCAGTATTTTTGATAACACAACTGTCCTGAATCCACCCAATGGAACTGCTTAAAGGTGAGCTACTTTAAATACTTGTCATAGGAGGAATGCACATTATGCAATGACAAATACCTATATCATCATCAGGTACTGTAAACCTATTGGTGGCATAAGGCAAGATTATAGCATCTCTGTTTCAGTCAAATGTATTTTAGATTATTGAGATACTTCATTTCTGAGAGAATTTTCTGTAGGTGTAGATGAACACTCCATAAACAAATCTGTTACACACATTCCCAAGGCTCTGGTAAGCACATTAAACAGAACAATGTACACGAAAGCGGACTTCACAGGAAATAAGGTAAAGATACAAAATGGTCCAGGATTAATATGGGTAAGCGGGCACTGTGTGTCCAATAAGTTTTAAAGCTACTCAAATCACATATCTTCAGATGTCACAAAGATACTTTCCCATAGCTGTCATATAAAGAGATTAATAGAATTTGTGTCTAAAAAATTTTAAAAATATCTTGGTGCAAATATTTTCTATTATTATTATTGCTTCATTTTCCCTGAAGCCTGGAGTGCAAGTATGAATTTACATTTGCAGAGATGGTTCACTGCCCATGCTTATAGCAAAGCAGGAACTATCTGTTAAATCGAGCCCAGAAGCTGAGCATTTCTGATAGCCCTGAAAAGTAGTGCTTGTTAATTTAGGCACTGCCCCTTAAGAATGTGGCTGATAAAATGAAACTTCACTGGAGGCCATCAGCTTGGCTTGCAGGTGGAGAAGCACCTGCCTTTCAAAAGACATAATTTCAAAACACCCTGTGAAACCCCTTTACAGTCAGCAGAAAATGGATGATGTGTTGCACTCCACTGTCACATAGGTTGCCCTAATTCAGTGAAGTATCTCTATTCCCATGTGGAGGCACTCTTACTCCTCCAAACTGTAATCTCATTTTGTCCTGAATATTATTTATGTTCCCTCTCCATAGGTTTGAGTCAGTAATAGGAACAGAGAGAGGGAGAGAGAGAGAGAGCCATCTTGTGGAAGATCACTTTACTGTCGTGCAGTATGAGGTGCCAGGCACTTCAGAAGATAATTTTGGAGACCTTATTTTTGCAACGAGAGACCTCAGTTACAAGTGAGTGTCCTATAATATTTATACAGATGTGTCAGTTTCCGCACAAAGCAAGTTAAGTGAGCAGGGAATGATACTATTCCAACATTTGCCTGCTGGCATTTGATATGTGTGAACAGCATGTTTTTCGCCCCATCTTGAACTACATAATCAGCAGTTTCTTCTCTTCTTTCCATATTGCTTCTGTGCAAAATTTAGATATTAAATATATAACTTGATTTGCTTTGAAACAGACTGCAAATGAAGCTTCACTGCCTCATCTTGGAAATGTGCAGTGAAAGTAGAGTTGAAAATAATATTTTCCCTTCATGCTTACTGCTTTCAGTTGAATAATTGCACAATTCTTACAGACTACAGAAAACATTAAAAAGCTGTTCTCATCTACAGGTTCCAGCCTGAGATGTGCAAAATGCTTGTAATGAAGCTGCAAACCATGTGAAAGCAGTGACAAGATCCTTTGTGTAGCAGAGAGGGGCTCCCGCTTCAAGCAGAAGAAAGAGAGCAGAGGGCATCTTTCTGATAAGAGCAGATGATGTGGGTCTAGGAAGGTCTGAGCTCTTGATAAAGTGAAAATGAAAGTGGTGCCTGATGTTCCAGCTTCCCCTCCTGAGTTAAGGGGATGAGCTACACTTTTCAACCCCTGTATGAGGTAAGGGTCAGTGATTAGCACAAGACTACCTGGTACCTTAAATGCTGTAGTCAACAGGTGCTCTGAGGGTATCAAATTTCCAGTTAATCCAAGGCGTCAGTCCATTAAAACATGCTTGATCTCTTTATCAATGGGAAAATTAACTTTGGTTTAAATTATTTAAAGATGTCACTTTTTTACCCTGCCTTAATTTGCAAAGGATTTGTGAGATATGAAAGAGTGGAGATCAAATTTAAATCCAGTCTCATATGATCTTTTCATAGAAAAATAATAAATTCATGTATAGCGTTTTTGTTTTTTGCATCCAGAATCACAGCATACCTTTATTTTTTTGAGGAAATGAGCACAGTGTTTGGAATTTTCATCTGTTTTGGTTTTCCCCATCAGCAGTCCTTGTATTTCAGTATTTGTAAGACTCAATTCAAAGTCAATTACATATGGAGGATGTATCTCTACGATGTGTCACACTCAAGGTTTAGGAAACTAGAATGAATTGAAGGAAATTATTACTATTATTAGGAATATATGTTTGTGAAAGTGTGGGATCTGAAATAACTAACTCAATAGTTGTTGCATAAAGCTGGCAAATCTGTAACCATGTGATAATGTTAACTTAAAAATTAAATCAGCCATAACATCGGTAGACTACTATTTTTCTACCTCAAACATAGATTAGCTTTTTAATTGAAAGAAACTTTCTCTACCAAATGATATAACATTTCCCTTTCTTAAAAAAGCCAAACTGAAAACAAAACCCATATCAAATGAAAAAGAGGTTTATATTCCAAATACATCATAGAGTCAGAGAATTACAGCATATTCTGAGCTGGAAGAGACCAACAAGGATCATCAAAGAAGAACTCCTGGCCCTGCTCAGCCCCATCCCCAAGAGTCACACCATGTGCCCGAGAGCATTGCCCAAACTCTTCTTGAGCTCTGCCAGGCTGGTGCTGTGACCCCTTCCCTGGGGAGCCTGCTCAGTGCCCAGCCACCCTCTGGGGACAGAACCTTTTCCTGACATCCAACCCAAAGCTCCCCTGACACAACTTCAGGCCACTCCCTCAGTCCTGCCACTGGTCAGCACAGAGAGGAGATCAGTGCTGTCCCTCCTCTTCCCCTCAGGAGGAGGCTGTAGCTGCAGAGGTCTCCCCTCAGCCTCCTCCAGGCTGAACAGACCCAGTGCCCTCAGCTGCTCCTCACACAGTTTCCTCTCAAGGTCCTTCACCATTCACAGCCCTCCTCTGGATGCTTTCTAGTAGTTTAGTGTCTTTCTTGCATTGTGGTGCCCAAAACTGCCCCAGCACTCGAGGTGAGGCTGCCACGGGTCAGAGCAGAGCAGGAGAATCCCGCCACGGGTCAGAGCAGAGCAGGAGAATCCCCTCCCTTGCCCGGCTGTGATGCTGTGCCTGAGGCACCCCAGGACACAGCTGGCCCTCCTGGCTGCCAGGGCACTGCTGCCTGACATTCAGCTTTCCATCAGCCAGGTCCCTTTCTGTGGCACTGCTCTCCAGCCTCTCATTCCCATCTGTCTGGCTTCCAGGGCTGTCCCGTCCCAGGTGCAGAATTCAGCACTTGTCTTCATACAACTGGTGATTGTCCACCCCTCTAAATTGTCAAGGTCTCCCTGCAGGGCCTCTCTGCCTGTAAAGGAGTCAACAGCTTCTCCCAGTTTAGTACCATTGGCAAATTTATTTAGTATCCCTTTGAGTCCTGTGTCCAAGTCTTCTATGGAAATGGATGAGTCAGCCCTGAGCAGACCTGTTCCATCAGTAGCACTGGTTTAGGAAGCAGCATTCCCTTCAACTTGATGGGCTACTCGTAGCCGTTGCTCAGCAATGCTAAAGGACCCTGGTCTTTAGGCACAGATCCTCTCCCAGACAAGGACTGCTGTAACTGAAAATAGCCCAAGTCTTCCAGCTCTTTTCATATGTAGACTGTCTTTCAAAACAATTGAAAGCAAAGGATAATGCTACATTGCTCTCTGGCTTTTTATGATCTTTCATTCGAAACTCAGAATATGTGTTTGTTAAGCTTTAAATGTCATTACCTATTTCTCATGAATATTTCAGATTCCTAAATTTACAGGCTATTGTTCTCATAAGCTAAACATGTTGTTTCCGGATAGATGAGTAATGAGTGGTATAGGAAGCCTCAGTAAGATGAAATAAATCTATTCTGAGTATGAAGTACTGTGTATTCTGAGTATGAAGCCTGCTTTTGCCTTATTTTTTTTTTTACTAGAATAGTCAGAGGTGAAAAATGATGTAACATTTGATTTAAGTTTGGTTATTTGCCTGTGTGATATACAGATGCCATAATATTTCTTTAGTTTTTGTCAGACGTCAAGGTACCTGAACAGCTGGTAAATGTTAATGTCTTAAAGATAACTGGTTTACTCTGCGTATATTTTCATTGGATGCACTAGTAGGTGATCCAAGCAAAACTATAGCAAAGATGGGGGGAAGAGAGGACTTTGTCTCCCCTGCATGTGAACAACAGAGCAATTCAGAGCAAATAGGGCCCAACTCCCTCCCTTTTGCCATCTGAAAAGGGACTGCAGGTCTGTGATGCTGTGTTGAGCCAGTGCCTGTGGCTCAGGGGTCCCAGGGAAGTTGGAAGGAGCACTCAGGATGGTGCTCACTGCCTGGAGGCTGAGGGTGGGGGTCTGATGCTGGGTGGGCCAAGGGAAAGGAACTGGATGGATCCTGCTCTGCTCTGAATAAAGTCCAACAAATTGGCAGTGGCAAGTTTTGTCGCCCAGAGAAGGCACTCAGGTACTGTTCAGTGGTATCATGCAGTTCACAAATATAAAACTGCTTTCAGTAACTACAGAGAAAGTAAGAATGAGTCATGATGAGTGCTCTGCATTATTCTGATGTGTATTGTGGGTTTCTTCAAACTTGTACATTGCTGCCTGAGTGAATGCAGCTTTATGTCAAGGAAGCCTTTAAAATGGTCTTTAAAGCTGGAACAGGGAAAAGGAAAGTGCTGGCACAGGTAAGATAACATCAGATGCACAGATTTAAATTGTCACAGTGACAGTCTAGAGTAGGATGGCTCACTTGATGGCCAGTGAGAATTTCCATTCTTCTGCTCTAAAGAGAGGGTTTTGTAGAGATGTGATAGGGAGGGTGATGCCAACCCTGAGAAGAATCAGGGTGTCAAGAAATTTCAGGGGTAGGGCTTTCTGTCTCAAGCCGGATAGGTAGCCAGGTTGTCTCGAGCATGGGAGAAAGAGAATATATGTATGTAGGGTAGATATATGGAACTCTTTTGGCTTGCCACTATGACATTGATGTTTTCCATCACTGGGTGAAAGAATAGCAAATTCTTTTGTGAACTGCTTAAAATGTCTGCTGTTATGGTGCAGTGCAGGATAAATCCTGTGAGAAGCCCATCTGAGCTTGCTAGGGTAGGGAAGCTCTAACTGTGGCTGGTGGGCAGGGATGGAAAGTCTCTGGGTGCTGATATGGGAGGGGGTGAGTTGTGAAATTTTATTCCGGGAGAGGAAATACCCCAGGCCATTGCTGATGCCACATTGTGAACATCAGATCCTGAGAAAGGGCTGTGGAGCAGAGCCACCTGGCCAAGTGATGGGGACATGAACTGTACCACGAGAATGGGCAGGGCAAAGGCTGAGTTTTCAATGGTGTGGAACACACTGTTGGAGGAAGTGCTTTCAGTAACACAAAATATATTATAATCCAACATTTTGTTTTCTGTAGCATTTCAGCTGTATATTAAAACCAGTAAATTACTTTGATAGAGTGTGATATTCAAGGGTCTAAGCATTCTTTTTTGAATCTGTGTTTCTAACTGATACTTGGGAATGACACATTGACACAGTGGGTACTGTTTTATTGTAAGATGATCTGAGTTATTTATATCTTGAAAAAATACTGAAGATTCATCTGCTTTTTGCTTCCATCCCAGTGTCTCTGTGCTTTGATTTTATGACTGGTGTGGCATTTGGTAGTTAAAATTCTTCTTTCTTCTGTAATATTTGCAATAATGGTGGCACCTTCACCTACCGACAGCATTAGTATCAGTTGGTACCTTTTTATTCACCTATCAAATTGGTTCACTGTAATAACCAGATTTGATAACCACTGAGAAAACTATTATTTTTATAATGCTCTTGTTCCATAAAGGGTGCTGTAATTTTCCCAGGATAATTAGGGAAATAGATCACAAAATCTCAGAGGTTTTGTCATCATGTTACTAAGTTTCTCATGTGCCATTGGTTCACCACTTCCCTCTGATATCCTGACTGTGGAAGAAGTGAATAGAAAATTCCAATTACCTTCCTAAGGTGAAGATTTCCAAATGAAAGTCTAACACAAAATTGATTACAGATAAATCCAGGCTCCTTTCTGCATCTGTTGCCGTACAGGATCATATATGTCATCCAGAATGTCCCACGCTTTGAGTTATAGATTACTGCCTCATAGTTCCCTATGCACATATGCAGCTGCTCTTTCCTATGAAGCATCTATTCCTCTTACAGATTTGTCCAAGAGTGGTTGCTGAGCCAAGGCAGAGGTGATGTCATTGCTGTAGATGTATTTGGGGATTTCTGAGCACTTCCAGGATCCACTCTTGTAAAACTGAAGAGAAGCTGGGAATGCTTTTCTCCACACTCTGTCTTAACAGATACTCCCAAGTCACTTCTAAAGAGCACCTGTGTAAGAGAAGAAATTCCCCAAATAGCAGGAGTTTTACACACATTTTCAGGGGAATGAGTTAGAAGAAAACCTCACAGTGCCACCTCACAGTGTCTCTTCTCCCAGTGGAGAAGCTTGTGCTCACTAATGGAGCTCTAGAGACAGAGTACACCTGCCCAATACCTAGATTTCAACCCAGTAGTTCAGAGCCACATTGCCTCTCTCCTGCATAAGATTGAGGGAATTGTTTTGCAAACAAATAAAAGAATTTATTTAAATGCAATGACACCAGCTAATGGCATGGTAAGGGCAAACAATATGTAGGACTGAGCTGTGTAAATGCTGCTGTGAATTTCTTCAGTCCACCACATCTTGTGAGTGAGGAAAACATGTTGCCTGTAGTAGGCAACTATTGCATCTTGGGTGTTATGGGACAGAGGTTTCTTTGGGTCCAAATGAGTGTACACTACAGTTTTCTGACATTCTTACAGCAGCCTTCACCCAGTAATGTGAGATCTCTCCAAAGAGCTTTGTATGCAAGCTGAGATCAGCAGTATCATACACTAATGACAGAGATTTTACAATTTTAGGGAAATTCTGTCAGTGTGGACATGGGAAAAAATCCTAAAATGAGGTATCAATATTTAAGCTGTTTGGCAGGTGTGTGGACATGCTTCACTGTACTTGTACACACTTATCAATCAGCTTCAGGATTCTTTAAGTTGTCTAGCCAGAAACAACTGTATGTTTTTGAAACTGGGACAAGTCAATTACTTTGTGATACTGGAAAAGTAACTTATTTATGTAGTTCAATAAATAGATTTAATAAATCTCCATCTTATCTCCTCTTCTACTTTCCCAATTTAAACTCTTGAGCCTGGACTACAAGTATTGCTTGATAAGTGCCAACAGCTAACATCACTGCTAACCTTGTTGTGACTGTTAAAATATATTGACAACGGTCTTTCTTCTGAAAGAATCATATATAGTGCTGAATAGCTGCCTACCACAGGAAAAAAAAACAAGTTAGACAATCTTCAGACCTTTGGTACACGCTAATTATGGTATGAATTGTGTGAATTTCATTTGTACTTGCGTATTTATATATATCTCATTAATTTGTTACAAAGAGGGAAAAAATCATTATTGTGGAGTCAAATTGCCTGTAAATGACTTAAGGAATATGTTAATGATCTCGCTCCAAATGAATAATTATAACACAGGTGCACTTGAGATGTGATCATTTAACTGACAGCACACAGATTCTAATGTCTTGAATATCCATGATAATGGTGATGTCATAGCAGCCAGTTAAAATAATCGCTCACATCCTCCATTTAATACACAGGAGAACTGTGGGTATAATTCCCATATAGAGCTATTGCCTTGCTTATTTAAGGAATGGTTAATTTATAAACAAATCAAGAAGTCACTCTGCATTGATTTTATTGCAATATGTTTCCAGTAGAATGTCACACTATTGTCTCCAGTAGAAAATAAACAGCGATGGCAGAAAGGTGTTACTGCATCAGTTTGATGTACAGTGTAAAGGAACTTAGCTCAAAATATCTGAGTGTAATAAATATATGAATTGCACTTCACCTGCTTTGCTACTAATATTCAGCTAAACCTTACGTGTTTGTTGTTTTAAAGATGCTTGTAGTTCAGTTCCCTCTGAAGCTGATGCCTGTGGGAATCAGGGATGTCTGCTCTGACGTGCACAAAATAGCCCCTGTCTACAGATGTGTTGTCTCATTAAGATGAGATTTGACCTCTGTAAAGGCCAGTCTTCTGCTGGGTTTATGTCCCACTTCATTTCACACAGCTGTGCAACACATTAGGCTTTTCAGTTGTATTTGTGGTCAAGACCAGATTTTAAGTGTCTAACAGTCCAAAATTTAAATAGTCTACCTTGAAAGCGCAGGAATTCAGAGAAGTCAGCAGTGTGCTGCCTAGGTGTTATCTCCATGATAATAGCAACGAAACTGGAGCAGTAGCTAAATATAGAACAGTACTTCTGCATCTATTTCATGTGTTGTCATGTAATTACAAATAGATGAAGAATTAAATCTCTAACCTGTAATGAGGTTTATAAGGAAAACTTAGAGAATTCCTAATGTAAAAGGGGTTGTTTCCAGTTAAGGTTATCACTGTATGCCTTGAGAAGAACACTACCACCTTATTTAGAATAATAGTACTGCATTGATGCAGGTTATGTTAGCAGCAAGAGTCTGTGCTAGGAGGGGAGAACTCTTTTGAAGATATCAGTTCCAAAGCATAATAAAACAGGTGCATCTTAATAGGTCTACCAGGAATGTTTTAGCTGTTAGCATCTTTTAAATGCTTCTGCTGAGAAACCCTGTTTTCATAACAAGGTTGGTGAGTATTAAACCTGTGATAGTTCTTTCTGGGATTGCTATAATTTATAAAAACAATAAAAACCTGCTAAAAAACATTTATGTATTTATAAATGTTGTAATCCAGGGGTCCCACTGATATTTGTGGTGAAGGATATGCCTAAGGGCACATAACCCTGCTTGTACATTGCCAGGACTGCAATCTGGTTTATGACAAAACAGATTCATTTATCTCCAAATAAATAAATTACTTTTGTGAACATTTAGAAACATTTGCATAATTAGGCTGTAAGATCTTAGCAGTCTTTTTCATAATAATTAAACTAATCTAATCTTGGACAGGGTAAACAGACTTACTAGGCTGAGAGCAGCCTTCAGGCAAGGAACTTACTACATTCTACAGGAACTGTAAGGCTGATGATGTTTGTTAATTATGCAGAGCTTTTACTCCCCAGTAATAGCAGCGTTTGTATTGCCTGAAGCTCAGATAGCTACTCCCAGGCACATAAAATTAGGCTCAGGGTTTTTTTGTTGGGTTTTTTTTGGTTTTTTTTTTTTTTTTTTTTTTTTTTTTTTTTTTTGTCATTCTTTAAAAAAACCCAACACAACAAAACAAAAAAAACCCCAAAACACAAAACCACAACAAAACCAGAAAACAAAGAAGGTACTTCAAAATGATTATATGCTTTCAACAAGGAGGCATTAACCTTACAGGGTTGGATCCTGGAGCTGCACACAATTGGCTCCCTCTGCAGTCATGTGGTCTTGATTATCTTCAGATCTGGAGTCTTTCATGCCATAGAGAGACAGGGAGCTGTGAGGCTTGGTAAAAGAACAGCAGAAGACACTACTTTATTTTCTGGGCACCTCAGGAAGAAAATATTAGGAATATCAAATAGGTCTTAACCAGGACAGTTCTCAGTCAAGAAGTCAATCAAAATTTATAACCATAAATCAAAAAAGAAGATCAGAAACAGTACCTAGGAAATTCTGAAAAGATTTTCTTTCATTAAGGAATTTGTCATCTTTATCTAGTTTTATGTGAGCCATCAGTCCATGAAGACTTCAATTGACAAGTAAACTCAAGAAGAAGGAGTTTTCTGCTTACTAATAGGGCATGGCATTAACAATAATGATATTCAAACTCTATAAGCTTATTTTTAAAAAATCATCTCTAAACAAAACTTTTTTGTAGACAAGAATTTACTTTTACATATTATTTTCCTCAAAACTGGACATGCAAGGAAAGTCTCTGGATTTTTTTTCTTTGTGAGTTGTTTAATTTACAATATTTAAAAAAAAAAAAACAAATTCATATGATTAGATGTTAAAAGGCTGATTTATAGTTTGTAATTTTTTTTTCCTCAGAATTTGCATACAAATTCATGATGCATTACCTTTTTCAGTAAAGATTTAATTATTTCTGGATAGGAATAGTGATGCCTGACCCCTGCAAGGCAGGTGGTTAAACCATATGAAACTGGTGTAACATGAAGCATTGCCTCTAATCATCCAGGGCTGGATTTCACTGATACCAAGAAGAAGAATGCTTTAGGAATTTCTTCTGTTCATTTCAAAGGTTGTTCCCTGAGTAAAAGGTGTTAGATGAAGTTTACAGAATCTGTCTCTTCAAACAAGTTACATCAGGATTTGCTTAGGAAGAGGGAGTCATGCATCTGAATAACCACCAATCTTTTAAAGCCATGAGAGCCAGAAGATCTGGAACGGGCGATGCATCTATGGGTGTTTTTCCATAATAAATGAGTGAGTAGAGGCGAGAAATTGGCAGGAATTTGTTTTCAGCTTTTGCCTCTTCTGGCCTGTACAGCTGAGCCATCCAAAGATGGTGTAATGCATGGATAACAAGCAAGCATCCCATTGCCAACTATTTTCTGCACAAGAACAATGCATGATATCAACTTTCCCACTGCAGTTTGAACTGCCCTGCTTCAGGCCTTAGTCTTTTTAACTGTGCTTTCCATTCCTAGGCACATAATTTCACCAAATTTAGTGAGTCCAGCATGTCTGCCAGTCAGTGCTATAAGCTAATGGGTTGTTGCTGTTCCAGTTAACATTTTGTGGTATTGCCAATGGCAGGAATTCAAGTACCATATGGTGTTCTTTATTAACTTTCATGTGGGAATAATACAAGAGTCTTGTATCAATGAAATTCATAAGAAAGAAAAATCCTGGCTTAAAGCCATTAATTGTGTAACAAATAATATTGCTCTCTAGTCTCCAGGTGACTTTCCAAAAATTTCCTTTGACAACCCAGGCTAAAAACCTCTGAGCTAGAACAGTTTATCCCAATGCTGCACAAAGCCTGGAAATAAGGCTAGAAGGGACTGCTGTGAGTTTCCTGGCCACAGGAGAAGCTCCTGGTTTCTGTGAGGAGCACACCTTCGCCCTATTCCTCCTCTCTGCAGTGCATTGCATAGCTATGCAGTATTTATTTGATAGAAATACAGAATACATTTAGAATAGAGGAGTTGCCAAGGCTGCACTACCAGATTTACAGTGTAAAAATGTGGCACTGCTGCTGTTGTAACTTCCACCCTTAATGCCATCCCTTAATGCCATTTCCCAGGGGGTCACTGCTGAGTCCTTGGACTAGTGTAGGTCAGAAGAGTGAGCAGGAGCAACTCCAAGCCTCTTGTCCTGGTCACAGCAGGATATCTAGGAAAAGTCACATTGCCTATGCTTTTAGCAAAGAACACAGATTTTTAGATTATGACATGGACAAACTGCATTACATATAATATTTTGTGTCTCTGGTTATTGATTGCCTTCGATAGCTTATATCTTTAACATGAAGCTAATAATCAGATTACATTTAATAGGTATATAACTTGAAATTTTAGGAGCTGCTTATATGTTGCTGTTCATTTTATTTGACTATATACTGTGCAATGTAATATGTACCTTCATCTGCCTCACTGGGAAGCAGAGGTAAATGAGTCCCCCATATTTTTTTAATCCTGCCCTTCTTGAATTTTCAGTTAATTATAAGGAGAACTTATGAGACTGACTGCTGTTTTTCTCTGTGGGAGCAAAGGACGACCAGGATGGAGATGCTGCCATTTTCTCTGCTCACCAGACTGTCTTGGTGTTAGAGTTGAATTTTCCCTCTCCCTTATCTCTTCAGAAGAATGGGAAAATGGTACATAAGGTGCTACTTTGAGATACAGTTGATTCCTGGGTGCTGTCTGAGTAGGTGCAGTTATGTCTGCTGCTCTGTCAGGACAGAATGTGAGATTTGGGACAAATTGGCCCATCAAACCCGTGTACCACTTATTTACAAAATGGCACAGCATGCTGAGGACATTAGATGCATCTGAAGATGGTGTTAAGTTTAATACATGTATATGACCACAGATAATTAGAATAACATATTTTTTATAATTATAGTTTTATGAGAAATTTGCATTATTATTAGGTCACCTATTATGGAAAAAAACTTGTTTTATGAAGATAATCCACATTTTTCAATCCCTGTATAGAAAGAAAAGCCTTTTATAGCTATAGCTTTTTCTCCTGTCTAGCTCTGTCTTGATGTTAGAATTTCATTGGGTGAACTAATTTCAGGGCTTAAACCCTGAATAGTTGAAGTACTGAATATTTTTGTTAGTATAAAGCTCATTTTCAACCATCACTTGTGATCAAGGTATTCTACATTATTTTTACCCTGTGTACTCTTTGAAAATGGTATTTTAGGAAAACTTGGTATATACAGGTATCATTCTCTTGAGAGTTTGAAAGGGGGAAAAAAATTAAAAATTGTCAGCTTTCTTATTTCCAACACTTCAAAGCATATTTACTAAAGATATGTTGACTGAATTTCTGTATAATTTTGTGTGAATGTTTTATCTTGTCTGGTCCAGAATGTAAACTTGCTAAACATTGTAAATTAAGGATATTTTTTTATGGGGGGGAAATGCTTACTAATTTGCATTAAAAACAGCAGCCCCATTTCAGGCAAGCTATGTTTTTATTTCAGTAGTGTTAGACACAGAGAGCACTAATTACAAAGTACTAATTTTCAAAGGTGGTTAGAGAACAAGAGCATGGACCAATGACACAGATCTCCTTAAATTACTTAGATTGTTTTGAAAAGTCAAGATGGTTTCATTCTCTTATTCCTTCACTATAATCTTTATAGTTTATAATAATATCTTCATCCCTCTTTCTCAAGAAGTCACTAGTTATTTAATAGTTTGAGACTTTTTTTTTCTTAAATTGTATTATATACTGAAAATTCACACAATTTCATGATTGGTAAAAAAAAAAAAATATTGGTTTTTCTTCAAGTTAAGCACTTGGGATCACTTCAAAGTGAAGGGAATCCAAACTTTAGTAAGTCCATCCAAAACAGTTGAATAAAATTGTCAAAAGCAATAATAACCCCCAAACCCCAGAACTCAGTGGATGCAAGTCTAAAAGGTTGACTTATATTCCAGTTTTGTAGCATGTCACATTTCTTGCTCTTTGTATTTTATTTGTGTACTGATACCAAAAAATGCTGCACATGCATAGAAGACTTGGGAACAGTGAATCCAAACAAAAGTTATCAAAGCTTATATTGACCAGAATGATGTCAGGGAAAAAGACTGAATGAGTTGGAAGCAAAAATACCAAAGAAAAAGGAGACTGGAATCATTAGACTAGCAGCTCAAGAAAAAGGAGATGCACAACTTTCACCTGTAAGTATCTGCATGTTTTTACTGGAGGTCATGATTAGTGACTATTTGAATTGTTAATGAATTCCATAACAATCAGTTTAAAATGATTGATATGGATTGATATGGAGGAGGAAAATCTGCTGTTTAGAAGATGTGAAAGAATGTAGATACATTTAGCCACTCCTGGGTGAAGTGAAAAAATCTGTTAATCCAACAGTACACTAAGTGTCTGAAATGAAAAATAGTAGCACAGAGCTGATTTTTGTGATCCTTGATGTCCTTATTTTGAATAACTTTAGTCTAAATACATCTACTGTGGGCACAGCAGAGGCAGGATTGTTAGGAGTCTGGTCTAAGCCAGAAGGTAAGAAAGGACCTGCCTACTAAGGGTACAGTGCAAATTATCCCATCAAGGGGCAGGGACAGGAAATACAGCAGGAGCCTGAGCTGACTAAATGAAGAGCACTTCCCATACTTCAAACATGGGAAGGAGGATTGCACAAAGTGGAAACTAGGTCAGCTCACTACAGCAAACTGCACACGTATACATCAGAGGAGCTGTTCATGGGAGAGCGGCAGTGGCTGAGGGGACAGTGGAAGGGCTCAAGTGTCGAGCCTTTCCTGCTGGATTTCAGGATAAAGGTCAGCTGCAATAAGGTGGCCTAACACCAGCACCAACAGGAGAGAATAAGGGAGACACAGGCTTGATAGCGTGTATAAAATGTAGATGTTTTCATGCCAGCTGGGCGGGTGAACTTTGTTCTTGGTGCTTAATGGGCTGGTTGGTGAACTCTCAGAGCCTCTAACAGTTATCTGCAGGAACTTCTGAGGGGCAGACAAGTTACCTAGACACTAGAAAATGTAAATTTAGTGATTATGTAGAAAGAGTGGGAAAAGTGAGGAATTTATAGAACACCCAGTTGCTGGAAAGACACTAAAATATATAGAGACATGTAGAGAGCAAGTATGTAACAGTTGTTCACTACAAAAATCTGTGTTGTGTGAGCATCCAAAGGTTCCTGTTCTGGATCAGGTATTATTCTTGTTTTCATTAATGACCTAACCAACGAATTTGAGAGTAGTCCATTACATTTGCAGGTGCCACCAAACTACACTATGTTTACAAAGTGCATAGGAGAGCACAGGAGAAACATGAGTTTTGTAGAAAATGATGTAATTGTCCTGGTGGGCCACAGGTCAGAAGCAAGTAAAAACTGGTGAGCTCTTGCAAAGTTTTCAAGTGATGGATTGGGATATAAGTGTGCAGGATAATGCTACTGTAAGCACCAGGAGGGTCTGAGCAGGACTATTTGTTTCAGTTTTGGACACTCCAAATAAATTGTGGACCAAACAGAGGTAGTCCAAAGGACAGCAGTGAGAGATTTTAGAGACTGGGACCTGGAAGAAATATGATGAAATAAAATGATACTGAAGTGTGTGTGTGTGTGTGTGTGTGTAAGCATATGATAATAGGCAGTGCAAAAAGAAATATCTGCTAGAAAAACAAAAGAAATTATTTGTTCTCCATGTCTCTGAAGAATAAGCAGGGCAGGCCTAACATGATGCAGGTTAGTTAGTTGAAAAGCTTCTTAATAGTGGAGGGCACCACTGTTTTGTGAAAATCACCATAATAAGCTGTCAGAGGAGTCTATGGAATACCCATTTTAAAAGTTTTTTAGGAACAACTGAGTATTTAATATAGGTGTTTTAAGCACAGTTATCTCAAGGTAGAACATAGAGCAGATGAAATTTTGTACCTTTTTCAGCTGTTTGATTCTAGTTTATCTTCTACGTGAGTGTAAAATGAGTGACAAATTCTAATTTGAACCACCACATGAAAACCTGGGCATGAGGGAGCCGCAAGTAGTTCCCTTTTTTGCCTGCTGAGCTCTTACTCTGAGCACTACTTCTTGAAAGTGTGAGTGATAGAAGTATTTTCTGGGTTGGGAGTATTTCTCTTTCTTCTCCTACTCTGCAAGTACAACTCCTGTTGTGCATATAACTCCTGAGTATGACACCTGGCTAATTTGCTTATGTGTATGGTCTAAGGCTATGTTCTACTACTTGTGGGGCCAGAGTCTTTGCAGTCCTACTTGCCACCTGCAGTGACAACCCAGAACTCTTCTTTTCCTTTTAGATCTCCAGGGGCTCTTGTGAGCTGGTGTCAGAATAGTCAGTGCAAAAGGTTTAATTGCATGGCATTTTCTTGCTTATACAACTCAGTGACTAAGTCAAGCAAATAGAAAATAAATGATGAGTTCACTGCTCCAAAATTGAGGCAGAAACCTATTCTCCACTGGAGTGCACCTTTGAATGATGGGTGTATGACATTTGTTTACTTATGTGAGAACTGTAGCCTAAAAAAATGTTCAATTTATAAATTATTCATTAAATATCCCCTAAACTCTAGCAAGGCTCTAAGGAGTGCCAGGGTGCCATAAACACTACATTTGATAAATAAAAATAATTTAATTTTCTATTATCCAGCTCAGAGTTAAACAAAAAGATTCTGAGAGAAACAAAGGGGCTGAGAAAAAGTCAGGGATAAGTATTCAAACTAGATAACACTAATGCTTCTGGAGTACACAGTGGGGAAGATATCAATTGGTGAATGCTTGTGGCTTGCATCTACCTGACCTAAAAATAAAAAATCTTGATCTGAATTAGGCTTCTTTTTCCTCAATCATAACTTTACATTAAAGGGAATAAGGCTTTCTGAGCCAGTTGAACAGTCAAACACAGGCAGAGAGTGAGGGCACTGTACACAGCAAGAAGCTGTGTTTTCCAGGGAAAGCAGGAATGAGTTGGATCCTTCTTCATTTGGAATAAAGTGGTTGTGCTGAGATAATGATATATTTAGATAATGCTCTTCTGTGCTTTGGATCCATTCTCCTAAGTTGTGTATTCTTTGGCAAAGACCTGAAACTCTTATTTTGAAGGATCTGTTTCTTGTCTCCACAGTTTTACTGACAGGCTCTGAGGAGGTCAAACCATTTGGGGTGCTGGTCTCCTGACCAGAACCAGGGATGTTACAGACAGTTCTGGGAAGGGGTCAGGAGAGGATAATCCATTTGATCCCAGTGACAGGAAGAAGACCAAAAGCACTTGGACTGGAAAGTGCTGTGTTTAGGAAAGTGGGAAAGCTTCTGAGAAGGAATGGCTGACCACAGACTGGCAAGCACATTTAAAATGACTTGGATAGTGGAGTCAGTGAAAGGGACATTTGATTCAGAACTTTTTCCAGGGAAGACATCTGCTGCTTCTTTCACATGACCGTAGTCTACGATTAGTGTATCATCTGTTGAAATGGTTATCCCAGGCTCTCTGGGAATAAGAGGCCTCTTACAGCTTCTAAAGTATCCAAGGGTGAGCTGTAGGCGTTCTTGTATTAGTCAGATGCCCCCACTGCCCACAGAAGAAAGAAGTGCTGCTCAAAGTCTAACACTGCACTGATCTATGCCTTTGGAGCAGTCAAAAAGTCTGTGAGTTGTCCTTATCTGTACTTGGCTAAATCAGGTGGGAATTTTTTTCACTTGATACCACATGCTGTTTTTTCCTCAGCACCTCTTTACATTTGTCAAAGTGATCTTGAGCTCTATCCTTCTGCAGTGTCTGCATCTTCTCCTTCTGTGATAAGCAGACAGAGTAAGTCTTTATGGCCTCTGCTCCCATTTCACAGGCAGAAGTTTGGCTGCCTTTTGCAGCACTCCGGTTTGTACCATCCCAGGCATGATACCATTGGTGAGCAGGTGTGAGCATGCTCTCTTTGGTTAGGACTGGGGTTCATGTGCAGTAATAACTGTTTAGGTAATTAAGAATGTAGTAGATGTGATGTCAAGTTTAGGATATAAAACTCTGTTCCATGGAAAAGAAGTGTGAAGATATGACAGCTGCCCTCTGAATGCTGAGAGGTCTTTAAGAAAAGGTATCTTACCTTTTTTATGTTCAAGCATCATTTGTCACTGCCTACAAAGAAAGCCAGTTTACACCAGATGCCCAGGTTTTAGATAGCTAACGTAAGGAGAGGTGAATCCCATCATTATCAGAGAATAGTTTAATTCAGTAACCACTAGATAAAGGTTAGGCCTTTAGAAATCCACTATGAACTCCATAGATCACTTATGACTTCAAGGGAAATTGAGAATCTTTTCAGAGCCTGGATATGTTGCCTTTATTACTGTTCTCACCTCACCTGCAAGCATGCTGTTTTATTGCAGCAGCCTGGAAGGCAGCTTTCCTTATACTGCCTGAAAAATGAGTGTGAATATTCCTCAGGTATATTAATTCTTCAGAACAGAGAACATCCTTAATAGAAGAATGTAATCCTTTGCTTACTTATACTTTGCTGGGCGTATTAGTTCTTTCTGAAAATTTTCTTGTTTATGACTTGGATTTTTAATTAACTTTACATTTTAGCAAAAACCCATAGAATCATTCTTAGCTGTAAACAGCCGATGCAGTTTGGGCATCTTATCTACCATCTCCACAGCAGTGTGTACTTGAGTATCATTGACACTTCAATTTCTCTATCCTGCTTAATGGAAAATTAGTATCCCACATACTTAATCTCCTCTTTGAACGGTTATGCTTTCATATCACTCAGCATTAAGGCAGAAAAACAACTTTCAAAGTGAATATCTTAGAGCTGGGAGATGTGTAACTCCTTCAGTTTTGATACAGAGTCCTTATTTGTAGTGCACATTAGCTTCATCCCTTGGTTTGCAGAAGTGTAGCAAAAATTGCCCATCTTTTCTGCCCTGAATGTTTTACATACTCTGAAAGGTTTTAACCTCAGACCGTTTTTGTAAGGGGTGAATATTCAAAGTATGGCCCTTCATTGTGTCTCTTTGACTGTTGATAAAAGCAATGTTCTTAGTACTGATCTTCCCTTGAGCTGCCCCTTGAGTGGGGAGCAAGATTTATTCTTGGGCTACTTGGACTGGGTGGCCTGAAGTGAACAGTCTTTTCAGATGCAGTGACTACTATTGCCAGTGTAAAAAATCATATTGCATAAGAAATCAAAGATTCAAGCAGAAGTAGAGGGCTCATTTATAAAAGAGCCAAGTTAAAAGGTAACTGCTCTAATAGTTTGTAGGATGTCTAATTATCAAAGTTATGCAAATAAAATCTTTTGATTTTTCCTTGTAGTCCTACCACGTTTTTCCTTTGGGATCTGTCTTGACTTAATGTACAGAGAATAAATAAAACAAAACTAGCAAACAGTAATATCACATTGCAAAGTAATTCAATGCATGGACAGTGTGCTGCTGAGTGGATTTTTGAGAGGGTTGGCTGTTTTGTGGTTTTGATGGATTTATGTGTTTCTTTTTAAGCCTTTGTACTAGCAGGTAAGACAGATAAATGTTCACTTTTCCTTCTCAATATGGGATCTTGGAAGAGTTCATTTCCAGTCTCTTATACTGCTATGGGAAAAGCAGAATGATATTCTTGGCTGACGACAGTGCAGTTCCCAAACGTTACCATGGTGATCACCTATGTAACATCACTACCACTTTTCACAACAGCTCAATTTAAGATTCAAGTTGAATATTTCCATGATTATGGGAGGGTAATTATTTCATTACTCAAGGGAAGAAGATTTAGGAGGTAAATAGCTCTTCATTAGTTCTTAAATGATTTCCCCAGTCTTTTTAGGCCACAGAAATGCCAAATATTAAAGTGACAGAAACAGAGGGTCAAATTCTGATCTCCCTCTTCATCTTCCTTACCTCTCAGCCCCTTCTAAGCAGCCAAGAAAGTAGAAATATCTCTAACCATTAAATGCTATTGAAACTTCAGACATTTGGTGTAAGGCTTTGTCATTAAAGACTGCCCTTTTTTTTCCAAGGTGCTCAGTTTTTTCAAGCATGCAGTGCAGCTGAAGTCCAGAAAAATTGCAGGTTGGATCACTGACCACTCCATGTAACTTTGAAAAGTCACAAAAGCAAGTTGGAGGGAAGTGAAGCACCCAAACTTCTGGCTTGTTATTCAAGAACTTCCTTGTTTTAACTGTACCTGATAGTGTTTTTTATAGCTAGGACAAGCCAGAGCCCTTTAATTGCTTTCCTGTTTTTTTTAATTCCTTCAGAATTTGAGGAATCGGGAACTTAGACTACAGGGTGATTATGTGGAAACTATTGATAGCTTCTGTTATTGGTGATGATATTTTGTGGAGTTTATGTGAACGTTTTAATTGAACAAAGCCATCTATTTATAATTAGAAGTGGATGTAAAAAACATAAAAAATGAAATGTTAAATTCTACTGGGAATTTTATAAAAAGTTAACCTTTATTATTAATTGCAAAGGGACTGTCTTCTACTAATTAAATCAGAGGTAGAACATCAAATAGGTTTTACAAATAACTTAATGGCTTATAAACAAATAATTGCCACAACAAAATAAGCACATATAACTGAAAGAAAACAATTATATTGTAAGACTGTTATTAATTTGTGCCTTCATGTTATAGAATATGCAGGTCACAGGAGACTTTCATTAGAGAAGAAAGCTTGCAGATACCTCCCTTTGAATCACACTGTTAGGAACCAAGGGTGAAAATATTCATGATTTCCTTTGCCTGTATTTTTATGTTTTCCAGTGAAAATAAATGAGTTTTAGATTTACATAATCACAATAAGACATTTCAAGAATAGAGGCGCAAATTTTTTTGGATTATATCACCAGGCTGACAAGGTTTCAGGACCCTACTAATATGTCTAGACAAGCAGCTGTTTGTGTTGTTTTGGCTGACTGTCATTGTGTTCCTTTATTTTTTATGGCCCAGGGTTCAGCAATGATGCAACTGCGTAATCAAGTGATTGGGAATATAAAAGACAGGAAAATACTGCAGTGTTATGCTAAATCAGACTGAGGTAGAACATGGCTAATCAACATTTTTCTGTTTTGTATGTCATTTCTTAGGGATATCTGCCATAGAGAAAGTAAGACTAGGTCACAGTGGAATTAACTGGAAAATGCTTAATTTTTTTTCCCACAAAAATCTCATTTATGGAAGGAGTTTTTTCGGTACCAGTTTTGATGATACTTCCTCAGACTGACAGTGAAACTGCACATTATGAAGCATCTGACTCAGAATGCTTGCCTGGAGATCTCAAATTCATGCCCTACCTTGGTCAAACTGTGGACTTTCAGGTGGTTGGCTTGACTGTCTCACAGAGATTTCTCAATATAAAATTCCATTCTGTATAGTTGTGATTTATCCATTGGCTCAGAGAGACAGGCACATGGCCAACATCTGCCTCCTGAACAGTTTAAACCTGGTTCCTGGGCTAGGGCTGTGTCGTGGTCTCTTCTGGAGTTCTGCTGGCCTCAGGAATTCATAGTAGGAATGAGCCTGAAGGGTCTCTTACAGCTCGACAGTCAACATGGCCAGTCCTGGCTAATTCTCCACAACCTGATGGATCCCCACGGGGTGCTGTTGTCACATCCTGTTTGAGAACCCTCTGTGAAGTCCCTTATCTCTTTCACTCTTGGTGACATCAGGGATTATTTAGTGCTCTTAACTCCTTGGTGTGTGTGTTAAAAGTGAAAAGGAGTAGCTTTAATTGAAACTTTTATGGACAAGTTCTAGCATGGAAGAGCAATCTATTAGAGAAGACAGATCTTGATAATTTTACTCCAATTTTCCATTAAAAAACTCCCTAATATTTTGTTAGTAGCTGTTCAAACAGGAAAAAAATAGTTAAGTCTTATTAATTTGGTGAAGCAACATTGCAACACAGTTAGACTCAGGCGCAGGCACCTTCTGGAACAGAGCCACCTATGCCCTTAAATACTCACATGTGTGTTTGCTGGTTAGCATTCACTTAAACATGACCATACAGAATTTCAATATAGCAGCAAGATACAATGTGAGCTACTATGCAAAAATTCTATTTGAGGGCAAGACTAAATTATGAAAGCTTATAAAAATAGATGCATAGCACAAAACAATTGTTTTTTCCTAGAATCAGAATCATTTAGGTCAGAAAGAACCCTTAACATCATCCAGTCCAACAATTAACCCAACACTATCAAATCCGCCTCTAAACCATGACTCTAAATGCCCCTTTTGCACAGTTTTTACACATCTACAGGGATGGAGGCTCAATGACTTATCCCTGGGTAGCCTCCAATGCTTGAATGAACCTTCACCTTTCTGCAAAGATATTTTTCCTAATCTCCAATCTAAACTTCCCCTGGCTTAAGGCCATTTTCTCTTGTCCTATCTCTTTCATGGACAAGTAATGGTGCCATCTTTAGAGCTGCCTGCAGTCACTACCAGCTGTGATTCACTGTTGGCCAGTTGGTAATTTCATTTTATGTTTTCCTAGCAAGGCAACAAGATTCCACCAGAGGAGTATACCGTAAGATAGAAAAATACAGCTGGAACAGAGAGGTAATGCCTGGTAGGAGGGGAAATATTTCATTTGAAGTGCCTGCTAAACTGAATACTTTCTGTTCTCACTTCTGCGTAAAGTGGATTTTATGCTGTTATGCTATTTTTGTTCTGAAGAAGAATGATTTAGCAGACTGCCAGGGGTGCAAACTGAACAAGGTGTAATGTCTGAAATTAAGGAAGGAAAATGAAAAAAAATAGCCACTCTTGAGTTTGAGCTTCCCACGTCTACTTTATCTGACTTAGTTCGGGTAAGTAACTAGCTTGGACACAATTCAGCAAATTATTATTCACACACTAAGTACAGAGTATTTTAATATACTCACTGAAGTAAAGCACGTAGGAGAGAAATTAGACTTCATTTAGCACAGCATTTATTTTTCAAATGAGTCTTGTTTTGATTTCCTGTTGAAAAATTATATTTTGAAGTAGCAGTGAAATCCTGCCCAATGTCACAAGAACAAAATTTGCATTAAATTCCTAGAGCTGTGATTCGTCTCAAAAGTCTTCCTACCTCTCTGTAGATTGAGGTTTCTTCATGAATGATCATCCAGTCTGGCTGGTACCTCCAGCACATTTTACAGGGTCTCTTTCTCTCCCACCATGTTTTATAATGATGTGATTTTTTTCAAGACACTGTAAGCCAGTTGTATGATTTTGCATTTCTGGACTAATTATGTCTTACTGCTTTTTCTACTTTATACAGAAAAGAAACCATGATAGCCGTTCAGCCTGGATTTATCATACATAAGAGTTCACAGTATTTAATTATCTAGCAATTTCCTCCATTGTTTTCAATAGATTTTCCTTTCTTTATTAAATATAAAATATTTAGTGTTCAGTTGCAAAGATATTGGGGCATTTTATCCCTTTCAGAAGGTTTCCTGATTCTTGTCCGTACTATGGCATATTTTATTTTATTCCAACGAAATTCCAATGATTTAGTAAAAAATGTTCAACACAATTATAAAAGCTGTTCTGAAGAAGGTGGGGGAGGCTTGAACAATTGCTTCTCATGTGGTTTTGAGTAGAAAAGCTCCCCAAATGCCAGCATATGTGAAGACTCAAATACATACTCAGGGCTCTACCTTCAGGATGAAGGTAGCTGTAGGAATATTTAAATGCCTTCTGTATGGTGAAAGGAAGACAATATGTGCTGCCTGGGAATCACTGCAAAAGGATTGCTTTGCAGACAGTTTACTTTTTTGGTTGACCTTTATCATTTTCAAAACTAATAGGATAAAAGCAGTGCTTAAAATTTTTAAATGTTCTTCTGTTTTAATGCATATGCTGGTATTCTGTCATTTACCTGTAAGTTCTCTCCGGTGTTACCACAGAAGGAAACTCACTCAGAACTACAGTCTCAATAATTTTTAAAAAGTAATTAAGTAGTGTAATAAAGTATTTTAAAATCATATTTGTAAAACTTGTGGTAAAAGCTTTAGGAAAGAAATGGTGATTTTTATCTTTTCTGTCAGTTCAATGTTTTTTAAATAATCTCATATGATTCTCCAGTATCATAAAAAGATTCAAG
The DNA here is from genome assembly GCF_031753505.1 of Anomalospiza imberbis. Taxonomy (NCBI): domain Eukaryota; kingdom Metazoa; phylum Chordata; class Aves; order Passeriformes; family Viduidae; genus Anomalospiza; species Anomalospiza imberbis. The sequence continues at coordinate 13,096,220 of NC_089690.1, forward strand.
CTTCAATTGAGCATACAATATAATAGAACTAGAAAAGACTTCTGCTGTCTCAAGGAGTTGTACAGAATAGAAAATTTCAGTTGGAAGAGCCCTACAATGATCACCTTGCTCTACAATGATATCCTTGCCCAGCTGTTTAAAATTTGAATATATTATAAGTAAGAATTTGTAGCACATTGTACATAGAATAGAAAATTTACAGATTTTCATGGACTCTGAGTTTAGCAGAAGGATAATTGCTCAGAACTTGAACACTGAATGAGAGAACAGAGCCAGCAAGTAAAAACTAAAACCCAGCATGTGTCTCTCCTCACACCACACTGTCTGTATTTTCATGTTTATTATATTTGTGAGATATTGGAGATATGTAGATCTGTTTTTTTTTTAGGAGGTTATTCCGTCAGACTTGGGTTCTGTTTGTTCAGGCAACCTATCTTTATTCTCAATTATGCTACTGCATGGTCTCCTTTGAGACTGAAGGTGCATCTTAGCTGTTCTGGTGAAGTAGAGGGAAATATGGGCAGGTCACTGAGCAAAGAATTCCCTCTCTTCAGCAGTGTGTCCAAGACCAGTTTGCCCATAGGAAAATCACTTTTATGAATGTCAAAGGCAGAGCAAACATTCCTCACTCCACCCCCTGCCATTTTTCAGGAGAAAAAAAACCCCAAATTTTTCCTTTTGAATTCAATTTTTTTTTCAGGTAAATAATGATTAACCCGAGAAGATAATTTAGTTGCATTGAAAACTCAATTTCCCATTTAAACAGTTTTGTGATGAATTTGTGACCAGCCCTCATATTGCCATGTTAATGACCTCTTTATTTTTCTCTATCAAGACTGTGGAATAATTGTAGTTATTAAAATAGGGTTTTTTTTTTTTTTTTGTCTGGTTTCTCTGTTCTCCTTTTTTTTTTCCTCTGAGGAGAAACACTGCAGAGTGGAAGTGCCTTCACACACTTCAGCTGGTGTTCAAACACGCCAGCACTTGACAGTCATTGCTCAACTGATGCTCCCATGTTCTTGCCTGTCTTAGACTTTGTACTTGGCTTTTAGCATATTTTTGGCATATTTTTGAAGACAGATTCTTAAACTCAAAACTTTATTCAAAATGTTTGTGAATGGGACTAAATAACATTTTTCTAGGGAAATATGCTTACAAAAAGTAGTATTTTTTAAGAGATTAGAGAAAGTTTTGATGAATTGCAGTGGATAATTTTGGTAGGAAAAAAGTAAATGGAAAAGATGAGATTATTATTTTTTTTGAATATGCTGAAATGTTTCACTTGAACATTTTTAAACAAAACAAATTTTTGTGAGACTCCTCTCCTGTTTAAAAATCAACCTCCAATTGGGGAAAAAGGTTTAAAAATAGGTTATTTGAAAATGAAATGAAGCAATTAACTCTAGGTTGAAGCAGAGTAAATTGTTATTTTCATTTCTGTAATATTTATTTCCTAAACTTTTTTTATAGCAGTATTAGGCCCAAGTTAACCATCAAAGCAAAAAAGAGGTATAATTTGTCCAATTCTATTTACAAATTTCATTTAATTGCTTGTAGTGGATGCTTTTTCAATTGCAGGTAGATCTGATTTGAAGATATTTTTCAATGCTCTGCTTCTTTTACAGTGAATTCAGAAGGTATTGTTTTCAGAAAGCAAAAAAAGCGAGCTTTTTGACATTGGTGTAGCTGAATGAACACAGGACAGTCAAGGATTACCCCACCTAACTCATGGTTTGAGTGGCTCTTTACGAGATACCCTTGGTAACGCATAATGAGTGGAATAATGAGCACACGTGATTGTATGAAATTTTAAAAATTGTGGCTCCTACATAAAAGAGAGTGAAGCTATAATCAGCAGATTGATTTGTAGCTAATGTTATTTCTGTTGAGATTCGTAAGTTTGTTACTCTGTAGTTAGAAAATAAATAATTAAGATGTAGGGTGGAAAGGCATGGGAATTTGTTCTGTATGCAATTAATTAGCTTATTTGCTCCAGTTTATTTTTGATCAAATAGAAGATGCTGAAAGAGTATAAAGTAAGGTCCTTAATATACTCTAAGGGCCTGATTCTGCCCCAGTTGACATTAAAGGCAATTTCCCACTGATGTGACTGATGCCCTAATTGCCTGGGTTGACATTGATGGTTTCTCATTTCTCAATTCCAAAAGCTTTGCTCTAGATAGGATGTTGGGATGATGTCATTTTTCTAAGCAGTGATCACATGAAAAACAAATATTTTAAATGGAAAATTAAAGAGCTGGAAGAAGAAAATGATGCAGCAAATGGTTGGTGACTATCAAGCCATCTTGTTACAGATGAGAACATACAGGAAGGAAGGGTCTATCTATGCCCATTTTTGATGTTGGGGAATGCATTTGCATTCCCTGGGTTTGTTGCACTAACTTTCCTTGCTAGGAGTTGCAGAATTTAACTCAATTTTAAAAGAACCATATTGTCTGGAGGTGACTTGTTTATTTTTTAACCCGGAGCCCACCATTAACAGGACTTTTTAACCTGGTAATATTGTTTCATTTTTCACCTCTTTGTTATTCTTTTTATCAGTCTTGAATGCAGCCTTGTCGCGCTGTGATTCTCCCTCTCTTTTTTCCACATGGCTGCCTGGTTTGCAGAGGATGCCTCCTTTCAGATGTGTTCCTTCCCCTGACAAACAATTACCCCTGTTCCCCTCTGCAGGAGGCCATTAGGACATCATCACGGGTTCTGCTAAGTCATCTCACAATCACAGTTTTGTGCAATCACCTCTCATCTGAGTCTATCTAGGCATATGCCATGCGGGGAAACTAGCAGTCACAAAATGCAGCACCTCCAGGCATATTATTTGTTATTTTGGTCCAGGAATGTGACAGATAATGGCCACTGTCTGAAGGTCTCATTGGCTGCAGGGACTGGCATCATATGCAGAAAATGTGGAAAAGCCAGGACGGGTGAACATGTTCCTACTAAATTATGACAAAAGGAACAGTTTTGTATTTTTGCTGATGATAAAAGCACTAAAAAGACAGACTCAAAATGTAATATTTGGAGAATTATTCCACTGAATAGACCCTCAAACCTAAATTTATGTCACATCTGTTCTTTATTACTTATTGTTTATGAGCTGTGTGTGCAAATGGCAAATGTGTCAATAATTTGCTTTATATTTAGCCTAGTTATCATAGTGGAGTGAAGCATTTAACATTATTAGACTAAAAAAATACCATAAACCTGGGCATTTTTAAACTTAAATGTGCCAATTATTAGGAGATGCTCCTTAAAATCCAGATGTATCAGGTGGGTCCTTCCATGCTAGACTACGAAGAGCAGAGAGCTCCATTACTTAGACACAATTTGAGAAACTGTTCACACTTTCCCCCTAGCTGTTCACACAGTTCTAACTGGTGTTAAAAAAAATTCCTTAATTAAATATTATGATTCCAAGTACTGTGTTAGACCTTGAAATAAATGTGCCCAAAACCGTGGGTTTTTTGATAGAAAGAAGCCAGCTGTTTTGTGGAAGACTCTCAGTCTGCGTAAATGTTACAAACTGCTGAATTACTAAAAGGCCCCTTGATATATGATCTCATGTTGCTTAATAGGCCTCAGATTACTTTGGGGAAAAATGGGTTTTATTGTGTTAATCATATGAAAACGAAGTTACTAATCCCTATCTAATTATGAGGGGTTTTTAAACTTGTAATAATATCCTAATTATTTCCTCTTATTGAAACAAGTCTTGTTCTAAAAGTAATCCTCAAGAAAGCATATGGAAAAATATCCAATGAAATACCTTGGCTTTAATTTTAATTTATGTGGATTTTGAACCATTATTTTTTGTTATTGCTGTTTCAAATATTATCAACAAATATTCCTTTGTATTGTACTCTAACAAATTCCTCTTCTTTTTTGATGTCTCTCTGAGCAGAACCTTGTTCAGGTTCCATACAAAAGGTTTAGTTTATTATATTAAATCAAGTGTAGACTCAGGACAATACATCCTGAAATAAATCACAGAACAATGCAATTTAAGATGATGTGACTGCTGACAGGCAGATGATTAGATAGCATAATCATTTCCTGTGCTCTGTCTGCTTCTGAAAGTTCTCTGATTTTGAGTATTTTCTACTGCTAGGTGCAAGAGACTGGAAAACCTTGGGGCAGGGAGGGGGCAAGGATATCCTTACTGAGGATAGGAAAGGAATAAGTATTTATGAGTAATTGTGTAGATACCACTGAGCAACATCTTAACCTCATGCCCAAGTTAAAATGCCTTTGCAGCAAATGAGACTGAGAACTGCAAAGTGAACCTTGTAGTCAGTGGAAGGGAAAAAAACCCCATGGTTTTCCTGCAATGAGCTCATCAGGGAGCTCCTCCCTAATTTAGGCTCTAGCTTGCAAAAAATAAGTCCTTTTTTTTTGTCTTTTTTTTTTTTCTCTGACACTATTAGATCAAAACAGTACCCAGGCATTAGACAGTATTTATTAGCTTGTAAGGCCAGAGATAATGATCCCATTCAATCAGAACTCATGAATAATTCAGCAGTCCCAACTCCACATAATTTCTGTCTTTACTTTTAAAACCAGTAAAGCACCATTTGCATTGCCTTTTTGAGGGGAGGGGAAATGACAGTAAGCAGAAAAATAAAGCAGATTTTTTTCTTTTGGTTCTGCTTCTCAAACATACTCAGCTCTCTTAGAATGCTGTCTCCCTTCCCTTTCTCCCCTCCTAGCTCCCAGAACAAAAACGACATCAGAATAAATATTAATCATGATACTATTGAGAAGATGCTGTACACTAATTATTGTCAAGAATAGTGCTACCCATATTTATAGAGGATTTTGTAATCACTGCAATTTGTTCAGTATTGTTACTTATACTAGCTGCTATGAAGTAATTATAGGTTTTTCACTTCTTTTTGTGTGTCTGTGTGTGTGTTTTGTTGTTGGGGTTTTTTTGGCCTTTTTTTTTTTTTTTTGCTTTTTGGATATTTGTTTTTAAATAACACCCACACTTTTTTTTTTTTTAAGCTTTTGCAAATAATCTTTTCCCCATGAGCAGTTTCTGAGAAATGAAACATTCTTTCTGTGAAATTCGTTTCCTGCTGTTGAGCTGAAGAAGCCCAGGCTGATGTGGTACCCATAAAGCTAAAGTTCTGGGTTTCATATCCCACTGAATGGGAGGCACAGGATGAAACAGGTTTTCAGTATCTTGGAGCCTTTCTTTACCTCACTTGCCCAGTTTAGTCCCTAAATGTCACTTATTGTAACAGTATTTTGCTTATATTTCATGGCAGATCCCACACTGTTTTATATATTCCTCTTTTACTTAATGCCCTTTGCTTCTTCAGGTCATGCTGAATAAGGTGATGAAGATTTATTCTGTAGGATCTGCTGCTACTTTATAAGACCACTTTTGTATTTTATGTGTGCTAAATTGTGACAGCAGTGAAGTGAGTATTATGTGGCTTGATCCCTTTCTTGGGAATCATAGGAGGGACCTGTTCCCCTGAGTTCACAGAGCAGTTCTGGGGTGAGCCTACCAGGCGGAGAAGGTTGTCATTTGCACTCCTGAGTGGGATCCCTGTAAAAAAGTAGCATGTTCCAAACACCAACTACAGCCTACTCAAAAATTAATTACCTTGCTTACTGATGTGAGCTTCTGTAAAGAAAGAGGGATTAGAGATCTCTTAGAAATAGATTATTTTTTGTTATAAACACAAACAGCTTTGCTGAACTGTGGGAAGGAAGGAGAAGCATTAGCAATGACATTCTGATCCTGTCAACAGCACTCTACAAGAATGCATTTCTCTGACATCTCTGTTAACTAATGCAGATGTCAAGAAAATCATGTGCATGTGTAATGCTGCAGCAGAGTGGCTGTGCACACTGCATTGACATCTTTGATGCAGTAGGAAATATACAAATTATCTTTCCATTTTTGTATGAGTCATTGGCCCATTTTTCCATATCTGGGATGACATATCCTTGGAAAAAGGATCGAAAGAAGTGTTTTCCTGAGAAAGCATTTTAAGAGCTGAAACTTGAGTTCTAAACATACTGGAGAGTACACGTCCTTACTGTGGATGTACTTGATGTGCTTCTTTACCAAGTAGAATAGAAAGCAAGTGAAGGAAAACCTAATTGTTTTCTTTCATGAAATTATGTCAATGTTTGAAGAAGGAGGAGGCATTCTGGCCACATTTGAACGAGAATGTTTAGAGGGCAAATAAGCAGCAGCTCAGAAAGCTGCAACTTAAGAAAAGACTGTCAATAAATCTTGAGGGACGGCAGATATATTTGTTAACTTCCAGTGCCAGTCTGAGTGAGAGTGTTTGTGTATTCATGTCAGTCATAATTAAAGACCTCTTGGGAGATTTTAAGGTCTTCATCTTGGATTAGTGAAACTGAGCAAAAGGACAAATTGGGCTTTGCAAATTGCCACAAAGATTGAGAGTAGTGAGTGAAAAGGATGCTCTGATTCAGATATCATTGATTTCCTCATAGGTATCATGGTATGAGAACAGCTGGTTTAAGGGACATCATCAACCAAACATTTACACCGCTAGTAGAAAGGCTGTGATGGTATTGAATTAATAGTTGGTGTTAAACAGTAAGAAACCCCAGAAATTTAGGGCAAAGCTGTGTTCAGTTTAGCATAAATTAATGTAGTACTCATGAACATTTCCACCAGTTTTTAGTTAGGTCTTTGCAGAGGAGCTTGAAATTGAAGTATGAAAGAAATATACAACTGAATGTTTAGGCTCATCTTTGTGTACCCTCTGATCAGTCCTCATATTTAGAAGAAACATCATTACAAGTCCTAGTATACAGCAATATGATAGGGAACTGTGATAGGGAACTAAATATGAATGCCTGAGTGTTCTGGTGAGCTCTGAAAGTAAAATCTGATCTGTAGAGCGATACAGGTAAGGCCCCAGTGTTCATCACAAGGGCTGGGGATTTCGGTTAGACTGCCCGTCTCTCCAGGTCCCATGGGCTGAATGCCCTTTAGCAGCAAGCGCACAGGAAATGCCTCGGGTTTCATCCAGGGGATTGTGCAGCCTGAGAGTGCCCTGCAGTATGAGGCAAAATCTGGTGAATGGGGATGAAAAGGTAGAAAAATGAATTCTGGATTTGAAACAGAATGCTGATGTAGATATACCCTCTGACATTCTGTAATGCTGATAGCTATCACTAAGTCATACAAGGCGTAGGTAGGTTCCACTCTACTCAGGGGGGTTTTGCTTGGATTGGTGTTGGTGGAAAAGGAGATCAGATGTTGGGTTTTGCCAAAAAAGGAGATTCTGGCTTAAGCTGGGTAAATTTACATGTCAGCACATGTGACTTGAATCTAAATGTGCAGCCACCAGATATAATTCAAACCATATGAAATAAATCTGTAAAGTAAATCAAGTCTCATATATTTCACACAGGGACAAATTTAAGCAGTTAAGTAACTTAGTGTGAAAGGTCTTTATAGTTTAAAATAAACACAATAGCAATGATAATATGTGAACAGAATCCATGTTCTTTATTGGGATGTATGGGCACAGCATCACAGCCGGGCAAGGGAGGGGATTCTCCTGCTCTGCTCTGACCTGTGGCAGCCTCACCTCGAGTGCTGGGGCAGTTTTGGGCACCACAATGCAAGAAAGACACTAAACTACTAGAGAGCATCCAGAGGAGGGCTGTGAATGGTGAAGGACCTTGAGAGAAAACTGTGTGAGGAGCAGCTGAGGGCACTGGGTCTGTTCAGCCTGGAGGAGGCTGAGGGGAGACCTCTGCAGCTACAGCTTCCTCCTGAGGGGAAGAGGAGGGACAGCACTGATCTCCTCTCTGTGCTGACCAGTGACAGGACTGAGGGAGTGGCCTGAAGTTGTGTCAGGGGAGCTTTGGGTTGGATGTCAGGAAAAGGTTCTGTCCCCAGAGGGTGGCTGGGCACTGAGCAGGCTCCCCAGGGAAGGGGTCACAGCACCAGCCTGGCAGAGCTCAAGAAGAGTTTGGGCAATGCTCTCGGGCACATGGTGTGACTCTTGGGGATGGGGCTGAGCAGGGCCAGGAGCTGGACTTCATCCTTGTTGGTCTCTTCCAGCTCAGAATATTCTATAATTCTGTGATTTTCCCTATCATGAGCTCTATAATTCAGAACACAACTATCACAGCATTACTTGCTACTACAAACTCTACTTTGTAATGGATAACGATGTATACACAGCCTGGCCCAGGGAGCTTAAAGTCAAAGTGATAATCCTAAACATAATTATACATATACCTAACTTCACATTTAAATTCAGTGGGGCACAGAGGTGCACACAGTTGAACAAGCATGTGAGTAATGATTTTCCAGAATAAAACACAACTTAAATTTTCATGGTGCAAAGGCCAATTATAATATGCCCTGAATGTTTGTATATGAAGCATTTCCCTCTTCATTTGGTGGGGGAGTAATGCCATTTTTATTGTATTGCCTTGCTTGTGATGGTTTCTACAGAACAAGCAAAAGTTTAAGAAGGGATTTAGAGTCTTGCTCCAGCCTCATGTAATGCCAAAAATTTCTACCCCAACACTCCATTTCATTCTTAGATTACTCAGGTTGTCTTGCAGTGTTTATGAGAAACTCTGCCCAGTACCAAACTATGCATCAGGAGTTACCTGCAGCAGTTTTATTTTCAGCACTCTCTGCAGCGGTTGCACAGACACTCACCAGAGTACAGAAATAAAATAACCTACAGCTTTCTCCCAGTGTCAGATATCTCAGCATCAGAGTTCAGCATTTGAATGTTCTGATCTCTTATGGGATTCCTGAGTTAAGCAAAATTATGCTGTAAAGTCTATTCAAACTCTATTAATTTAAATATTTAAGCCTTTGGAAGTTAAAACCTGATCCTACTTTCTCTGAAGGTGATGGGAGTCCTGCAATTGACTTCAGTGGGAACAGGATTGGGCCCTAAGTCACTAAATAACATTTTCCATGGTAATAATTAATAACAGCAGTTTTGAAGCTAAAGAAATTCCTATTTTTTTTTTTTTTGTAATGCAAGTATCCAAAATTACAGGTGGATTTAAGAAGAGAATCAAACAATTATCTGAGGTATGTTCAGGGATGACAAAGTCTGAAATCAGGACACATCCAGGGCTGCAGTCTGAGTGAGATACTGTAGGATGGATTAAGAACTATCAAATGCTATAAGAGAAAGGTAAGTCTTATTGATTGGGGGTGGGCTACAAAAATAATATGCTAATAAGGTGCATTGCAGAGGTCTTAAAACCTGGCAGATGCATTTTTCTAGGGGGATGTTTGTAGTGTGAGGGGTTGCAGAAGATATGTCTGAAAGGAGACCCAAGGGGAAGTTTAGTCAATCTTGGATGCTTTTTAAAAATGTTGTCTTGCTTTGTGGTTAAATAATGAATGCAAATCTCCTTTCATGGATTTAAAGCTCTGATTGCTGACATGGGAAAACCAGAAAGGTTTTGTTGTTTTTTCTTTTTTTTTTCTCTTTTGTAAAATAACACCAAATGACATGGATATCTCTTTGTTCTCACATATGAATTTATCTTTGTTTTAGGATAAAAGGAGCACCAGATGTGACTGGGACTGCATTAGCAGAAAAGAGCTGTGCAGAGTATTGTGGTTTTCATTTGTTAGGGTTGTTGGAAACATTTCTGTAAGTGTCTTTCAGCGGACAGCAGTGTAGCTTGCAGCTTGGGGTTCAAGGAAATTGAAAAATACAATCAAGTCTCTCCATTTTAGGAACAGAACTGTGCTGTGATGTGTAGAACAGTGCACCCTGGCTATTATCACATTCATTCATTTGGGTTTCATTAATTCTAGTAGTTCTTCCATGTGCAAATTTGTGACATCACATGATGTCAATCACATATTGAGTAGTGCCATCACATCCAGTTCCAAATTTTGCACACAGTCCTGAGGCAGAATTTTTGTTTTGATCATATATGATACTATGCCAAATTGTGTGGTATTTTGTCCCATTCCCAGCATGGTGATTTGGCCTTTCTCAAAGCCTAAGACAGGGAATGCATCTTTCTGAGATTCTGGCCAATCTTCTCCCTGTCTTGCTCCCATTTTGAATAAAATGAATACACAGTACGGCCATGTAAACAAGAAATGGGGGATCAGCCCTTCTGTGCTTATGGACAGAGTATACCAGAGACAATTTATCCTTCTTTTTAAGGAATAATCTCAAATTATATTCTGTTTACTGTGGAGTTAGAAGCAGTAACTGTGCAGGCAGTGATTCTGCAAGCTACCACCCATCAGCTGGCTGTTAGTAATTGTTTATTGTGTTCCCAAACTTGTAGAAATCATGAGACAATTTAGGTGATGTCCTCAGTTGATGATCTGTTATTCCAAAGTAACCTTACTTTCCATCAAAAGAGACACTATCTCCCTAAGGAACTTGGAAATGTAATACAATAATACTTTACCTGATTAAACTAAGTAACTGAGTGGGAAGTAACTTATATTGCATGACTTTAAAGAATCTGTCTATTAGCTGCTCTGTTATATTGCAGCCCTCATTAGCAAGATAATTCATCATACTGGAAAATGTGAATTGTGCTTTAATAATATTCTGCACCTGGTAGTTATTAATTCCAGTTCAGTCTGATTTATCATAACATTAAACTATTCAATGTTTGACTAGAAAAGAAGTTAGTTTTCATGTTGTTCCAAGATACAGTGTGTGGAATGTTTTGGAATAATAATTAGATATTGGATACTACTATATTTTCTGAGGCTGAGATAGTGATTGTTTGAAAATTATATTTAAATGACCCTACTCTGCTTAGAAACCATATAACCTAAATTGTACCATCCATTGCTGCTGGATGGACCTCTACAAGAACATTTCTTTCAATGAGAAATGACACTATTTTTGTGCTGACAGTTTCTGTATAATAATAGTGTTAGGTTTTGCCAACGAGCTACAATTGTTTCTAATATGACAGTTTGTTGAATTGTTGAATTTTGAATGGAGAGTAATTGAAAATGTACATTACTGTGGACTTCACTGGGTGAAGCAGGGGTAGAATTGGAGTTTGCTTCTGGCTCTAGTCTTGTTTAAAATGCACATGATGCAGTTCTGATTGTGTGAACAATTTTTTACACCAGTCTTAGAAAGCAGTCATTTACCAGCAGTTAGCAGGGAGATTATGCTGGGGAGATGATACAAAAATGTATATATTGACTTAAATTGAGATAGATTGCTTTAGCTTATTCTACATGCTATTTGTAATAATATTGAATGTCGGTAACGATTTCCCTCAGAGAATCCCAGAATTCTTTATAAGCATTTAATGAATTTTCTTTTGAAAAACGAAGCATGCCAATGTTGAAAGTACAGGAACACATAGTAAAGTAGTTAGTAGTGAGAAGAGAGTCTAGCTTTGTTGATTCCCTGCTTTAGCCTCTCTGCTGGGACACTTTTCCCTGGGGCTGTGACAGAGTCAAGGCAAAGTTTGATCTGAGATATTGCAGTGTCTGGTAGAACAACCTGGCACACCTTTACCAAGGAACTGGCAAAATTGATTGTTAATGTCGGGTGGTAGCTGAGGACTTAGGTCATGTTAGTGATAGAAGAGCTTGATGCTTGCTGTCAGGCACTGGAGGCAAGTTCTCTAGTGAGTCACACCAGGTTTCATATGGACCTACAGCTCTGGGTGACAATGGTATTGCTCACAACGCTCACCGGGGAGCTTGAGAAGAGAAGAAAATGCTGTGTAGAGCACAGAAGAATGATTGCCTCATTCTGTGCTGCTGGCCCTCTTCCTCTCAGGATAGCTAGTGTCCATATTTTTATTCTCTCACCATTTCTTTACTGTCTAAAACTCCTTTTTGTAGACAAATGAGTCTCTTGTTCAGCTTTGTGTTTGGGACTCTAAGGGAACAACAGTTTAGAATCTTATGCTTGCCCTGTATAAGGTAATTACTTTATTACTGTGTTTTGGAGAAGCTTGTCAAAATCTTTAGGTAAGCACCTATGGAAAGCCATGCCCAGCTTTAACTCCCTGCTTGTTTGAAGCCTTTAAATGAAATTAAGTCTGCCACTCTGGTAATGTTGCCAATTAGAAAAGACATTCCTTAACTCAATTACTATATAGTATGATGTGAATAATAAATTCAAAAATTCAAATAAATTCATAAGTGATATCATGTAAATTTTGTGCTTTATAATTTGCAAAATACTTTTCAGTAATAATTCTGTCTACATTGCTAAGTACCTCCATATGTAGAGGTATCTTATGCTAAGTTTATTCATGGTTCACATCATAAAATATTTCATTTATTGAAGAAATCATGTTCCTAAAATAAATGCCTTTGTTGGAGTGGGGTTTTCCATTTATGCATATTGCATTGTTTAAAGGGTAATCATTTGTACACAATGGAAATATATAGGTTTTGATTGTACTTTAGATGCTTCTGAGATTAGAGTAAATATGAGTCTCCATAAATGGTCTAAGCTACAGAGCTATGAAAAGAATGGATTTTCAATTTTTTGAACAAAATGAACTCCCACAAATTATTTTAGCTCAAGTGAAACATTTTCCCAACCTGAAATGGATTTTTAACATCTTTCCAATATTAATTTTTGTCAGTTTAAAATACTTTGTATGAAAATCTCAATAATGCTTTTAGAAACATTGAAATAAAATGTTTCAGAATTGCATGAGTTCTGGATTTGATTTTTTTGACCAGTGCTGCCTGGTGAATGAGGTCCAAGTTGGCAGATAGGTATGGCAGACCTGACTGCTATTCTGAGTGAATAAATTGCAAACTGAAAAGTTTTAGCATGCTGTACTCCTGGCAGAAATTCATCTGGGTGACTGCCACCTTTTCTTTCTTCCAGTTCAGGTCCAGGAGTGAGAGGTGAGGTTTTTCCTGTCCCCTGACAGCACATAGACACTTTAGCTGGTTTAAATCAGCATAGCTCTGGTGAGTTTCTACCTGCTGAGGAGCTGTCCCCTTTTCTTCATTAGTAATGCCTTAAAATCATTCTGGCTTGATTTTCAGTTAGTTCACCTTGACTTATTGTCTTTCATTATTTTAATATTCATTATGTTTTTGATCACCTGCTGACTCAATCATTTTTGAGCCCTGGTATTTCACTGCAATAACTAATTTCTAATACTAACAATCTTGACTTTTCTAATAATTGTTTATTTTCTTTTTTCTCCTTTTTCTTTTGTTGTCCTCATTAATCTTCTGTTAAAGAATTTTTTCTGACACTTCAACGTTTTTCATTATGAAGATGATTAATAATTTACATTTTACTTATTTAAACTCATATAATTTCTTCCCCTTAAACAGTGAAAATTGCTGTAGAGTCCATTAAAATCCCTCAGCTAATTCTTGATGGGTTCTGGCAATCTATGCAAGTTCTTGTTGCTAGAGTAGCATTTCTTGAGGATAAGTAATCCTGATTATCTTTCTTTGGCTTGGAACTGGCAGCATACAGGAACCAGTAGAAAACAGTTTAAAAGTTGGTTAGGAATTTCAAACAGAAAAATCATTCTGTTTCCACTGTTTTACCTGTGTGTTGATGTTATCTCTGCTGCTGCTATTCTGCCTCTGATAGGAACCTTGGCAGCAATCCTCTGATTTCTGCCAGTGCAGAGGAAATGTAGGGCGATATTGTTGGTCAAATCCCGCATCAAAGGTAGTCCCATGTGTAAGATGGATCTTTGCTTTACACAGCAACTCATTTTCTGTGCCTGGATGCTCTGAAGAAGAGAAAAAGCTGCTACTTCAAGTTAACATTTGACTGAATAATTTACTAACACTGATATTCTTGTAGTTCTGTGAATATTTTATGATAAGCTTTGTGAAGAATCTGTAAATTCAAGCATGAGATCAGCATGAAAAACGGCTTCCATTTAAATTTCTCTGAGTGTATTCACTATTTCATAACTGTGCTATTGCTCATTTGATGCAGTAGACATGACTAGGTATAAATTAAGAATGAGGTTAACTGTTCCAGTACAGATTTTATGTGTTGTACTGAAGAAAGACCTTTTAGCAGTAGATCAGCAGACATTTTTCCTAATTTTGGCCCAATCATTTAATTATCCTTTATTTTAGTTTATCTGTAGTGACATGAAAGAAATGTGAGGGAGAAAAACTGAAGTGAAATCTTTTGTCATACTTCACCTGAGAATTTCATTGTGTTTTAACTGCAGCATTTAAAAAGCTCCACAACAAAGATCAAATTGTTTTAGTTCTGAAGTTATCATTCTTGTTTTCTTTTTGCAAGTGCTGATTGCTAGAAGTTCAAATATATCTGCAGCTTATAGATGTCTGAGAACACAAAGCACAGCAAACCTGACTTTGGTGCTTTTATTGGATAGCATTTCTCTCTGAGTCTGACTTCTCATTCTGAAGCTCTCCACTGTAAAGGGGAACCAAAATCAGGTATTGTGTGTTAGTTTGGAACTAAGGAGGTTCACAGAGGCTCAGGGAAATATGTGCAGAGGTACTACTCCCTAGCTGTACAAACTGGAGCTCCTGCTGGCATTCACCCACGGGAGCAGCAGAATGTACTAATCCTTAAGGCTGGGTACACTCTGCTAATAGAAAAATCAGCCCTGCCAAGTATTTTCAGAATGTTTCCTTTTCTGCTCAGAACACCTCTGTTGTGAAAGGTTTTGAGAAAATGAACCACTGCTTGAAGTGGAGGGGGGAAAATCAGGTATGGTTTTGATCTCAGCAGGAGCCAGGAGTCAGGAGCTGCTGGTTCTGACAGAGGTGCAATCCTGATTTTTGTATGAAATGGGGGCTGTGGGGGTCCCCGCTCATGGTAACAGCTTGTTCTTCTTGCATGTCAGCACTGCTGGAGCTGCAGCAGTCCCCCTCAAGCTCACAAAGGGGGATGTGCCACTCTGAAAAGCCAAAGTCTGTTGTCTGGGGATCTCCTGGCTCCAATTAAGCCTGAACTCACCTGGGGATGCTGTTTTCCAGCAGCCTGGATCTTGCAACCACCTCTCTGTTGACTGGTGGGATTTTCTCCTTCCAGCCAGCAGCCCTGGGCTGGGCAGGGCTGGGCAGCCCCACCTGCACACGGGAATACGGGCTCAGTGGCAGCCTGGGTTTTGCAGGGACTAGAGCAAACAAGATTTCCTCTCTCCCCAAAATTCCCAAGACAGCCTAGGAGTTGTGGAGCCTATTGTGGATTTGTGAGAGGCAGTAGCTCTGGAGTCAGGCCACTCTGCTGTGCTTTTAAAGACCTGCAGAGAACAGTGGCTCTCCCCAGGAAGCTGCAGGCACTGGAGCTACAGCTCTCTCTCCCCAGAACTGGCAGCTTGCCTGTCTTCCGACTCAGCGAGCGACAGCGCAGCACACCGAGTGCTGGGTCCTCCAGACAGCACCAGCACCTCAAGAAGTAATGATGAAAACAGGTCTTTCTAATAAGCTGAATGCCATTAGCAGTTTTTATTTGCAGGGTCTCTGGTGCTGTGTAAAAGCCTGAATAATATTTAAACATATTTTAATAATGGGTAAAAATAAAAATCCAAGTATTTTAGCATGTGGCTTTCTGTGTGTGTGAAGGACTAAACTAAACCCTTGAGCAATGTGCCATGACAGTGTATGTCTTTCACTTTCTTAGTTTTGAAGAAAGGATGTATATTAGGGTTTTTTTTGGTAGCAAAATATTTATTCTCATAAGCCAGTGCAGAAACCTTTCTAATTAGGACATGCTGTTCTGCAGTGGAAGTTGTGACCAGCAGTTTTCAGACATCTTTGTGGCATCTCCATGATGCCTGAAGATTTATTAAAAAGCTTCTCCTTGGTCAGGCAAGAGGTTGAGTGTGATCTTTCCAAAATCCTGGTGAAATTCAAATAAATACACAAATTCAGATTTGCTGGACTTCAAAGCAGTCCTCTTGTATTTCCAGCCTAGAGAGAGTGATTGTAACTTTAAGCAATGTTTGACAGGACCAACATGGAAGCACAGAAGTAATTTTGCTTTGCTAATCCAGGGGCAGGAGAGGCTGTTTGAGGGAAGACAAAGCACCACCAATACTGGAACATCATGAAGGCCAGATACAGTATCTCTATTTGAGTACCATTTACTCACCTGCAGGAATCCCAATTAACTGGAATTACCACCCCAATTAAGCAGCAGTCCTTGCCATTAAGTATCATTAGGCTTAATTTGGTTCCCTGGGAAATGTCCCGATTAAGCGGATTTCATGATTAAGCACCTGTAATAAATGTTTTAACTTACATGTAAAATTCTTTTTTATTTCATAGAATCTGATCACTAGCACCCAAATAGCAACTAATATGCCAACTACTACTTTTGCAATTTTGTTTTATTAATTGGCTTGTATATGTTAACTTGTCTTGGCTTTGCAAAGTTTTGACACGGAGATCTTCATATTTTTATGTAGTGATTTTGTAATGCAAACATATCCCTGCATATCTGTCTGACAGCCTGGTTAATATTTTGTCACTATTTCTTAAGAGAGCAGCAGACCTCATGTGAACATCAGTCATATTTTGAGGAAACACCTCATTTGCTATACTTTGGCCAGATTTCGTTTTCTACTTGATGGAAAAATAATATTTCACAGCCAGAAACAGGTATAGAAAACATCTGCAGTACAAAAATGTTCAAATGACCATGCACCAGGTCTCATTTTTCTAAAAATAGATGGTAACAGGTAAGATGTTTATAGGAAAGATCTCTTGCCTGAGTGTATGGCCTAAAGTAGGGCCCCATGTTGGAGATTCCAGGAGAATGTAGAGGTACCTTGGACAGCTGTAAATCAGGAACCACATCACCCCAGCCACAGCATTCCAATGCTTTGTTGGGGTTAATTTACTCTACAGCTCATGAAATAAAGGCCCTCTTAAGGGACTAAACAATTTAGTGAGAAATTTGATGGAGAATTGTGGGGTTTAGCACTGCAAGTGCATAAAAACCTAATACCAGCTGGTGGTCTGAGTGTGGGCTGGTGAGATGTGGTTTACAGAGAAGACAGCCAAGGTCCCTTGCAGTTCTGAAAACTCACATATAATCATGGTGTCAAATTTGCAAGTCTTGTCTCGAATAGCAGCAACATGGTATCATTGAAAAGTGTTTATTTGTGAATCCCAGAATATTTTCTTGAAGCATCTCTGATTCACTGACCCTATTAATCCAAAACTGAGATTGAAAAGATTCTCACCAGGGATTTTTGGCCCTATGGCCAAGCACAAATTTAATATGAATTTATTGTAAAAGTTGTTAAATGGTCACAGAAACACATTACTCCTCTAAAGGAAGAGCTGAATTTTTATTGCTGAATTTAAATTTACACATCAGATAAAAGAGAATTTGTATGGGCAAAATATATTAAAAATAACCAAGGAAGAAGAAAAGAAAAGGAAGTGGTTATTTCTCCAAGATATTAAACTGGAAGGGCATGGAATGGATCAGAATAGGGATTCCTTTAATTAGCCTTCTTGAATAGGAAAGTATGACCAAGGAATCCTTTTGTACATGTAAAGATCAAGGGGGTTTAATCACAAAATAGTGATAGTAGCACACATTAATTTGTTGTATCAGAAGACACTGAAAAAATGGAAGGGAGTACAAGTGCTTCATGGCATTATGTACAAAGAGTTTAAGCATTGTGAACTTATGCCACGTACACATTCCTTAAATGGGGAAAAAATGAAAAGGTCTTGTAAGGAAGGGAAACACTTCTACATACAGTTCTATATATGCAAATATATGCAAATATGCTTGGGTCCCTCAAAGGCTAAGGAAAACATACCAATAAGAATAGAAACTGTTCTAAATAGTTTTCAAATCTCAGGGGGGTGTTTTTCTCTCTTTCCCTCTCCTCCTTCTTACCCCTCCTTCTGCCCCTCTCTCTCTTTCTCATACTTGCTTTCTAGCTCCTCTCTTTCCTCTACCATACAGGTACTCAGCAGCAGAAATAACATGAGAATTTTTTTGCAATTTCCTATAGATAAATCCTGCAATTGCACTGCTCAGAGAGAAAAAAAAATTCAGATTATAAATTGCTTAATGTAGGTTTTTCTTTTGATGTGTCTATAAGTCCCTTAAATGTTAATACTAGGTCTGGGCTTCAAAAGGAGAATATGTCCCTTGCTGTACTGTAGAGTTAAGACGTAAGAAAATTTAGAAAACTGAAAAACCCATCTGCCTTGGCACTCCTGCTATTTATTTGGTTTTGGACTACAAAGAAACAAGATAGTTAAATCTCTCTACATAATATTTTCTAGTTTTCCTGCATACTAAAATATCAGTTTATTAATATCAGTTTATCAATTTCTATCAAGTTGTCAAATATCATACTAAAACATCAAATTATTTCTGTGTTTTTCTCCTTGGTTGCCTTGATTTCAGTACTATCTTTTTCTTTTCCCTCCAACACTTACATGTAAAATAAAACTTTGACAACAGAGCCACACAGATAACTTGTGTGAGTGGATTGAGTGATGGATCACTGACCAAAAGGCCACCTGACCTTAAATCTTCTAGTGCACTGTGTGATTGGAGCATGCTAATGTAAGACTTGAAAAGAATTCTTTGTAAAGATTGGGAAGAGGTCTAGGTAATATGAATAGGTGCATCAATAGCTACAGCCCTACCTGTAAACCTGGAAATGATCATCTGCCACAGCTCTGGGTTTCAACAAGGAAAACTGAGTGCTGTTCTATTAAAGCACAGCCTTTAATCTGAATAGCATGGCCTTCCTCCTTCCTCCTAGAGCCCGAGTCACCTACAAGTGATGAGCCAAATGCCATGTCAGCCAGAACTATGGGAACAGGCTCTGGTGGGAGAGCACACCCACTCACGTGGTTGGCCTTTTCTGAGGACCAGAAGATAGGAGGAGAGAAGCAGTCTGCTACCTGAGATGATGTTCCCGAAGATAAGGTATTTTTTTACTCTTCCATAATGTAAATATTAACTAGGGTGGTCTGGTTGGGTTGCCAAAGTGCGTATTTTAGTGACTGTGTGCTTTCTTCTGTTTGGCCACCTTTATGGAAAATGGAGCTGTAGGAGGCCAGTGGATAACTGCACATGAAGAGAGATATCATGGGAGGCAGGTTGAGACCAAGAAGGAAATCACGAGGGGCATTTCATACCGTTCTATTGGATGTTCTAGTATGGGAGGTGATTTTGAGAGCAAGATGGAAGTCTCAGCCACTGCAAATGTTTCATGCAGTCTTGAGTAAAACAATATGGAGCAAAACTCCTCTGATTTTGTAGTTCAAAATGACAGAGAGATTTTCCACATGCTTATGTTCCCTGCAAGGGTGCCTTTTCTAGACCAGAAACAATTATGCATGTACTTCCTTCCAAAGAGGACTTTACTGGTCTTTTCTTAAAAAATTTGGTATTTCATGGTGTTTATCCACAGTGACTTCCAGATATATCAGTAAATTTCAAACAGTGTCAGAGACAATATCTTGGTTTTCACTGCAGATGTGTATTGCTGCTTCCTGCTTCCTGAATCCCGTCAAACACTGTGAAATTCTCAGCACAATAAAAAGTGATGCTTTTGAAATCTTTTCCTTAGCTGAGGCCTGTATCTGCCACTGATGTGAGAGGTATTTTGTCCATATGGGGAAAAGTGGAGGCAGGACCTTTAAATCAAAAATTACTCTCTTTAAAAAGCAGTGCTGCAAACCTCCCTATAATCACTGAAAATAATCAGGAAAATATCTTGCATGGAGTAACTTAGTATTAATTAGTAAAAGTGAAGTATTTCAGCCAGCATGTTAAGCAATATTCTGTTATTTCTAGTAAAATAACTGATGAGGGACTTCAGATATCCATCCTAGAGAGCACTATTAAACAGAAAATTCTGCATATATCTGCCTTCATTTACAAATCCAGGCTGATTTCTGAGACCTCTGTATGCACATCCTATGAGAGCTTGATGTTAATCAATACTGGGTGAAAAAAATGTCACTTGTAAACAGAAGGCTTAGTGATCAAAAGTAACATGTTAGGGAAGAAATACTTTTGCTAACTGTTATGTATTGTGCTCTTTATTTCCTATTTTATTTTTAGTGGCCTGAATAACATGATGTTAAAATACTGACATGTGTCTTCCTCCCTTCTGATCATTTGATCTCAAGCAATTGTTTAAATCCTGAAAAAGAGGTTGCTTTATTATTATTTTTGTTCTTTCACTTGATGAGAAATCCTCTTGAGGAGAGAGCTGGTATCTGTGGAAAGCATCTGACTTCTGAACAGATTGTGGGTTAAAGGAGTCAAAGGAGTCACTTGGACAATACAAATAAGTAGTCATTTATTATATGTAAATATAACAGGTTGACATAAAACCCATGACTTCACTCAACTAGAAAAAATACTATAACTGAGGTATGTTTTTGAAGTTGGTGTTTAGCTTCATATAAGGGGAGAAAATCTCCTGTAGCTCAGATGGGCTTATTTGAAACCAAAGCTTTTGATGTTATAATGTGCAGTCTAAATTCATTAATCCCTCTGTTCAAAAAAAAAAAAAAAAAAAAAAAGGTCTCTTAAATGTGTAATAAATATAATAATGAAAATAACTGCCAGGAAGAACATGAGTTACATCACACTTAGTGTTCCAGCTAAAGATGAAAATTAACTTTGGAAACAGGTTACGCTAAATGAATTTAATTTGTGTTTTGATACAGAATGTTTAAACATGTTGTTATTTCTGGCACCAAGGCTGATAGCTATTAAATGAGAACATCTAAGAACATCAAAGGAACTGGACCTTTTATACTCTTCAGCACCCCCTTGGAGATGTTTATCTGGGCTGTTATCTGGATCCCATACAAGCATCGAACAATGTGCCAGTCTCACCAAGTTACTCTCTTTTCCCAAAAGTTCTGACGCATGCATTTCCTGCACAAATGTTCCATATTTTAGAGTTCACTACAAGTGCACAAATAGAAGTAGTTTGTACTAACAGACTTGACTGTAGATACTTGAGGTTTTTCTTCTATAAAGTATTTGAAATAGAAAAGAAAACTTCCTTCTGTTTGACTCAAACTAAGTTTCCAGATGTCAGGGTCAAAGGTTGGAGATAAAAGTATCAGGTTTTGGCCTTCTCTAACTAGACTCCAGATCCAAATGTGTGAGATCTTCCCTAGAGGGGGTTCCTTTTTGTGCTGGTTCATTTTTCTTCTTTAGCTTCTCCCAGTAAGAGGTCCCATTCCATGCTGCTGAATTATGATACTTCATCTCAATCGTTAAGACACTTAAAACTTGTATTTACTGTTTAACACTTGGCTGCAAGTCAAACCTTTTAAATATCTCTTTTTAAAACTTTTCCACTTTTGAAGACTGTTAATTCTTTTCTTCCCGGGGCTTCGGTGTCCGTGTGTGGGTCCTCTTGGCTGACATTACAAGATTCCTGCTCCGACTATGCCAACAGTGTGCAGTAAAACAAGAGGCCTTACAATTTACACAGAGCCTCAGTAGATGTATAAAGGCTACAGGATATTAGCCTTGCTCTCCCCTTGGCATGCACTGGCTTTTTGGTTTGTTTCTTTCCACCAGCAGCTGAAACTCCTTAAATACTTCAGAGAAAAATCTAAAATTGGTGCAAAAATTAACAGAAGAGCCTGAAAAGCGGTTGAGTCAAATACAAATGTACATATTAGGGTTTAATACAATAAAATGAAGGCTGGAAGAGCCAATTGTAGGAGTTACGGTTCAGGTCTAACCTATTTCTGGTCACAGGGTGAGTACTTTGCTAAACCCTGAAGGTTTGCATGTGTGAAGAAAGCACCCATCTGGTCAGAGAGGGGCTGTGGAGCCAAGAGACCCCGGAGGCATTCTTCCTGCACTCCAGCTCCGTGGGGAAAAAAGGTACGGCTTGGTTACGGATCCTGACTTCGCTCATTCTCCTCCTCTGTGTTTCCTTAGGCATCTACATTCCCATGTGGTACACAAATGTGCCTGCTCCCCATGCCTTCCCCACAGTGCTGTCCTGTCTCCACTCATGGAAGCAAGCCAATTCTTTGACATTTGGCAAAGGCAGAACACGCTCTGAGAGGTGACCAGCATTGTGACATTCAGTGCATAGTTTGGACAGACCAGTTTCTTAAAGGTGGTCTCAGAGATGGGATTTTACTCTGTTAAATCATTCCACTAAGCAGGAAACAAAAGATCTTTCACAGGTACTAGAGGAATAACTAATAAAATCACTAAGGATAATTGTACTGGCATTTGCAGATGCAGTCCTAAGGCAAGGAAGTGAAGTTGCATGAAGGAACCTAGAGCCATTATTTATACTGGAAAAAGGGTTCACCTCCAAGTGCCAATTTTTACCTTAGTGCAGGACAGCACTTCAGGATATCACAAAAAGCAGAGACAGAAAACACCTTTTAGGTTGCCAAGTTTAGTCCCTTGTGAATATTTGGTTTTCCCCGTGTGTGCAGGGTGATGCTTTGTACTGTCTGGTTTGAACAATTCAGACAATAGGAACTTGACTTCTTCCCTCGGATGGGAATGTTACCAGCAGTTTGAAAGGCGTTTGCTTTTGCTTTTTCTATGACAGGGCAATTAGGGAAGTCAGATGCCTGCTATGTTTGGAAGCCCCTCGAGGAATGAGGTAGTAGGAGAGTCTGCAAGTTATGGTGGTGTGGAAAAAAGGCCTCTCTTTGTAAGCTGTCAAGGAGTTCTGTGCATGAGGGCAGTGGCACAGAAAGTCAAATGAACAGTGAAATCAGTGGAGGAAATGGCTGCTGACAGAACAAAACATTGAGAGAAACTTCACAAATGGCAGATCTAGTCTGAGTTCAGGTCAGTAATCACTAACAAGTTGGTGTAGTTGTAGAAATTGGACTTCCTGTAGATAGGGGACTGTCACAGTGGGACTATGATAAAGATGAGCTCAAAGAGACAAGGAAATGCCAGACAGATAGGAATGAGAAAAATTTCCATAGTAAAATCCTGGGGTCAGGATGTGCTGGAGCCTTGCTGGTAGTAAAGCAGCAGTAGTTGTGGGCTGGAGCAGAGAAGAAAGTCTGGGCTGGATGAGACGCAGGAAGAAGAAAGAAGGGTAGACAGTCTCACAATGAGGCAGAGCAATATTTAATATACTGTGCATGCATTAAGGTTGGTAAACATGATTATTTTAAGTAATTATTTTAATGTTGCTAAAGCAGCAAAAAGAAAGTTCCCATCTGTTTTGCTCTACTGCAAATGCATGAATTGTTCCTGTGTGTTATATATATATTAGCATCATGGTGGTAATAATTTTCATGAAAGAGCCCACATTGTAGTGATTTTTGCAGCTGCTATTTTATACTTTGTTTCTTTACATACAGGCATTTTTTGCTTGAGATTACTTGTTTGGTTTCAAGTGAGCCCACAGTAAATGATTATTCTTGCTCACCTGTGGTCTTTTGACCAAATTATGTTTCTCTTCAGTTAGTCTGGTTATTCTGACTGGTTTTATCCCCTATTCACTCTGAAATAACAGATCTTCTTATCAGGTATTTTTGTTTGTCAAGTACTTATAGGGCAACTCTTTCAGGCAAAATTCTTCCTTGATCCTTGCAAGCCCCTGAACTCAAATCCAGTGGAAGCTCACTTAAGTAAGGTATCATGTGAAGTCCAACAAAAATCCACATAGTTCCCTCCTTTTACTGATCCACCAGTAAACTCGAGCAGGAATTAGTGAAGTAACCAGAAAGCTCAGGTGAAACTCAGGAATTAAGGCACAGTCCTTCTTGGCTCTCAACTGCAGAGCAGTTCAGTGAAATTCTACCACTGGTGCCTTTTAACAAGTTTAAACTGCCTTTTAAACAAGTTACACCATATTTTATACCTTTCCATATTTTATACCTTAAGAGGTCAAAAATAATGTATGTTTCCAATAGTATTTTAAAAATTAACCTGGAGCTTTTGAAAATGCTAGCACTTAATTCTTTCTTAGGCCCATGTGACTTGAAACATTTTAAAATGCAAGGGCTTTTTTAAAATTAGATTTCATAAACTCTGTCTCTTTACATATTTTTCTGCTCTAAGACCTGCTTTCAGTCTGTTACTAAACACACCTGCAAGGAGTTTTATTCTTCTCATGCACCACTGTTTGTACAGTGATTTTAAAGAAAGCAGCCTCTGACAGCTACCTGACAATGAAGAGTGAATTGATGATATAATAAAAGTCATATTTAGAGTTAAAAAACCCTGAATTTATTGGGAATGCCAAAGCAAAACCACACAGCACATCAGACAGAAGCTTAGTTATATGTATGGAAGGATTTTGCAGGGCAGTTTGACAGGACCGTGCCTGTGAGTAGCAGGATCGCGGGCAGTGAGAAACAAGGACGAAAACCCAGATTGTTTTCTGCAGAATCACTGCTGGTGCTGCTCTGGGAGAGAGCAAAGAGAGTGAAGGAGAAAGCAGAGCGATGTGAGATGAGCACTGGCGAGAAGGCATTTGGATCTGTGAACAAAGAAGCCTCTTGCTGTTTGCTTCCTGCTCTGCTTGCTCTCTGATTGTCAGGGGCTGGAGGTGATTTACTGAACAGTCTGGACTTTGCATTTGGTATTTTGCAGTTACATTTAAAAACCTGGCTTCAAGTGAGGTGTTGTGTTGGGGTTTTTTTCCTAGTTAGGTCTGCATATTGCAAATAAAATATGTTATTTTTTCCTTTTCTCTCTCTTTTCCTTTTTGCCTCCACTGTTTTTAATGGAAGTTGCATCTGTAAAAACTTTATAGGAACTGGGATAGAATCACATACTGACAACAAGGCAAGCAAAATATCTCATTAATTGATATCAAGAATTTATTTATTTATTTGTTGATATCACTAAATTCCATCTCATACATATATATTATACCCATACACATGATTCACCCCAAATATACGTATGTCTCTGTGTGTGCGAGTGCACATGTACTTTTCTTAATAACTACTTTTATTTTTCTTAAAGTGCCATCAAAGAATTCAAGTTGTAAACTTCCCTGGACAGCAAAATAATTTTGACCCATTTGCAATGGGGTAGTGACCTTTCCCTTCCTTTCATTCTTCTGTTCCACATTTTTAATGTACCTCTAAAGTACATTAAATACAACCAAATATAGCAGCTAAAAGAGAGCCGATGAACACTTTCAAAGAAAAACTGCTGTTTGATCATCTTAAATGGAAGGAAGGAGAAATATACTCAGTAAAGTCTGTAGGTTTGTTTTTGTTTTTAAAGCTACTTTTTTTTCAGTTTGTTTCCAAAGGAAAAGAATGAACTGTTCCAGATTTGGAAATAAATCATGAGGTCACTTGAAACAACAACAGAAAAATCCAACACAAAACCCCTCTCAACTGGACAAAATCAATTATATTTGAGAGACCATTATCATTCTGATTATATGTTTTAATAGTGCTGTAATTGACCAGGAGTGCTCATTTGATTACATTTGAAGAGGTGGTCGAGAGTACATCCAGACTTCTGAAACATATTATTTAAAATAATTTGTCATGTATATCTGGAGTCTGACTGTAGTTTTGCTGTTCTAACATTGGAATACCTCCATTGAGGTCAGCAAGCTAATTCAAATGTTACATGTTTATTGACGTTATCATCTGATTTTTGGTGTATTAGCAATTTGTTGTAACTGTGGAATGACTGTGGAGATGGCCACAAGGTTGTCACTGACAGCAAATACTGTAACTGGTGTACAGTTCACAAAGGCATTATTTACCCTGTTGTTGTCATTGGACTGATTTTAGAAAAAACCCTGAAGGGTTTTCAACTCCTTTGCTGCCACCTTCAGTTCTCCCACACTTTTCCTTATTCTTGGGACAAATAGGAAATACACTGGGAACAACATAAACTTAATTAGGGAAGACATGGATCATTAGGGAAGAAGGTAGATCTACTGGTAGCATTTCCAGGATTTAAAATGTGTCAGCACCATGTCTGTGAAGCAAAATATGAGTTAAGTATTGGAATTAGATCTACATCTAACAGAAAGAATTGAAAAAGAATTGCTCAGACTTTCTGCATAAGCACAGCCTAGAATTTGTCCTGCATTCTCCATTATTGACACTGGCTTTGGTTGAACTGTAGGAGCTGAGTGAAGACACACAGACTTGATTAACAGGCTTGAAGTGGCTTAAAATCCTCCAGTGGTTGTGTAAAGAAAAGAAAGCTTTTGTAGCTTCAGCTATTCAGTGACTCATCAAATAACTGGTGCTACTTCTGTCTATAAGCTTTTCTTCCTAAACTCCCATAAACTGTGGGTAAAATCCAGGGCTCTCTCCATTGAACCTCAGTCAACACATCCATGGGCTTGCGATGTCACCTTGGGAACCTGACAGATAATCATTTCTTCAGCTGCTTTAGTCTCTCACCATAGCGGGGGTTCCAGGCCTCTTTCTCAGAGTTTAACAATTTGCAAACCTCCTGGTAGAGTACAGTCAAAAAAAAAATTCTTGTGAGTTTTTAAACATCATGTTAGAAAATTTTGCTGGTATTTGCACAGAAATCTTGGCCAGGGCATCACAGAGGGTTCTGTTTGCATGGACTTTAAAGGGGTTGGGTGTGGGTGTAAGTGTGTGGTGTATGAGGGAGAGGAATTCAAAGAACCAGCAGCAATTCAGCCTCATCCCCAACATGATGCTACAACCCCTTCACTACCCAACATGTTGTTAGTACATCTATCCCCTAAGTACATGACCAAGTGTCTATATTTCAGAAAACCAAATTTAATAGTATTTTTCATAAAAGTCAGATGGAGCCAATACAAGAAATAGAGTGGAATTGTATTTGTATCTGTATTTGTATCATAACTAAATTTAAAAGTAAAAGGAACTAAGCCATTTCCCTTAATAATTTTCTGCTAAATAATATAGTGTGAGTATCAATGCATATAAACTCAATGAGTGACTCAAGGCTTGTGTAAATGGGTACTTTTCAGTCAGAGCTTTATAATAATTTTCATAATTTAAATATTTTCCCCTGACACTTAGTAATTTTAAATGTAGCCTTTAACTGAATTTTTAAATTAGTATGGGTTATACTTTAATTTCATTAATGATCCTGATTGTTTCTGAGTGATCCCATTATATTAATTCTTCTTTAACACTGAGTTATTTACTCTTTATTTCAGTAATTTTCTCTGGATATTATTGTTCCTTAGTAATTTGCAGCATCTAGCTGATTCTGCTGATACATTAAAGAAGCAAAACGAAAATTAAATTGCTGCCCATTTCAGTCAAAAAAAATGCTCTTACAGATTAGTCTGTAGCTAAAAGAAATGTGGAGGGAAAATTGTTGTGAAAACAAAAAGAAATCTTTTTTATGATGAGTAAAATCTACAACTACAGATGAAAACAAAGTGCTACAGCTACAGTTCTACATCTCACAAATGCTGAAATAAATTAATAATGTCTTAAATGTCAAAAATCTTAATGGCATTTTAAACTCTTTATAAAAAGATCTCGACAGGTTTTATCCATGTTTACAATTTACCACCAGCCTGAATGTACAAAATAATGGAAATTTTAAAGGAGACATTGCATAAGGAGCTTTTATATTTAAATTTGGGGCAGTTTCAATGAGTCTGTAAATGCAGTTAAAGTTTTAAGCCCCTGTGATTCATAATGTGTATTCCTTTCAAAAATAATTTATGTAAAATAACTCCAGATGCTAGATGTCTTTATACATTAGAAAAAAATACATGGATTGTAGACAGAAAAAGGCTTAACAGCAAAAAAAAATATTTATAGTAATTTTACTAATTGAAAGAAGAATTTCATCACTGTATGATGCTGCTTTCAGTAACACACATTACTAGCAATAGACTGTGGGTTGAGAATAAGAACCTCCTCTTTGCTGTGGAAAGGGATGGGGTGGCTTACATGGGAAAGATTCATAAAGACTGGGTCAAAGAAAAATTGATTTTGTGGACATTTTGGGGCAAATTTTAGTTGCACAGCTTGGCCAGCTCAGGCATCAGGTCTCACCTGAGATTTGCTCCCCCAAGCATTTCCTCACTCCACGCAAGCAAGGCTTTGTTTGCGTGGCTGCCCCAGTGGCCACCTACACATTTACATTTTTACTGTCACCCCTGTTCCACATGAAAATGCAGCTGTTCTGTGACAGAGAGCAGGCAATAACTGCAGCCCAGCGTTGCTGTGGGGTGGATAATACTCGCTTTTGAATGGTCAGAGTTTAGTTACTCAAAGAGTCTGTCTTGTCCTTCACAGTCCAATCGGTGTGATACTGCTTAAAGTATTGGACTACAGGCTGAAAGGATGCCCAATACGTAGCTGATAATGCCTTAACTTACATGATCTTCTAAAGATACAAGTAAGTATAAAAATATAGCAGTAAAGGAGCATCCAGGGGTACAATGCTAGCTTGCTGGCTTCTCCACTTGCATAGAGTTTTGAAGTTTGTTAATGATAATAGAAGTGAAAATTACTCCATCTGTTAGGAGAAATGTTTACTCCTCTGTACCAGGAAGCTTGCATCTCTCTGCAGCTTATTGTCAGTTTTACTTTGTCAGTTTTACATCAAGCAGCAGGAAAAAGAAAGCATAAAAATCAAAATGAGCTGAAAAATACCTTTCAAGCTGATTTACGGAATAAGATATATTACTGAAAAAGATCTGCTTCCTTTGATGTTATCCATCTCACCATACTATGCATAGTTTATGGATATGAGAGGTAGGTGATTCTTGGAAAAATGCATGTACTTCAAACAATAACAATTTGAACAGGTTAATTCTAAACCCTCTAAAAGTTAAAGTCTGAATATATTGTATTATAATATTGACAGTAAAACAAAAAAGCAAACAGGCTAGGACATATCTAAATTTTGTGCTTGGGAATTTAGGCTGATACTGCCACAGAAATTGAGATAACAGTTTGCAAAAGAGCTGAGAAAAATGACCTTGAAAATCAGTTAAGGTTAAAGACCTACACACTTCAGGTTCTGACTTCTGCCAGAGGATCCAGCTAGAGGCCCAGTTTACCTGAAACACATCAAAACTCTGCTATTCTCAAGGAATCTAGAGCATTCAGAACAATATTCTGCTCCCTGATTACTTTACTTTTCACCTGTGGCTTTTTGGTCCATGTGTTTTCTTTTTAGGAAAAAAAAAAAAAGCACAGGAGAGTCTAAGTAGCCATCCTTCCTGTAGGATGAGGCTTCACCTCTTCCCCTCCTGTTCAGTATCCTGCTACCCTTCAAAGTGAAGGAGTGGTGCCTCTGAAGTCTTTGTCACTTAGCAGCTGTGGGAATTGAATTCATTTTGCCTGGTGTCATAGACAACCCTTCTCATCCCAGCAGCTACAACCCCCTAATTGTTTGGGTCTGTTCCCACCCCTACATGCCTGAGGAAGGGCAGTCGTCACCACTGCCAAGACACAGTGTGACAGTGTCACCTGAGCTGTGGGATGTCAGTGCACACCCAGGCTGTGATCTGACTCATTCAGGATGTGGGATTCAGGCTTTTGTAATGCAGTGGTTGAATTCTGGCTTTGGAGGGAAGGGTGACCTTTCAGCCAAAGAGAAATGAGTGTGACTGAGCAGTGGACCGGACACTTGGGGAGCAGCACAACCATTAAGTGACCTGGAGACTGTTGTCCCTGGCCCCTTTCCATAAAAGCATGTAAATATAGTTAGACATATGTAAGTGGATAATCACTTAATTCCTAAATAATGCCAGTAGCTAGGGGGCTTCAATGGGCAGAAAGCAATGTTACTATCCTCCAAGTCCTGAATAAACACAGTGGGATTATAAGTGACAGTGAGCTTTATTGTTCAAGTCTTTGAGGGAACTTTCAGTAGCTGCTATGTTTAGTGAGATTGGCATGTTGAATTTGTTCCACAGTATATCCTGTAATGTGTGGATCCTAAATCAATGCACTCACCTGTCCAGAGTGGAGGGACAAGTCTTAAGGTGTTCACAAGAAACTTGCAGACAAAACACAACAGTGCTTACAAGGACTTGGAGAGATTTTCTGGGTTTTATTTCAGAGCTGGGTCCCCACATGCCATGAGCTGCAGTAGCATTCAGTTGCCTCCACGCAGCAGTTTAGTTCCATTTAAGAAGCCATGTTCTGCTGACCTGTCTGCTATTCCAGAAAATTCTGGTATCTGTATGTCCTATATCATATCTGACATCTTTTGCTTCCTTTTCACTGCTAAATAGTTGAATATCCATTTAATACTTAATGCCTGAAAAACCATAGAAATCTTGATGCTGTGGTCTTTGAAGTCTTACTCTTGTCCAATGCTTTTCATTTCAAATGCTTGTCTTGCACGGGGGACATATAGATTGAAGCCAGAAACAGCAAAAGTTCTGAGAAAGCTGCAGCTGCAGCTAAACTGATTAACATTTTCTGTTCCATGTGATTTTTATCCTCTCCTTTCTGTTCTATTTCATATGTTAAGTCAATCCTTCTAAGCAGTTAATATTCAAAAGTAGGTTGAATTAATATTGACAAAATTAGTTTCACAGTTAGTGATTTTGGATTCCACACATTCATCACCTTTTGCAGGATAAGACCATAACATGATGCACTTGTAATAGCAAGGGATTCTCTTCTGTTTGTGATTTGCTGCCACTGTTTGTGGCACTTGTTTGTGATTTTCTGTTTGTGAAAATCACTTGTTTGTGATTTTCTGTTTGTGATAGATGTCTCACCCATGTCCTTCTTTCTCAGCAATATTTGTTTTTAAGAATTTATTATGGGACCTGTATATAGGTGTTACCTGATAGAATTAAATACATTTAATGACTCTGTGTGGGAGAAGTTTTATAATGTCTGCTTGTTATAGATTTACACTGTCAGCTGCTAATACAGCATTTCAATATTTCATTTGTGCAGCTCCTGTATGTTTGGAAAAAACTATCTTATGAGGTAAGCAATGTATTCTGATTGATAGTTGAAAAAATTGAAAAGTCTGTGTTTTGGTTTTGATTGTTTGTTATTTTTGTGAGACATCTCTAGAATCTGAAGTACATTTTGGAGCTTGAGAGGTGCCTGAAATGCAATGGGTATAAGAAGAATGCCTGAGTTCTCAGCATTAGTCCTGTCTCAGGTTAGTTTATTATATTTGAAGTTTAGAATTTAAACAATACATTATCATATTTTGATGATTCCCACAGTAGAATGAAAATAAAAAGTGCTTATAAACAAACATATACTTAAATTTTGGCAGATAAGTCCTTCTTATTTAACACTTCACAGAAATTACTTGTATGTACTTGACAACAGCATACATTTTTCATAAATCTGATTCTTGTGTTCTCAGGGAAAATATAAGGAAAGAACAGCAAAAAGGAATATGACAAAGATGACATCTTGGCAAACTCACCAAACTTATTATCATCTGAAGTAAAAACCTGGAATATCAACCAGGCATGTAACTTGAGGTCATTCTATGCTATTTTTTCTCTTGATTTTTAGACAGTGGCCAAATTTGACAATTTTTTCCTTTTAAATACATAAATAATGTAGTCCCTCCTCTCTTCCCACTGAGCCTGTTAAATTCCTGTTACCTGTAACACAAATGATAGCAGCTGTCTGCCCTGGAAATGAGCCTGGAGGTTTTTCCATTTGACAGAAATACTAGTACTAGTGGTATTGCAACCTCCCTCTTCTGAATCATAGTACTCTCTGCTTTTAGTTTGTTTTATGTTATTTAATTCAGGTTGGTTTTGTTCCTGTTTTTAAGACCTCAATGCTGGTTCCTCAGTGGATGGTCACACAGATCCCTTTCTTAAAATACAGGACGTCCCTGTGTGTAATTAGTGCACTCAGCATAATTTTGTTTTTCTCTGGCCTTATTTACAAGTGACTCATTACCCCAACGGCTGTGGTGGTACAGTGACCTCTGGTACTGTGCTGGTGTTCCAGGGGCACTGCTGCTGCCACTGAAATCACCAGCAGACGCTGTGTCCTCTCTGTGCCCAGGGGGAAAGCTGCTGCTCTTAGTAACCTGTGCTCTGCTAAACTGACCACAGAAATACCCTAGAATCCAGGATGTGAGAGGGAGGAACATCTTGCCTGTAACTCCTGAAGGAGCCCAGTAACATGGACAGAAGGAGAAAAGACAGGTGTCTGAAAGGATGTGGATCTTGCCATGTTGTGTCTTGTGCCAGAGCACACAGAACGTGGCACTGCTATGCAGGCAAAAGGCTCATCATTCAGCAGCCATGAGGAACATATCCTTACTTCTCAGCTGGAAAAATTCTTTATGTTTGCACCCTCCTCTTTTAATGATGTCCAGCTGTGGATTTAGGGGGCTTATTATATGAAAGTATTGGCATTGAACAGTTCTTGTATAAACAGCACTGTGTACCTTGCTTCAGAATGATCTGAATCTTATAATGCATATTACACTGATAGCAAATACGACACATCAGAAAACAATTTCCACTTATCTGTTGCATTTGGGTAATATCAGTTTTTGCTGAGTTTATCTTGTCTGTTGCCTAACTTTTTTTAGCACAAAATTTACATGTTATGTAGGCACTTCAAAACATCTCAATTTGTTTTGGTTTTGTTTTATTTAAAAGCTACTTCAGATTGCCCAGGCATATTTTTGTCCCATATCACCAGCAGGACTCTTAAGCTCAGAATATATTATTGTTTTCTTGATGTGTTATGTGTTATCTGACATCTGCTTTCTTTGTCATGCCAAATCCTCCAAGCAAAATTTTGAAAGACCTGAAAGATATTTTTAGTAAACATCTTCTGGCAATAATGCTTAATTTCATCACTACTCTTAAAAATTTTGTCTGCATGATAATTGCTTCTGAGTTTCCATACGGTCTTTCCATTGGCATTTAGGATTTCTTTTCCTTTTTACTACACACCTCATGTAGCCGATGCCATAACTTTTAGAAAGATAGTTATAAAAAGGTAATAATCTCTGTGATTTCCATTCCCTTCAGGCCAACCTCCTGAACAGAAGAAAAACTAATTTGTTGGTGCATGAAAAAACAAATACAATGCTTTTATATGTACTGTAGTTTGAGTTTTTCTCTATAGCACTCCCTTAAAAACACTATTGCATAATTATCTTAATTACATGGTTGCTGTCTGGCCAGCAAAAGAAGAGTTCAACAAAATAAGCTTCAGCAATTCTCTGAAGACTCCATTGGGCTTTGGTACTATTTTCTCCAGTTCTGACCTTAACCTGGGACTGGAAGTTATGTGAAGACAATGCTGAATACTCCAAATTTCCTACATTAATAAATGTTGGTATGTCTGTGCTAAGACTTCATTTTCTACAAACCAGCCTGAATTTCTCAGTTTTTCAACTCATAAGCTGGGTTACTCACTGGTTTGAAATCTGTGGATGTCATGTGTGTGTAAAAGTGATCAAGCATCGTTGTTCATGTGTTTATTTCAGGGTTTAAAGGGTGCCATTTTCTACCAGCTGGAAGTTCTTAGCTGTGCAAGACTGTGGGAGCTGGTGTTGGCTTTTTTGATAGCTCACTTCCTTCTAGCCAAGGGACTGTATGGATTTGAGGCTTACAGGTGGAGCTCTGGGTCATTGAGGAAGAGGATTCTCTGGTGTCCTCCTTACACCAGGGCAGAGGAATACAGAGCTCTTGACTGCGATCCCATTTCAGCCCACTGTGAGCAGTCCTGCTTCCAGATCCTGCTCTTATACAAGAAAGAACAGATGAGTTCAAAAATATGACAACAACTGCTGATTCATTTGCTTGTCTTTCATTTCATCTTCCTAGGAAATCCTGGTTGGTGGCTGGCATCAGATGCTGGTTTGTTTTTTTGTGGTTGGTGTTTTTTGGTTTTTTTTTTTTTTTTTTTTGGTTGGTTGGATGGTTTTTTGGGTTTTTTTTTGTTTGTTTGTTTTTTGTTTGTTTTTTTTTTTCCCTGTAAATGCTATGTTTTTAGCATGTCACAGACAGGAAAATAACTAAAAATGAATATTTGGGATGTAGCTGTGTCGTCTTTGGGGTATAAGCAAAAGACCTGACCCTGTGCTTCAGGAGAACCTGCATCTATGAATATATGAAAGGCAGGGACATGTGTGAGCCAACTCCTCTGTCTCTCAGCTAGGCACAAAAGTGTGAGCCCAATACCATGCTGAAATGACTTTGCTGTCAGAGTGTGGGCAGACCCTACTCTGCTCCAAAGACACAGCAGAGACTTGCCTTGTAATCTGAGGGGAAGACAAATAATCCATTAATGTAAATTAAACTTTCACATTTTCCCTTTCAAGCACACAAGAATTCAAAGAACTCCAGAATCCTGACAGTTCAGTTTTCTCCCAGAATATAATTTTTCACTTCTCTGGATTTCTATATCACTTTATCAAGAAATAAGCAGGGAGAAGACAGAAGTAGAAAATTCAGGAGTGATATACTCATGAAAACCATATAGATAAATATAAGTGAAGCTGGACTGCCTCATTTTAAGTCAGCTTCTGAGCCAATGGACATAACAAGCCTCACTCTCTCCTCAAGGGAACTGTGGACTGCAAAGTGAGAAGGGGCTGTGTGGGTATGCGTGTGCTGGAAACTGAGGTAGTGAGAAAAGAGAGATGCCTTGTTTAATAAACATATGCCAGAAGTGTGAAAGCTGCAGTAATTTGGTTTCTAAGCCCTACCCACATCTCCAGTTCACAAATTGTCTCTTTCATATGGATATAGGCTTGACCTTGCAGGCTATTAGGCTTCAAGTGAACAGGGTCACTCAGGGCCCAAGCCACCGCTCAACCTCCCCCACGCATACCCCAGTTATATCTTTTTACTATCTCTGCTGGACACCGCACCTTTCTGTAATTATAAATGTCTGCTTTCTGTCACTTCAAAGGTTTCCCAGCACTGGGAGTCCTTCTTCAAAGACTTTACATTGCTGAAGAACCTCTGTCATTGACAGGAGGTCTGTCTTTGAAGTTTTTCATGCCATTTATTGATTTCCCCTTTTTAGGATGTTCATATTAGAAAATATTTCACTGTGTTTGAAAATCTGTATATTTTTATGTTGTTGAGAGGTTATCACTTTGAAGAAACAACACAGTTGCAGCAGTGCCTCCATATGAAGAAATCTGATAGTGAATCTGCTGTATACTTTATGTCCCTTCAAGCTTTCATTTTAAAAAATTTCCTCTCTTTGTTTCTCTTCTAATTGTAGATCTCTTTTAAGTACTTAAGTCAGTAGGAAATTGTAGTACCTATGTGAACAGGCCTAATCAAATGGTCCTATCCGTGTGCTAAAGACTTTTCATGTGCTTAATATCCTATTGATTCAGCGATGGAAAAAGTGAAAATACTAACTTTAGTTTTAATAAATGAAGACAATGTATGTCTATGTAAGCAACAGCTGTTTGGAAGTGTTGTTACACTGCTGTTCCCATAAGTCTGAATTTTGTTATGTTTACAAATAAAAGTACAGAATTCTACAATTTAAAACAGGAGGATGTTTTGGTTCCTTCCTTCATTAACTCTTTGCTAAATTGCTAAAAGGATTTGTGTGCACACCCGCTGTCAGTTCAGTGTAAACTCAACCTCAGCAGAAACGGCTTGGAGAGCAATGTGAGCACGCTGGACACTGGCAAGTTCATGGAAGCTGCTCTGGAAATTCAGCTGAGGCAAGTAATCAACACCTGATAGGTGGGAAGGTCTTCAATGCTTCTGCTATTTCTAAAGCACTTTCTGATTGTGTTCTAATGAGCAATTTTGATAGCTCACATTTTTGGATACACAACTTACATTAATTTTTTAGAAGTATCTGACCACTGGGATTTTTTTTTTTTTGTGGGAATGGTGCAGAGGGTTTTCCTGGTTTTTCTTTTCCTTTTGGTTTATCTTGAATCCCTTTATTTATTTCAAGGATGTATTTTTTTATATACCTAGGGAACTGTTGGCGTTATCTGCCAAACATCTCAGAAAATTAAAGAAGTTTAGAAATGTCAAAGGAGAAATGCCTTAAACCAGCTGCCACTTTGCTCATTTCAACCTTTGACACTATGAAGAGTTTCAAGGACTTGTCTTCTGAAAGTGTTTACCTTGTGAGGTGGCTTCCTGGGTACGGTAAGTTCACATTGCTCATATAGTCTTAAGGGGAAACTTTTGACCTTGGATTACTTCAAAGATCTGCCAGATTCTCTCTCCCTCCCCCATTCCCACCCCCCCATTTTGTCAGTTCTTCTGTCTTTGCACATAGGTTAATGCTGGCCTTTTGTTCTTTAGGATCAAAAGCTGGTATTGCCTTATTCCTTGTAGTTCCTTGTAGGCCCTAAAATACCATAGTCTATTCTGACCCATAGAAAAATGATGAAAATAAATGCCTGGGGTATACACACAACCGAATAGAGCATTCTTGAAGAGCCATAGTATGTTTTAGAACAGAAAGCTGCTTTGCCCTAGTGATAAAGTTGGCTATAAATATGTTTAAAACCTGTTTGCAGTGGTTCATTTTGTCTCAGAGATGTGCTGTTCACACTGAGCTGATCTCTGCATGCAGGAGAGATCTGACAGTTCTGTACCCAGCACACACTTGTGGACTGGCCCTGCATCACATGCACTGTGAACCTTTTGTGGTGAGGAAGCATCAGCTCTGCCGTGCCTGTGCAGAGGACACACTGGCAGTGCCATGGATGCCTGGGTTACACATATGATTTGTGTTTAGCATCCTGCCTACCCCATGTTCTGTATTTCCGTGCTGTAAAGGCAAGCAATGCAGAGCAGACATTGCCCTTGCCCCTAGACTTGTATCCATGTTTCCAGAAAACTACAGGCTTAGCGGAGCTATGCTAAGTTTCTGTGTGTGACATAGAAACTGATGACTGAATGACTAAAGTTGTAGATTTACCCAAAACTCATTGCA
Source organism: Anomalospiza imberbis (assembly GCF_031753505.1). Taxonomy (NCBI): domain Eukaryota; kingdom Metazoa; phylum Chordata; class Aves; order Passeriformes; family Viduidae; genus Anomalospiza; species Anomalospiza imberbis. The sequence goes on from NC_089690.1 coordinate 13,133,025, forward strand.
AGAATGTATATGGTGCCAAAACACTTAGAGCTGTCAGGTATGTTTAAAAGAACACACTGCTTTGAAAATGCAGAAAGATATGTTTTATGACATGTACAATACCTGGGCAAAGAGCCAAATATTTCTGGCTTTTTTTTTTTTCCAGTTTTAAAAGATCCATTTAGAGCTTGGAATATGGAAAAAACCTCAGGGAAACTGTCTGATGTGACAGTGGCATAGAGCACCCACATACAAGCATGTCATAAGGATAATGAAAAGAAGCTTCAGTCAGAAACCCTGAGGTTAATGTCCTTATACTGCAACAAATATGGTCCAAGTCTGTATTCTGTTGCTGCTACACTCATATTTGGAGTCATGATACCATGGTCTCCCATTCCTTTTGTGATATGAAAAAATTATAAAGTTACCAATGGATTTTCAGTTATGTGAAAGCCATGCTCCTTTACAATTCTAAAGGTACTTTAGTTAGAAAAATAAAAATCTAGCTCCTCTCCTCGAGACAGGCAATCTACAACAGGAACCATGTATCATCATGTTATTAGGATAAATTAATTAAGAACCTGATGTTTCCTAGACTAAATGAATTTTACTTTTTATTTGGGTTGCACCAAGAGAATATCCCAACTTCTTGTTCAGAGACAGGAGGTTACTGTTCACCATAGCTGCATTAAGTGCTCCATATCTCTACAGGATTAATTCAGAAGCCTCTACTGAAACTACCTGCAAAGCTGCTGTGCATGAAGTTATCCTTATTTGCAACTCTGCCTTACTAAGATAACAGACTGACTTTTGTAGCCATCTGGAGCTGACTTCCGTTGTTCATATACCAAGTTGAGCTGATGCTGTGGCAGATAGGAAAAGAATAACTTCTCATCTTCTTGTATGTCTATCATGTTCCAGCTGAGACTTCCCTAACTACATTTTCTGAATATTATCCAAAAGATTTTGCCAATTTATGGAATTGTTACTGCTTTACTACTGCTCTTCCTAATTAAAGTTATCCATAATACTTGATAAGACCTCTACTCTTTTACTGTCTCCATCAGGATCCAAAAGGACTCTTCCCCTTTCAATTAATTATCTGAGCTTGTGTAGTGCACAAGTGCTTGGTACTGCCGTACAAAAGAAATGATCAACTTTTCTGTGTCATTAATGTTTTGTTCAGGTTTGATTACACTAACTTTTAACAATGAAGGAAATGTATGTAAATGAAATAATATATTTTTCCTTCTAATGAGTTGCCATTGATATTTCTTGAATGTTAAGGCAAGAGGAAGAAAAAAAGTTTGGGATATATTATCTATCCCATATGTTTACAGCTTTCATAGAGTAATCATGTAAAGGATGGCTGCTTGTAGTGTTCTTCCCTGTGCATCATTAATGTGATACTTCTTGTCACTAGATTTAAACTGTAGCATTGTAAGACAAACATCCTCCTTCAGCTGCTTCCATTATACTGCATACTATTATAAAATGAAAGGGACATGTTGTACTTTATCTCTTTATATATTATAAAAATAATGAAGAGGATAATTATCAAGGCTGTAGTGCAATTTCATGGCAATGCTGTCAGTTACAAACTGCTTGAGCTGCACTCCTTTGGTATAAAGTGTCAAGAAAAGCCCATGATTGAAATACAGTCATTTAATTAATTTCCCTCCATTATTACTTTCATGGGCTGTGTCTGTGCAGAACACTTGCTGATGGTTAATAAAAAGGGAATGAAATGTAGACAGTCCAGTTTCAACTTCTGAGTATCTTTCCATGCCAACCTTTCATTGTGATGATAAACACAAATTAGCAGACTTAAAAAAAAAATCGGAAACTTTGTCAGGCATCCTGTGAAGAGCCTTTCCTGAGTGCCTGTTTTATCATCTCTTTCTTCACTGGTTCAGTTCAAAGCTGAGTGTTTGTATTTGAAACCTTACCTGTCTCGCCAGTTTCTTGATTTGAACAGTTTCTGCCATAGCCATAGGGTACCATGTAGTCTGAAGCCCTCTTCCTTCTTTACACTGCTGACCTTAACGCTTTTCAACTTTTTATAATCCGAGAGATGTCACTGGGCCTATATATACCAATAGGAACAATGCTGTTTGTCTGACTGCTAGCCACTTTCTTGAATTTTACTCACTGCAATTGCATTAGGAAAAATACAAAGAGATATCTCCATCTGGATTTATCACTTTATTTTGTTTTTAACATTCAATAGCAGGCAGATTAGCTGCTGCCAGTGAGTCGTAGCTAGTTCCAGCCTGAAGGTGAGCACTGGCTTCTGCTTAAAGATCTTGCTATTAAGGAAATCCAGAGCAGTCTGTGCAAATTTATGCAAAGAACTGAGAACATGGACACCATAAAAGCAGAAACTAGAAAATAGGCTGCAGTTTTTATTTTGAGGGGAAAAAAATTGGGGGTAAACCCTGGTGTTTTAAACAGATGGTACCCTTCCTAGTTTTGCCCTAGACCAGATGTTCTTATAAAATGTCTTGCCATTTTGAATTTCTTGGTTTTAAGAGATAGCATAGCTTTTAAAACCCCTGAAAAAGTTCATTAGCATTGACAAATTCTGCTTTGCACAGATGACACTGCCTCCTGCAGGCTAAGCTAGAAGTACCAAATATAATTATGGCAGGCCATAAATAATAAATATACCTATCAAGGCTTTGCAGGACTGCTTGTGATGTGAACATAAAACATTCTGAGAGTGGGAGAGGCAGTTGCTTGGTATCAGCTGTTTAATTATCTGATTTATAGAGAAGGTCTTGAACCTGGGCTTGGGCCATGCAGGACATTGCTTAATTCTGGAGGTTGGTGCCTAGGTAGGTTTAAGTTGTCTGGGATGGACCTCTGTGCAAAGAAATCAATTGCTGGTTTTGCTCCTCCACTGCTGCTGCTGCTGTGCTGTAAATCCTCTGGGTTCTTCTGAAATCACTAAAAGAGCCAGCTGTGTACCTAAAATGGTTGGCAGCATGGCAGGGAGCTGCTGCCAGGTATTCCTGGTATGTTTGGCAGCTCAAATGAGGAATGAGTTAATATCTTTTTCCAGGACTCAGTGCTGCATTTAAGCAGAACCCTGCACTGGAGGGAGCCACATCCCTTCAGTCATACTGCCTCAAGGACTCATGTCTCAAAATGCAGAAGCCCTACTGGGTGTCCTGGCAGCCCAAAGTAGTTGTCATTCTGCTGCTCCACTTCAGGGGACGAAAAATCTTTCTGTTTATATTGTCAGCCAGTTCTGGTAGCCAAAACATTGGGTGAATTTCAGCCATGGTCCCGCTTTTCTACCCTTCTGTCCTGCATTTTTGTACCACAGTAGAAGAACATAACAATGGATCCTGTTCCCTTCCTATTCTTTGATGGTATATATGTAAATCTGTGGGACATCTGGATGTCAGCTGGTCTTCAATTTGGTCTGTGCAAAGAATAGTAAAAAGTATTAGATATCAATTGGAAGAATGTAATTTTACAAGGTCATTTTCTTGCTAGGTCCATAAATGAAAATGGAAGTGTGTAAATATCCATGTTATTTCCTTTTTATTTCACATGTGCTACACTTATACCAATGACTGGAAGGAACCAGAGGAATGTGTTTCAGAGGAAAGTAAAATTACTCTATCATCAATAGTTAGACCATAAACTGAACTCTTGAGATTTTTTTTCTCCGACATTCAGGAGAGAGAACTGAGATTCTCATATGAAGCTGGTTTCTTTCTCAAACTTGCTATTGTCACAGTCTAGAGGTGTCTTCATGTTGCATCTGTTAAGTTCAACAAACATTTCAAAACAGGCTGTGAGAGTGTTACTAGTTCTCTACAGGCCAAATGTTTCTCTTGGTCAAACTAGTGGATGTCTGGAGTCACCACACTGCAGTTGCTTGAGTTACTATGTCTGAAGACACGGCTTACACTTGAGTGGTGGGAAAAAATCTAAGACCCCTATTGCAAAAAGGAAATCTAAAGCCCTTTTAAATCTCAGGCAGTGAGCTGCGATTTGGTAAGAAACTCAAAAAGGAAAGGAGTCCAGCATGTAAATAGAAATTAGGGTCTGGTTTGACAATGCATTTGGAAATTCACTGTATAGCCCATCACAAAAGAAATCCCCAAATCAGTGAGGTTATATGGAATGATTCCCTGATTTGAGCATGGTATGATGTTTGCAAATGACTGTTCTGTGTATTGTGCTTTGCCAAGCTCATTTTGTATGATCTTCAGTGTGTTAAAGGCTTAAAGTGCTTGGTCATTATTTTTATCTCAGGGAGTCTGGATTTTACAATCTGCATTTCCCTTATGAACTCTCCAAGTCTAATTTCTTTGCTTACCTTCAACTGAGGCATTTCATAGTTATACAAATATGTGTTTATCTCTTTCTCTGCTTGAGGCTGTTCTAAACTGCCAGAATCTCATGGAGGGCTAGTTCCAGTAATGTGAATGCATCTGCAAAGGTGGCAAGGGACGGAACAGAGGAAGCATTCTGTAATGCTTTTGGGAGCAAGGAGAATACTAGTAAAAAACAGGGAAAGGAATGTCACACAAGCCAAAGATGTCATGTACTTCTGACAAATTCAGCATAAATTTCTATCCAGACTCCCTGATGTCCTGGCATGGAAAGCTGGTTGTTTGCAGGACCTGCTCTGTGTATGTAATTTATAATAAAAGTCACTGTCCAAACAGCTCTCTTGAATCTATTTCAGTTTCTTCTGATCTCGGCTTACACAGTGATTCTCTTTGTGGATTTGCTTTGCAGTTCTCTATTTCATTGATTCTATTTTCCTTTTTTTCCCCTGAAATTGGGTGCTTTTTCTTTCAGATACCATTAAATGTCTTTCCTTGAGAATGTTGGCTGCTTTCAATGTGTCGTTGGATCCAATAGCTGATACCCTAGCTCACCATCTGGCATTTAATTTTTTCTTGCCCTTGTGTTCATGAAAGAATAGTTTGTCAAAAAAGAAAATAAAAAGAAAGAATTTGATGTGTTATGGATAGCTTTTCTGGAATCTCTGTGTGAGCAACTGGTGAGACAGCTGATCTGGTTTTGTTTATATTGTTTTGGAACAATCTCTAAGCATCATTTAGTTTTCTTACTTACTTAGGACCAGTTTTGGCAAGTAAATAATCCCTTTAAACTCAGTGATACAATTAAAATAGGTGAATAATATTTGGCTTTAGATTACTAGGTGCTCAAATGAGTAAGAACTAAGGAGTAGTGGGTAGGAGCAGGTTTTCCCTCTCTTCTATGAATATATACAACAAGGACTACAAAGATTAAATAGAAATAAAATGCTTCCTCTTGGTGCACCAGAAGAGTCCAATGGAGTTATGTATAATGTAAAACCAAGACAGTACTTCTTCACTCTGGAACCTTTGCTACTTTGGATGTTTTTTTGTTTGTGATGCATTCGTCTGTAAACAAGCTAAAACTTGCAGTTTCCATGACCTAAATTAAAGAAGCAATTTCAAAGACTGAGGCAAAGTATGAATACAAAGGTCAGTATAGATAAGGAAGAAAGAGTATCATCACACAGCTTTCATTTGGAAATTATTGGTGTGTTGGAAAAGAAATGAGAATGATCCAGTACTAAAGCAACAGGATGGTGAAGTTGTCCAAACATTTGAATTTTTGCCATACCTTCACACAGTGATAGAGCCCATATCCAGGGCCTGTGTTCATACTTTAATCATTATGACAATCAGACCAAGAAACCTGATATGAAACTTCCTCACAGGAATGAATTTAAAAGCAGAGCACTAGGTGTAGGATAGCTGCAGATGAGGAAGGATGTCTCTCCAAGTTCAGCATCATTTTAATGCTAAACATGTTGCTTCTCTCACCAACCTCCCTCAGCTGTATTGCCTGTGCTGCTATGCTAGAGTTGCCCTTAATAAATACAAATAAAATTAGACCCTTGCCTGTAAAATCTGGGATAACTGTAAAACTTCTTTGCTATTTCTTCATAGCATTTCCATTCCGATTATAATCAAAAACTTGAAGAAAGAAGAATGTTGAAGGGTGGTTTTTGTTGTTGTTTTTTTTTGTGGTTTTTTTGTTTGGTTTTTTTTTTTTTTTTTGGTCCTAGATGGTTTGAAACATTACAAAATACAAGGCTGGAGTCTGGTATTGCTGCAGTCCAGGTAAAACAGCGGGAGCTATTGTAATACAGTGTATTTCTTTGGGAACAATTTTGTAATTGAAAGTATTTATTTAGAAAGTAACAGAGAAAAGTAAAAAGTGGTAGTGTTTTCAGTTCTTAACTAGTAATCATAATCTAGTTCAATTCAGAATAGAACAGCTACAGTAGCACTTGAGAAACACAAGATAATAAAAGAGTTTGAGCTGAGAATATTGAACATGTATTTCTAATTGCACCCATCTTGTAAATGAACAGAAACTTTAATTGACAAAAAACTTATTACAAGAAACACAAAAAGCTGTCTTATGAGCCTTAAATAGGCAAATGTTATTTGTAATAAATCCAATTCATGCTATTAGATTGGTAAAGTGAAAATAAATCCATCAGCAGAGCTTTCTGTAGCTATAGATGTCGAACATGTCAATATTTTCTTCTGTTAAGGAGCATTTTAAAGAGAATTTTCATATGCTGAATTCTGTTTATGATAGAAATCAGTGTACATCAGTCCATTCTTAGTATATTACACAAAGAAATTTTAGTAGTAAATTTTGAGCAATTATTGGTTAACAATATATCTTGGTTTAAATAAACTTCACAATCAAAGGCTGAGAGATTTATAGCAAAATAATACTGTGAGCAGGGGCTGGATGCTTCAAGACAATGAACGTCTTTTGAGAAATACTAGAAGATTTCCTAGACCCTAACCAGGCACAGGAGAGATTGGTAAATGCTATGCAAATCATATCCCATGACTATTGCAAATGTCACTAAAAATACATGCTAAACAACAATGACACTTATTTTGAAACATATCCCAGTTTGATTTTGATTTCTCTCTAGAGCAAAAAAGGCAGAGGTTGAATGGTGGGACAGTGCCACCCATATGAAATATGGAAGTGGAAAATTTATATTTATTGCATATAAATAACTTGTATGCAGTTTCACAAAAAGTAGGATATTACACAGCCTTGTTATTTGACCATTACAGTTCTCAAATATGGGGCCAAATCTTGTGTGGGGTAGGATCTGGGGGAACATATTTCACTATTTTATTCTGCCATTTCCTGAGCAAAAAGGAGGAAACAAGTTTTTCTGATAAGGTTATACTTCTCCTGAGAAAATGGGAAGATTTTTAAAAAACAACCAAACAAAAAGTACCCCAGATACAGACAGAAATAGAGGTCTGATTCTGTTGGAAAGGAAGGCAGTAGAAAACTAGAGAATTGGTACTTTCCTTCAAGTTTAGGAAGATCTGACCACCTCCATTTCCATCCTTCATTTTAAAAGGTTTTTGTTGTAGGGTCACTTTCTAGGCCATATCTGTCTTTATTTTTATTATAATTCATCACAAAAAAAAACTGTGAGATCAGTGGTGTTTCTAAATACACAGACTGGATAAAGCTACCCCATCAAATTAGCTAATTACACTATGTGCTTATCCAATTTCAGCATTTCATACTTTGCAAAAGAGTAGGCGAAGTTCCACCTACCATGTCAGCCTCTACTCACTACAATCCTTAAATCCAGTCCAATAGGCTTGGAGGCAAATGTGCCTAAAATAATTTTATAAAGGAAAAGCTCTTAAAAGAAGAACTTACTCATTGCCATACAGCTGAATCCTGTTTACAGAACAACTCTATGTGTTCAATTACTTTAAGAAAACTATCCTGAGCAATGTGAGAGTTGGAACTTGTCTATAGTTTGATTTGCTCCTGGAGTCTGGGGTACAGCTATTCCCACTGCACGGATTACAGCCTTTTTACACATGGAAATTGAGCAGAGGAGCACAAGCAATTTCACAATAGCTCCCCTTGTGGACAAATTGTTCTGGAATAAAAGATACTTTAGTCTGGAATAATTAGTGCAGCAATTATTCTAGAACAGAATAAGTGCACTAATTATTCCTACAGTGTCTACACAGGGACAAACAGAAAGCTATTGAAGAATGGCTTATTCTGCAATAGCTATTTTGGCCAATTTCCTCATATAGGCAAATCCTATTGGTGTTGTCAGCAGGTAATGAGCGTATAGATGGAGAATGTGGATGGATTGCATTAATGATCTCTTCCCATTAGTGTTTCTTTGTGCTTCACTTTTGTGTGTTTGCAGAGTTAATTGCTTAAAACTCCCTCTTAAGTCAGACACATTTCTAATCCTAACTTCTCAGTTCTTAACAGAGACCCTTCAAACTCTTTTGTGGGTGATCCACTACCAGCCAGCTGAGCACATCCATGCTCATATCTGACTGTAAAATTGTTGATTTTCACTGAAATGTATTTGTTTTTCTGGTAGGTGTAAAAGTTTGTGCTGCGTTAAAGACCATTTATACATTTTCCCCCATGACTGCTTTGCAAAATAATTTTGCAATCATTTGAAAAGCCACTGGAAAATTCATCCTTGTGATTACTGTTTCAAGGAGACAGAACATCCACCTGTATGGAGAGCTGAGGGAGCTACTGGTGGAAGGGTAAGAGAAATGTCCTTTAGATTCCAAACTATATTTCTCCCTTATAATAAAAGAGCACTTAACATTCACGCAACACTTCATTATCTTAATTTCTGAACTAAACATGTTTTCACACTGGTCATATAACCATCAGTATCAATATTAGTGTCTTAGTACTCTGCATGAGTATGTTTGGAAGTGCGTATTTTCTTGGAAGAAAGAATTGTTCCTTCACTGGCTTGTGACATTCAGGACACAGCTCTCACTTGTTCTCTCGCCAAAGGGTAGAGAAATGCTTTGGTGGGACAGGGAGAAGAGGGGATTCACCTGCTGACATCAGGGACTCACCATGCACACAGAGAAGCCAGTATTTACTTTCAAACTGAAAATAAAGATAGTTTTAGGGAAAATTTTCAAAAAATTTACCTATTTAAGCACCTAGTTTGAGTTTTTTTAAGATTGTCTCAAAGTCTACCTGTAGGAAAGGAAAGACAAATAATCTCTGCCCATTTAAAAAGGAATTACCAGGCAAATGCAGCAGACTTTGTCTAAGCTCCGCATAGGTTCTGTTTATGTTATTGTAGAAACTGTAGCCTAAGTGTAGAACTGGAAGGAAAATAAACTTCATCTTTCCATTCTCATGCCAACTTACTGTATAAACTTAGGCAGCTCGGTCAGCCTTTTGGGGCCTCTGCATATGTGCAGTGGGCTAAAGATACAGCCCCTAGCTGAAGCATTGCATTATAAAGGGTTTACTATTTACAGTCAAATCTGTTATGGGGAAGTCTAGCACTTTAAAGCAGGAAAGTTGCAATATGAGATTAGTGAGAAGCAGAGTGGGATTGTGCTATAAAAAGTGAGACCTGTGTTCAATCTATGCATGTGGGTTAATGCTTATTTCATTAAAAAAGCTGTTAGAAAATTGCTATTATTAAGGCCCATGATAAGATAGTTTGAAAGATAGAGATGTATCTGTTCCTTCAGACAATATGGCTTTTAAAAACCCTTCCCTCAATGACTAAATTTCCCTACTAAATAGAGTACTACTTCCCGGTTAAAATCAGGTTCACTGTTCATAACCTTTTTTTCCAATACTGTGTCATAAAACTGTAATTTAGGTGATACTAGCTTGCAAACCTGAATTTAGCAATGTGCCCATACTATGATTTCAATAGAGCAAATTCATCTCTGGTGAAATGCAGCCTCTCAAATGAGATGGTAAGTGATAATACTTAGAAATCTGTTTTCATGTTAAGAGAGGGGGGCATAGGAGGAGAAATTTCTTTGTTTCTATGTTATTATGCAGTTCTGCTTCTCTTTCCTAGGTGCAGTAATGGTGCAATAGGATGCAGATGGGTCCATAACTGGAAACATTCTAAAAATACCCTAAAATTCCAATGCCAAGCACAGGAAAAAATACCTTATTTCTCTTCATTGAGAAGTGGAGAAATGAGCTGTTTGGTTCAACAGCCAATTCTGGTAAGAGAAAACTATTATTTTATCACTCTGATGATCTGACTAAAACTATAGGAAATATATTCTATATATGACTCTACTATAGGAATATAATGTCCTAAGGACACAATGCCACTTTGTCCCTAAAACCTTAAGATATTTGACATGTTTGCAGCTGCAGAAATGCTTATAGTTTGTCCAGCTAACAAAGTCGTAGAAGTAGCATTCTGAAATACAGCAAACCAATAGGCTCTCTGGTAAAATGGCTCTTCTGATTTGAAATGGGAAACAAAAATCCAAACATTTGAAGATTAGTTTGTTCTGCACCCAGAATTTAAGGACCTGGTCTGATCTTTTGTATTCTATTTCCATCCAAATCTTTTATGATGCATAAGAACAGTATCTTTCTGTATTTTTGTCATAACATACACCCAAACCTAATCTAGGCGAGTAGGTTTAGACTTTGTCTGTAGAATCTCACTGAGTGAGGTGGAAAAATCTTGCAGTTCCCTCTGCAGAGTCAGATATATCAGGAATATTCAAGGTTGGGATCCTCTCTGAGTTGCGGACAGCTCTGACAGAAGAGGGAGTTAAGTTTACTCTTCTTCTGTAGAAGTTTGCCATATGCAATTTTATGTCCTAAAGTATTCTAGGTGCTATAAATTAATCCAGGTACTTAAAAGATTAAAGATAGGAGTGTTTAGATGGCAGTACAGCAGAAACAAGGAAACAGAAGGTGGCTGACAGGAAGAGGAAGGAAAAGATGCATCCTCATTATTTACAATGAAGAGAAAAGCTGCAAATTTAAGTGTTTCCTATCCCATGTGTTCTTTTTTTATTGCTCTCTAAGTGCAAAAAATGTTTATAGTTGGGTCCCCAGCTGGAACATTATTTAAGATCTCAGAGAAAAGATGAGGGTTGGACTCCACCATATTCATAGCTGTGAAGCTCTCTTCACTCATGCCTCATAGGGATGAAGCCCTACCAAGCAGTCATGGGAATGTTTTGCCACTCCCCTTTCTGGTAACGTTACACATTTTTATACAATCAGGCCTTAGGGTGCCAGATTCCTCCTTCGTGATGCTGCTGAGCTCAGCAGTACTGTTTTGTTCTGCATGAGTTTTAACTTGGAGAGAGGGAGGCTGCAGAACAGGAAAAAAAAGTGACTTAGAGCATCATGAGCCTTGTGGGAAACTTCTTTCCAAAGAGCTGTGAATGATCAAAAGATCAGAAGTTTGCTTTAGCTACCTAATGATCTGTAGAGTCTGGAACAACAGAAGAGAGGGGATTTTCTCTGTACAGAACAGAAATTTTTATTTGAAGTGATAAAAACTCTGGATGTGTTTTCTTTACTGTGGGCAGCACTGGTGGGCATTCCTTTGTTGCCTTTTTTGAATTTATAATGTTTGTACTACCTTTTAAAATAACTATCAGGTATGGAAATAAAGCAATGGGGAAGCTGTTTTTCTGTTTGGAGGGTTTTTTGTTTGTTTGGGAGTTGTGTGTGTGTGTGTGTGTGTCTTTAGGAAGAAAAGAAAAGGAAAAGGAAAAATCTATTCTGGAATGAGCAGAGATAAGTCATGTTATTCAGCTCAGGGAACGTGGACCTTATCCAGTTTATGTAATGAACTCAAAAGTTGTTGTGGTTTTGACAGACCCACAAATTTAAAGCAAAGCAGGGTCAGACTTTCATAAATTATTTTCTTATTTTCATTGAGATTCTCAAGATATTTGTGAAAAATTTATTCCATTAACTAGACATATTATTCTGGCTGAAAGCTTCTATAGACTTGACCAGTTTTTAATATGGTTTCACTAGAGATTACCTGAACCTAGTAGTGTCAAAATGAGGGAGAAAAAAATTTTTGAACATATTTAGTGTGAGATGGTGAGTATAATTTGAGTCCTCCCAGCCTTTGAACTTGGTTGGCTGCTGTGCCACTGTAGGTCCATCTCTGGTGAAATGAACCTGCCCTGATGATCTCCCATGTCCTGCTCCTTGTGCGACCACCCCCGGAATGCAAACAGTGCACGGGCAGGAGGAAGAACTGCACACCTGGAGGTCAAAGACTCTGTCAAGGTCACCAGCACAAAACTCTGTGGTCTCAAGTGTGTGATTTTTCTGTCTCTAAGACTCATTTTCCTAACCTATGCAATAGGAAATATGCAGAGCATATTCAGAACAGCTGCAGTAGCTGCTTCCTCCCACCTGGTCCTTAAGGTCAGCTAGAACCTGACTTAGGAACAGCCCCAGTGCAGTTCAGAGCAGAGGCAAGCAGACAGCTTTAAACCATTTCCAACATTTTTAGCAGACTGGCAGTAGTGCTGCAAGTTAATCCCTCTGACCCTGCCCTGATACAGTGTGGGAAGTACCACAGCTCAGATGACAACCTGATAAGGGATATTTTTTTCCCATAACTTTTTGCACTGCATGGAAACATACTATGGGAGTATTTATATGCATGTCACTGGAACTTGTCATAAAACAAGGTGAGATGGTATCAGGAAGGCTGAGAGAACCTGACCTAATACAAACTGGTGGTCTTAATGCATCCCAGTGCTTTACTAAATATTTCTTAATACAAAGACTGGGTCTCTCTGAGTTACATTTGGAACATTTAAATTCATAGCTTTGGGTCAGGCCTATGAACAATTCTCTTTGTGTTCAGGAAAATTCTTTGTTTCGGTATTTTTAGGGCAGCATTTCTAGATCATTATCAAAACTAAAGGGACAGATTCTGCTTTAGATTGCATTGGTTTAGACTTAGAAGGACTCTGTCACAATTAGTGCAGTTGCTCCAGTTTTGCACTGGTACAAACATGTGCTGAAGTCAGCTCATAAACAACTTAGATTTGTGTGATGTTCTCTGAAGAATTCATTGGTATAATAGTCTACATCTACACTAGGAACTTGGGAGCCTGTCCTTGGCCACATCCCAGCTCCTCACTGGAGCAAGACCTTGGTACTTGCTGTCCTTTCTCCCCTCCTTTTCCTTGGACAGGAAAGCTGGGGAATGTGTGCTGGATGGAGTTGAGGCACATTTCGACAGCTGCCTGGTTTGATGAAGAAACACTGAAGACCTCAGGGCACAGGATGGCACACAATGGCACATGCTCAGAAATGTAGCCATACAATGACAGCTTGTGGTAAAACTTTGTGTGAAGTGTCTGGCCTATGAAGTGCAGACAGCTTGGCCATTGTGCTTCTTTTAAAGCCTCTGTAGCACATGCTGCAACTGGAAAGCATCAGCTCTGTGAAAGGGTGAAGGTGGGAGAGGGAACTAGCCCACCCAAGCAGTTGACCTTTCTTTCTGAGCTTTACATGTGGCAACAATTCCTTGGTGACTGGTAATTTCTACAGAAGTTTCCTCACCTGCTGTCACCTTAGCCAGGGAACAAGTAGTGCCTTTAGGTATAACTGACCATGCCAAGCAGTGCAGGCTCAGTGCAATTACAGACAAACTTGGATATAGACATTTAGAAAGCTACTAATTAAACTCATAACCTTATGTAGAGTGTAGAACTGTAGATGTGTGGGTAACAATGTTTTTTAGGTTGCCTGACTTTTCCAGAAGTAAAGGACCAGCTGAATACATCATGCAGAGGGTTGTGCAGCTGGTGGGAGCAAGATTACCTTGGCCAGTTATGGGGAAAGAAAAATGAACACATAATGGTGAAAAGCTAGCAAAGAGTTTGGCTGTGATACAGCAGGAGGCTGCTCCTCCTGACTTGGAAAACAAAAGTGAGGCTAACTCCGCTTCTGCAATCCCAAGTTTGGAAAATGGATGAGTCTGTATTTCAAATTATTTTCCCCATGATGTCATGTCTTGATTTCTCTTCTCACCACTTAAATATATTTTAGGGAGAATATAACTGCTGTGATGTGTTTCATTTGCCCAGTATTGAATAATTTTCCAAAGACTTTCAACTTTGTTAATGTTTCCTCAAAACATCTCCTGATTTCAAAGGCCTACTAAATCCAGATCAGTGCAGGGTAGGCTGAGATAGGAATGAGTTTCACACTAAGTGCAAAATGTTTGTCCTAAGTGCAGATGGTTCCTGTTAAACTTCATGAAAACCTTAAGTAAACCATGCTTTATGCCACAGGCATGAACAAAAGCTCACTGAAGCTTCACAGGCATGAACAAAAGTTCACTGGCAAACTATTTGTTTCTTGAAAATTGAGATATTCTGTTGTTTTTGAAAGCAAAATACTGCACCAACATGGGAGAGTAGCTTGCTGTCTCACTTTCATTAGGGAAGTGGGGTGTTTTTTGTGTGAATGTAATAACCTGACTGGAGATGACAGATTCTGATTCTTCTTATGTTCACATTCTCCTGTCTCTGAGGGGTCACCTGAAGTACTTAATGAAATGCGATTGCTTCAGCAGAGAGGGAGACTTCCATAAATGTGAGGAAAGGGAAGACATTTATTGCATTTACCTATTAAATAGTTCTCTGTGGTGCATAAGATAAAGCTTTGTAAGTGTAGGGAATGCATAATTTCAACAGCAAAATGTCCTAATTATTTTGGCATCCTCAAGGTGTGTTTTATGAAGGTGGATACTGTTCCAGGTCTTAACTGTCTTTGGTTTAATTCCAGGAGACACACAGTCTGTGTCTTTTTGAATTTCAGTGTTACTTTTTCCTTTTCATAGCCAACTTTTTTCTCTTTCTGAAATGTGTAGCTTGGAAACGAGGTCCTTTTAATGAAGCTTTTGAGTCTCACAAAATATGATTAATCTGATTAGTGGTTCAGACTCTTTTTATGCTTACATTAACTAACACAAAGAGCCCCCCTACAGGTTAAAGTTTAAATGTGGATTACCAGATAAAGCTAGTCCTGACGAGGTTTCTATGGTGCAAGGAAAAATTGAATTTGCCTTTCACCTCATTTCAGCCTTTGTCATCCTGGTTTTTGCCCTTCTCCCTCATTCACAGTGAGGATATTAATTTTGCAGTAAAATCTTTAAGCAATTATGCAGATAGCTTGGAAAAAGCAACATACAAACACACTATGAAAAGCTTAACTGAAAAATGGACCCCAGATATTCATTAAAACCAGATGGTAACATTCCTAGCAGCATAACTTTGGATGTTTGGGCTAAATTTGTGTTAATGTGTTACAACCAGACAACAAAAATGAACCAGTGTCATGACTGTATGTATGCTTGTATGGTGCTTTGTATTTACAAAGTAGTGAGGTACGGTACCTACTCTGTGAATGTCCTCTTTGATAAACAGCTAAGAAAGGCTATCCTTTCACACACAAACACATCCATCTTTCGATAGCATTCCTCTGTGGGAGGCTTGCCTTCAATTTAACAGATAATGAACTTCTTCAGATGAATCAGAAAATTGATAGTGAAATGAAGTTTAGTATTTTGCAGTGCAGCGTCTACCAATACAAGGATGTTTATAGTTTCAAAATGTGGTTTATTAAAAATACTCATTTTTAGAAAAATCTCTCACCAGTCTAGTAACCCTAGCTAATTTTTATCCCTAATCACTTTATTTTGCAGATTATTTGTGTTATTGCTCTTCCAGAAATGGCTATAAGAAATTGGAGACAAACAGCACCTGCAAACAGCACTTGATTAAAAGCATGATTGTGTACAGGGGCTTTCTATATATTTTTCTCTCAACAATGAAGATGGAAAGGTGTTTTTTCTTTTCTTATATGGCATGCTCCATATGATCCAATAAAGCACAACTAACATAGCACACCAGCCAGGGTAGACTACAGTTTCCCCTCAGTGCACACACATAATTCCCATTACTGCTAATGGGAGATGCATGTCCCTACACAGAGGCAAGAGGGATCTTATATGTACATGTCATACATATGAAAATATCTGGCATAAAAAGAGGTGTCTGGTCCTGACAAATTGCCAGGAGGCTTTTTTTTTCCTGTTAATTACAGTAATTATTTATCATGCATTAAAATAGTGCCCTAAATTTGCATGGCACTATGTGCAACACAAATAAGCTGCATTCATTGCTGAAAGGAACCTACAATGAAAAGCTGACAAACGTGCACAATGTGAGGCACCGGTGCATCATCTGGAGTTACAGGAGGTAGTGATCCCCTTCCCGGAGACGGGGATTTTAGAGGCTGGAAGGGCCTGTCTTGGGACAGGGGGCAGTGTGAGCCCAGCTGAAGAGCCCTTTTTGCCACAGGCGAGGTGAGGGCTTGTGCACAGCCCTGGGAATGGAAAGAGGGGCTGGGGAGGTAGTGCCTGCCCTGCCGGGAGCCGTGGCTGCAATTAGCGAGGGGATCAGAGCGGGCGCTGTGCCTGCAGTGCAGAGAGAAGGTGAGCTCAGCAGCAGCTGAAAGGCAGGCTCCAAGAGAAAAAGCAGCAGTATGCAAGGTAAAAGAAAGAGCTTTGGCTAAACCAGATTGAAAGGCAGACAAGCCTGGTGGAGGGTAGCTTAGCCAGGAGCCAGAGAAAAAGGTGTTTTCTGTGACAGAGACAGGGACACTCCTGATTCACTGCTAGTGTCAGTCCTTGCATGTGTAACCTTGGCCTTTTCTTATTGTTGCTTTTGTCTAGACTCAAGGAAATCTAGCTTTTACCCTGTTTGTAAATATGCTTTTTACCATCACATGTCTCTGCATATATTTTATGTTTGTATCAGTCTGTGCCCTATGGGAAATGAATCTGCTGACCAGTTGCTATAGGTTTTGTGGAAATTGGTAGCAAGGGAAGATGTACATAATTTCTGATGAGGGAAAGGTATCAGGAGTCCTTGAAGAACAGAGAATGTTCCACCCGGAGCAACACTTTCCATTGGAGACCTGCACCCCCTGAAGTCCCAGGGAATCTAACTATGAGCACGAAGCCAGGGGAGAACAGCATCTTTCATTCTGCTGCTCATGGAAGTACTTGTATTGTAATTGAAATTTAATCTGAGTTCATGAAATGTTTATGAACCTGGAACAATTGTATAAAGTTTCAGTCAGTTGCACTGCAATTTTATTTGCATTTTTTTTTTTTTTTGGAAAGGAACATGGGCCTTCAAACACTGCAAAGAATTTATTTTCCTTTATTTTTTGAATCTTGAGTTGGTCTAAAGTAGAGTACAGGAACCTCTTGAGTAATCCCCCAGATTAAGAGGACTCAGTTTTCTTATAAGAAATAGCTACAAGCTTTCAGCCCTTGAGTTGTCTTTGAATCAGTTGAAAAATAACTGATGGCAATAAGCAGTGGCAGGCCTCCCAAATTGTCAGTGGAGGGCTTCGTTATGTATTCTTTCCCCCAGAAGGATTACCCAGGAGAGTGCAAAAGGGAGTGCAACTGCCTGAGTGCCGCTCTAGAGACACTGGAATGTGTTTA
Organism: Anomalospiza imberbis; assembly: GCF_031753505.1. Lineage (NCBI taxonomy): Eukaryota > Metazoa > Chordata > Aves > Passeriformes > Viduidae > Anomalospiza > Anomalospiza imberbis. The sequence continues at coordinate 13,150,387 of NC_089690.1, forward strand.
ATTCAGCAGAAGCTGAAGGCAGTTAGAATATTACACAGTTGTTTCCACAAGGGGAAAAAAAAAACCTCAGAGAAATACTATCTGAGGACTTTACAGTATGTGGCTTCTTGAGCTACTCCGGAGATGCAGGTAGTTTAGAAAAATCTCTTGACCTTTTCAGGCTTCCTCCGCCATGATGCTTCGACATAGCTGTGTAAAATGATAGGTAGTTTACAGCTTGCCTTCCCTGGGGTGAAGCTGATTTACAACATGCTTTGTATGTAATTTGGCTGTAGAGAGACAGTTTTACACCCAGCTTCTGCGTTTTGGCTATGATGAGGACTGTAAAAATGCTGTGATCCTGGAATGTGCGTGTTCTTAAACTGTTTCTTCTTGGAGATGCAGAACTTGCTGAGACTGGTGGTGGACTGAGGTAACCCACTGACCTAATATCTAGACCTAGACTGATTAGATAATCTTCTGAATGAATGCATATTTATTTTCCTGATTCAATGGAGTTATTGTGCCTGAGCCAGTCCTGACTTACCCTCAATGGAAAGACCGGGCAGCTGCTTCCTTTCCTCCTTCTCCTCCTCCTCCTTCTCCTTCCTTAAGGTCACTAATGCTTCAGCTTTATCATGCATTGAGCGATCCTGAAGTAGCAGGCCACGCAGAGATCTTAATTATTTTCTGGAAAGCAGAGAGGCACACATCCCTATTGATGTGCATCAGCAAACCAACATGTTTGGTGCTGGCACCAGGAGCCCCCCCCTCTCTCCCCAGCTCAGCCACAGCAGTGGAGCTGTTGGTGCTGGGCTCCTTCTCCATGTCCTCTGCTTCTGCTGTGCCCTCTTACCCCATGGCCCTCAGCTGAGCCCTGCTCACACAGCTCTGGCAGCTGCTCACCCGACTGATGGCAGCACTGTCATGTTCTCAGGACTGAAGCCATGTGGTTGCTCCTGGCAGCCACCTGTAACCAATATCCATTATCCTCTCCCCTGCAGGACACAGTGCTGGTGCTGAGCTGACCACTCCTATTTTAGTTGTCAAGGCTGGATAATACTGGGGATAAAGTCCTACATTTCATGAGCTCAGGATGTGGTATTGCATGGGCTGAGTATAGGACAGCTTGATTTGTAGGAGGGCTTGGAATAGAACACCATGCACCATGGACCAAGAAGGCTGAATTGCTTCTCCTTTCTTCACACATACCTTCTATTCATCTAAACTCCTCAATTTCTGCCCAGAGAATTGACATGCTGGAGTCCTCTTGGACTACCCCTAAGAATCCCAGATGGCAACAGTAATTACAGTATGTTATTACCATGCTTAAATTTTAATATCTGTTTAAAAAAAAAGGTAATGGCAAGGGTCTGCTTATTAACAGGTATTATCAGAACAGCAAAAAGCTATTGTATTCATTTTGGAAAACAGCTTAACATAACATTGATGCTGATACTTTCAAAAGTATACTTTCAAAAGTCTAAGCTTACTACCCTAAATATTCATTAAATTATTTCCTTGAAGCATAATAGGCATTTGAAGAGTAATTTATATACTTGAAATAGAACAGAAACTTGCATATCAGCTATTTTTTCCTTTCTGTTTCACACACACACGCACACACAAATATATTTATTTATATATATTTTGCATGTGTATTGACAAAAAATTGTATCTATACATGGAGAATGCATGAGTCTGTCTCACTGTTGCAGACAAGAAAACTGTAGGTTCATTCATCCTTTCCTGATTCTTAATTTAATAGAAAAGTCAGCCTGGCCTTTAAAAAAAATTTGCAATATAATTGTTTTTGGAAGGCATTTTTTAGATGAGTTTGGAAACAAGCTGTTTAAACCTCTTTGAATCTGTCATATTTAGTCAGGATAATTGATGTTGATATTACTTGTAATATTTTCAGTAATGTTTTATAGAAAAATGGACACATGTTTTATAATTGTGACTGCCTATATTTATAGTTAAAGAGGTGGAGAGCAGAATTTGAACTTCTCTTTTGGTATTAGAAGTGAAAAAAATTAACTCAGCTGTGGGAAAGTTTGTCCAAACAAGCTTTACTGCTGGCAAGTAAGTATATCTTTCCTTCCCCTCCCCCAAACTGTTGATTTTATTTTTTTCCCTGCCATGGCTTCTTTTCTTTTTATCAGGTTATATATTCACATTTCTCGACTGATGTTTCTTATTAAATTACAGCCACATGTTGTGTCAAATAATTTAATCTCTCAAGTTGAAGTCCAGTTTCCTTGCATAAGAAAAATCTCTTTAGATTCTTGAGGACAAAAAGCATCATGTATATGAGTTCTCCGAAAGCATTTAATAAAGCATGAAAAGATATTACATCAATCCTGCTAAAACACAAGGGCAAATGAATGATGTTACTGTAAATCTTTACATCAATCATGCCCAGGACTTTCGAAACAATATAGTTTTGTTTGCATTTCAGAAGTGACAAACAACTCTTCTGACTGGCTTAACATAGTCACTTTCCATTAGTCAAGACCAGAAGCAAGTCAGAATTAAAATGTGGCCCTTGGTTGCCAGGCAGCCGAGTTGTCTTGACATGGTGGTTAGTTTCCTTTTCATCCAGTGACAACAGTGAAATGAAAGAAGTTTTGAAAAACTTGATAATGGTTTTCAAAGGAGGAGGATAATTGGTGGGGCTAGCTTGTGCGGCTCTGTGTGGAAACTTTCGTCTGTGCTAAGGGAAGACTGTCACTAAAAATTTAAACTCTTGTACACAAACTTGACCTGGAATCTTCTCCAGGTTTTCACTGGTTCATTTGTAGAACACTTCTCTCAGCCCAAGGGGTGCTGGGATGAAAGCGTTAGGACAGATGGGTAAAGCCCCAAAGGAAGAAAAGAATCAATAGTTGTGATTTAATCCATCAGTGAAAGGGAGGAATTAAGTAAAATCCTTAAAATGGGGAATTTGTAAAAGATCTTTTGATAGTACCTATAGCTGAAAATAATTTATCATTTGATCGCTGTTGAAAGTTAATGGCATTTGGACTTAGAAAAACATATTTTGGACTCATTCTGCCAGATACTAAGCAATTTTCCTGCTGTTATTTTTGATACTCTCTAGACAATAGATAATTTAATTCAAACAAGTTTTCCCAAGATGACAAAAACCTAAAGCATAACAGGATGATCGCAAGATAAGCTTTTGCTGCTGATGTTAATAATGCAAAAGGTAATGGGACATTAATATTAATAATAATATAAGTTGATATGAAGTAATATTTGTGTTAAACTGTTATAAAAGTCAAATGTATGCATAGCTGTCCATATCATTCATTTGTTAAAAGAAAAAGGCGGGGTGGGGGGAGAAAGCTCAGCAAAATGCACCCATAATGAAAGAAGGGACCAATTAGGGTTGGATTAACATTCATGGTTATTTACAGTTGTTTTTGTACTTGTTCTTGTGCTCTGACTTCCTAAAATTTCACAACCCAAAGATTTAGAAAAATGGGGTTGTTTAGACGCGAGGTGCAATGAAGTGGCTGCAGCCATTGTGCAGACACCACCTCTCTCATTATACCCTCTCAATCAACACTCGGCACACAGGAAACCGCAATAAAGCCCATCTGCCACGGTTAATCTGCAGGCAAACCCACACCCATGTCTGTGCCCGTTACTCTCCAGCCTTATTATTCTCAGATCCAAAGCTTCATAAGGGATCAGCCAAAGTCCATTAAAGTAAATAATAGCTAGAAATGACAGGCTTAGCAAGGATTGGGAGGAAGTTGAAGACCAATCTGAGCTGTGAGCTCTGATTAATAGAGAAAAGCATTAGGAGAAAAGGGGAGAAAAATGACCTCAGCCTGCTCCAAAGAATTCCTGAACCTTGGTTGTTAGGGCAAGTGCTACCATCTGAGACGTTAGTGATCCTTGAATTTCCTTCACTTTGATGCAGCTCAAATGGGAAAATTTTGAAGGTTCAGCAAGGCCCCAGACCTCAGCTGGAAAGCCGTCTGGAGTCAACCCTGTCAAAATTCTCTTGTGGAAAAGAAAGCCTTTATTAGCTAGATTGCAACAAAAAACCCACAGCCTCTAATAAGAAGAGAATGCATGCTATAGATTGCATATACATCAATTATTAGAGGGCATTTAATTGTTCTCATCTGTAACCAAATGTGTGCAAAAGTTCTTTTAAAATACCAGTCAGAGTGTATTTAAAAAAAACAAAAAAAACACAAAACCAAAAAACAAAACCAAACACCTTCTCAGACTAGTTTTTCTTCATTCAACTTAATTTTAATAGAAGAGTCAGTTCATTGCCAAGTGAGGAGGTACCCTGCTTCAGAGGACTGGTACATAAAGTTGATGCTTGTGAGGATGTTGCATGTAATGATTGCTCTCCATTATCTCAGCTGTGTGTTGTACATGAACAGAATATACAGAAACCAGCACCACGTCAACCCTGCACAAGGATTCCTTTTTTTAATGCTAAAGAAAATCACTGCTCTAAAAACAGAAACTTGGGTAGTTTTAAAAAATATTTTCTACTGTTTCTTTGCATATATTATCTACTTCTTTTCCAACTATATCCTTGGAAAATGTTTTATTTTGATTACTGGGAAGAATGAAGAGATGTTTACTATTCATCAGAATGTTTGTTTTTACTGCTTTTTAAGAATCCATTGTGCAGTTAAGAAAGTGCATGTGCCACTGCACCTTTACAACTTTAGCAAAGTGCTGACAATAAGGAGTTTGTAAGTGATTTTAGATCCAGCTAAGGAATAGTGTTGAACTGATCAATCTCAGCAACCCAAGTAGAACTATTCAGAAACATCTGGTACAGCTGTACAGGTGTTTCTCTGTCCCTGATGATTTTTTGGAGGAAGATATTAATAATCTGAATGAGGGCTTCTTGTCAGGGCAGCTCTTATGATGATACATTCCTTCTAAAAGTTTATGTTACTGTATGTGGTTTTCATAAACAAGATGAAGAGGATACAGCTTAAAATGATGATGCTGCTGTGAAATTGCTGATAACTTGGCTAAAGCCCTGCTCATGTGCACGTGATGCAATTTTCATATTTTAATGCTAAGTAGAACTAAAAATGACAATTATGAAAAGACAAAATAGATACCACCAACAGCTGTAATTGCTATCTACACTGCTCGAGGATGGGCAAAAGACACAGTAAATCAATATTAAGATCTCTACATATGCAGGTATCACAAGGACATCATATAACATCATTATAAGAAAATCCTAATAAAATTTGGACAGTTATTCCAAAGAATACAGGATGAACATGGAGTGTATGTGTGTGCAGCTAACTAGTTCTCTGCAGTTTCAGCTGATGTCACAAGAGAGAAGAAACATCTGCCTTTATAAAAGCATGAGTGTCTTTCTGTAGGAAAAAAACCCAAACATACATTAGGACAAAACCTTTTTTAATTCATGAATACTAGTGACAGTTCCGACATTTTTCTGTTGGTCATGTAGGAACTATAAAATTGGAAGGATGAAGTAGCACTGGCATTCTTTTCAAATACATAAGATACAATGCCTTTTTTTTTGTCCTGAAACATAGGTATGTCTTTCATTTGGAACATTGAGACTCACTGCTGAAATGTGTCTAATCAGACAATTTCATATTAAAAATTTTAAGTATTTCCATGATCAAGAAATTGAACATGATTTTCAGTGGAGTGGAATCAAGTAATATTACGATGCAGCTTATGCATAAGGTTTTGTAGTAATTAAAATACAATGAAATATGAAAATGTTGAATGTGAGCAAGATCTATATGCCACTAAATATTCAAGACACTAAAATTTTAAAAAGCAGTAAACAAAGTGCGTATGAACAGAAAAAGCAAGCTAAATGCTCTGTGTAGTGGCTTCCTTTTCTTATGAAAAGGAACAAATAACCTATTTTTCTTTCTTGATTTATTCTAAAACCAGCACTATGATATTGCATCAAAAGCCTGCATGTAAAGCCTTACTTTAGCTACAACCTTTTAGTGTTTTTATACCACTGTCAACTTTTCTGCTTAATGCAAAACAGAATTAGCCTATCATCTGTCTCTTGTCATACATGTGATGCTGTCCAAGAGATGTTTCCTCCTGACCGTACTCAGAGCTATCAAACAGCATTTTCTGTACTCGTCTTCCCACAGCATTGAAAGCAAGAGTCACATAGCCCATCATGGGTACCTTGGTGAGTTTTCTGTACTTTGCTTAAATGACACAAGTGCATTTTCACATCTATTTTTTCTCTTGTTTCCAAGCACAAGACTGGCTAATATTAATGATATGCACAGTATCTTCCTCTCAGAGCTCAGCCTCGCAGTGGAGATACATTTGGTATTGAATCTAGTCCTTGTCCAAGGGATAAGGAGGAGCTGAACTGTTTAGCAATGATGTTTGCTGTTTGTTTAATGAGGGTACTAATAACACTACAAATCTGAGCAGGTTCTGGAATTCATTAGTTTACACAGGAATAGAAATAATCATCTCTCAGCAACATTTGATCAAATAATCTATCAATCAAAGGATCTGTAGCCAAACACCTTTCTGTCTTTGAGGATTAAAAAAACACAGGAAAACAGATTGTGGTATTGAATCCATATTGCTTCATATTGTTTTTTGTACAGGAACTCCAGTTTGCAGTTTCCTCTTATATTATTGGTTAGCCTTCCTTGGATATTTTCTTGCTGGCTGTACTCTTAAATCTATCTGCAGCTCACAGATAGTCCTATACATTTTGTTTATTTTACTCTAAGCTCCTTATTCCTTACTAAAAAGAATATTTTTCATGACAGATTTAGTGTAGGCTTCCTGCTTATAAACATGAATTTGTGAATGCAGGGACAGATTTGCCGAATTTCAAAATATAAAACAGTAACAACTCTTCTGTCATTTTCTATTGAGTTCTCCAAAAAGCAGTGAGTTTTTTCCCCGTAGATCACCAGGCGATTGTATTTTCTATAGCTCAGTCTGCTGAATGATGTCACCTCATGTTTTGTTTAACACCTGGCATGCTGCACAGTCCCATATATGTTACACATAACTGGACAGCTTTAATGAGTGATTGCCTGGGTGTGTTTCAGTGTGGTAAAAATGTACAAACTGCAATTCAGGTTAAAGTTTACTTCTTTTAGTGAAATGCTGCAGGAAAAAATCCTTACTATGTTAGTAAGATGACAAGGCTGTATATTTTTAATAGAAACTGCAGTGAACAGAAATGGAAATCTATCCATTCTGATCAAAAGCTAATGACTGTAAAATTTTCTGGTCAACCTTTAGCATAATTTAGGGAAGTTAGGGCCAATTCACTTGCCATGAGGCATCTCTGGCCTTTAGGTCCCCTAGCATTTTTGACACCCATCACCTCAGGGAGCCAGTTCTCACTTTGCCCTGTTTACTGGCCTCAAAAGTCCCATTTCTGATTCTGTTACACTGCAAGGGGTAAGCGCAAAGCCCTCCTCTTCCTCTTTTGCTCCCATTCATCCTCGCATCCAATAGCAGACAGCTTGTGCAGGGCACTATTGCTAGAACCATCAGGAACTTTCGCATCTGCTGCCTTCCTGAAATAGAAGGAAAATATAAATATTTGGCCCTGAGATAATTTATTTATATGGGAACAGAAATTCATTTCAGAGAATCCATGTCAAGGACTCCCATGAGTCTTTCAGACACCCCAGGATTACCTCCAAGAGAGCAGGGACTTCATTTCTACTGTAAACACGTTTGCAGTTCACCACAAACATGTCAATAATGGTAACAAATGGCCCCACTATGTGTCGTACATCGAGAGCCAGGGGAAGCGCGTGCGAAAGCTAATTTTAAAGATGAGGCAGGAAGGCTCATTTTACTTCATGAGTAACACAAAGATTAAAACAACTGATTTTTAAAAAATTGTTCCCAGTTTGGGAGGTGATGTATCAAAAATTTTTGGGAGTAAAGGGGGAGAAAAAGGAGCAATGAAGTGCTATTTATCCTGCCATTATCTTACCAGTCTGTGTTTCTTTGGACAGTAATCACAGGACCCAGATGCTAAGGGTAAGTGATATTTTCCCACAAGCAGTTTCTGGCTCGTTGGCAGCTTTTGTAGGCAGTCGTGTTGGCAGCCTTGGAGCTGCCTCTGGCTCTGTTTTGTGGCTTTGCTCTTGATGGGCTGCCTGGGCTGCCCTGTGCTGCTGGATGCCATTTCCCTCTGTCAGCCCATGGGCTTTGGGAAGCTTTGCACTGCACAAATCCCCTGTGAAACAGATAAATGGGCTCTTCTAGGGCAGAGTGGGAATCTGTTCCCTGGCTGTTGTAGACGTTAGGTGAATTACTGTTTCATCTACCTGGAAACCTGGGGAAACCTTGGCCATTTTGCAATTTTTGGTTTCCCTAAGGTGTAATATTCATCACGAAGGAAGAGCCAGGTACAGCCCCAGGTGCTAGCCTTAGTCCTCTCCCCCCCATCCCTGCTTTTTTTTTTAAACTCTTTTATCTCTGCTGCTCTGTCTGTGGTTTTTGCATACTTTTTGATTGTACTCTCTTTATGACATATTAACAACACCACACCATCTGAAAGTAAACACAGTATCTCAAATATAAGATTAAAAAAAGATGAGTTCTGTACCTCATGCAGAAATGGTCACTTTTTTTTTCTCCCAGTCATCTTTAAAATATAAAAAAGGTGTATAAAATACAGTTTTAAGTAATTCTGCATATTCTGTATTGAACATGTGAATATAACTATCACAAAATCTTTCCAAACATTATTTCTTCTATTAGATACATATGTTGCTCTGCAGCCAATATGAAATATTTCTTTTTAAAATGTATTATTGAACAAAATTAGAAGAATTATATTTATAAAAGATACTCATAAGTAAGACTCTTGGGCTTTTTATTCAATCAGCTAATAATATTATATGTTTTTGCATTGTTTCCCTTTTTTTGCCTAGCTGATTTGAAAAAAAAAATACATTTCTCAAGTGGTGATTAACTTCTCCTTTGTGGATTTCCAACTTCCAGTTTATTAATTCTGGATTGTTTGTTATAATTGGTAAATTGCATATTTGTCAATTATTATAATAAAAATTCCAAAAATTCGATTGCATTCTACTACAGCTTCACCTGCAAAGCAGATCTGTAGAGGAGATTTCTCCCCCTGGGTGCTTCTATGCACTTTCTAGTGTTCCCAAAAAGCTGTCAGCTCACTTGTTAGATTTGACTGGAATTGCGTATCATTTTGAGATCACTTTTGTTCACAGAATTTCCTGGAAACTCATATACTTAAAATGTTTATTAATTGGTATTTCATGTGCTGTTTGTTTGGATTTTTAAATAGTAATAATGAACTCAGTAGAAATAAGAAAACAAAAACCCTCTCAACCAATTTGTGTGAGCTCTTTTACACTTTGATGTCACCAAATCTGTGTAATTCTGTCTCTGTCAAGAAATTACCACATGCCAGAGATTCCTTGATGAAATGCTGACAGTCCATATTCCTAAAAATGTACGATTCTTGACATTTATTTTTATTAGTGTGACATCTAAGACCACTGTGGGTATCTTGGTCATTGTGAATGGATTGGTAATAAGTTTATCCAACATTAGTTCTGTGAGTATCTAAAGGAAAAATTGCTCCTCTTGCAAAGGGGTGGTCTTGGGTTAAATTTGCCATTTTTTTTCTCTGTTTTAATTCAAATGCAAGTAAAGGATATTCTAAATCTAGGCATATTTGCAATATGTTTTTCCTCCAGTCCAGTTTTATCAATTTTCTTTCAGGACATTGTGACTTGTGACAAAATCTTTGTGATGAGGAGTCCTTACTGGGTTCCTGCTGCTTGAAGATCTGTGCCTGTTACCTAGAGTTTGCAGAACTGGACTTGTAGACTGTAAGCTATCTGTCCCATAGTTTTTAAAAGTTAAGCATGGGATGCTGTGAGACCAGTGGAAATTGTCATTTAAAATGTTTCCAGCTTTTCTGCATAGGTGAGCTTACACTGCACAAAACCAAACCAAACCAAGAAACAAAGACACCACACAGAAACAAACAAACCACAAACAAACAAACAAATCAAAAACCCCAAACCAACAACCCCCACCAAACCAAACAAACAAAACCCACTAAAAGCAAGGAAGTCTAATGTTAGCCCCGCGCTGCGGGCAGTTGTTGGACATACCCCTGAACTGTTTCTGGAACACCACTTTCCAGACGGAATCCCCCTTTTGTTAAGGAAATACCTGAAGGATAACATTAGTGTTTCACACTGTCCGTCCACTTGGCCGCTGGCTGCTGCGCTTTCCTCGCTAAACTGATGTAACTAAGCGGGGCCGGTGCCGTGGCTCCCGGCATGGCTCCGGCGCTGCGGAGCTCCCCCGGCGCGGCCGGGGCCGGGGCCGGGGCCGGGGCCGGGGCCGGGGCCGGGGCCGGGGCCGGGGCCGGGGCCGGGGCCGCGCGGCCCGGGAGGGGTCACTGCGGCGAGCGGCCTCGGGGAGGCTGCGGCGGCCGGGAGCTGCGAGCTGACCTGGTGACACCTCCTTCCCTGCCCTTCCCCGGCACAGGTGACCACAGGTAAAGGCAGCTGGGCCTTATACCCTGTTACTGACCAAGAAAACAATTTACAAAAAGGTACTCCGTGCTGGGTACTGTAAGAAATACAAACCGATCCACGCTTGTTAAAATAGTTCTTTTTTTCCTATTCTTGAGGTATTTGTAAGAATTGTATTTGGTCAGGGAGGAATTGTCCTGCTATAACTTTTTTTCATTTTAATACTTTTCAAGTTGAAGGGCAGATGAATTTATGTGATGTGAGATTTTTTTTTTTTTTGTAAATGTTAAAATTTTAATAGATTTTGATAGTAAGATATTTGATATTTATTAAATCTTCTATTAAGAAAAAAAGGTATATTTACAGATCACCCATGGGTTGAAAATTTTTTTACTGTAAGTACAATACAAATAACCTGTGTGACTTCCTAAGGATTCCCAAGGATTTACTAAAGAGTGTAAACTTTTAAAAAAACAATATTAGGAGTTACCATGGTGTGTATTCTACACAGAAAAAAAAAGTCTTAGTAAGTTAGTCTAAGATTTTGGAGCAGCCTATCACAATCCAAGGTAAGTAGGTTCCCTTGTAATTGTATTTTCCATCAATATTTTGCGCTTTGTTTTTAGAATTAGTGTCCTCTTTCAGCCTTCAGCTTTGGGATTTATTTCACCAGATCTGTCAGTTTGCCTATTCTCCATGCGTTTTGGTGTTCAGAAGTTTCCCATCTTCACAGCAGTAACTTAAAACCGAGTGAGTTGCATTCTCTGCCTAGTAGGTACTTTTTATTCCTATGGTTTGTGGTTGATAAGGAGAATAAAAGAAATTAAAGAAAGTCAGTTTAGTTTTAAGTGTCTTCAAACTCATACTGCATATTTTTGTTTAAAGGATAGAACAGAAACTCTTTTATTTTCTGAGCAAAATTGCTGATATTAGCACAAAGCACGCTGACCATTGCCTGAAACATTAAATTTTACCTAAAAGGGTTTTTTTAAAGTTCTTTGTCTTTATGCTGTCACTGTGGAAAGCCCACAGAAGCAGGGATCCTCTGTCATTCAGTAAGTTCCTTTTCTTGTGCTCTTGATTTCATTTCTCTGAGCTTTGATGTATGCTTTACTCCAGTTGTGAGAAATGCATATATAAAATGCCACATGCATATGAGAATTTCAAGTGTAAATGGATTTAAGCCCTAACTTTAAGGAGAGCCCTGTCCACAAAGAAAAATGATTACCCATTAATTTTTACACCTATAATCTTAAAATGTCTCAAAATGTCATGGAGGCAAACACATCACAGCCAGGATAAATCTTTCTACTTACTTTTTTTAAAACAGAAAAGTTCTACCTTACATGATAGCTTCAAAAAAGCACAATTATCCTATGTTTTGCGCCATATATTTATCAGTAATCCGTTCTGTGTGCAACTTTAAGATAAAAGCTTGCAGCTACTCCACTGCTCGCTTTTCCAAGGCACTTAAAAATGGAAAAATTGCAGCTGGAGAGGCTGGCCAGTAGAGGCCTCTCTAGATTTGCCTTATGATTAAGAACTCTGACTGCCTGGAATCCGTCGCAGTGAGCAAAAGTACTTGAAAAGATTCTGTGGTGTGGAGGGGGAAAGATCACTTTTTAATGCCCTTTTAAGTTGTAAGATGTTGATTAATGTTGCCCTTTACATTAATGATGTTTCAAGTAAAAGAAAACAAATTTAAAATGGATAAATTCTATTGAGGATGCATTAATTAAACAGAGACTTTACCATATGCTGTGGCTGGAGTGCTTGCTGGCCTTTCTGTTGTTGTTACCTGTGTAAAATCCACCCCATCCTCTACATGAATGCCCAAGCTGAATAGCCATTTGAATGCAGGCTTTAGTTTGATTCGCCATACAAGGGGTACTGTGTCACTGTGTTTTCTTTCTAGGAGTCACTAAGTGATTTCTATATCTGTTGTCATGGTGATATAGCAAAGCAGGGGAAAATGGGGGCAACTCCAGGCTTTCTCTACACCCTCTGCACTAAGAACTAAGATGTTGTTAGCAGGCCTATAAAACATTGGGCTTTATCTAGGCCTTCTTTTTGTTCTCTGATTGTCAATAAAACTCATTTTAAGGGTAACAAGGACATCTAAATGTCATCTGTCACAGTGTTAGAGAGATTAAGTTTGTTTAGGAACTTGTGCTGGACAAAAGGCCACTATTTGTTCAGCAGATACAAAGCAGTGTTGGCCATCAGGAATCGTGATTTAGAAGGAGGCTGCATGGAGCATCCAGGGAAGATCAGCTCAGTTGCAGGTGATAGTAAGAGGCTCCTTGACATGACGGCATTTAAAACACCACCAAAACAAATACAGTTTTGAGTTAGGAGTGAGTTTATCAGGGTTTTGTTCTCTTGGGCTGGTTTTTTTTTTTTGTTACTCATCAGCTTTGTAGACCGCACGCATGTTACTGGAGTAGCTGCATAGACCTGAGGGAAGAAAACAGCCATTGACAGAGGATGGCCTGTTTAAAAACATGACAAACACACCTGATAGTCCTTGAATGAATTAGAAAAGAAGAGAGAAAGGAGGTTTTTTTATGGAAAATCCAGCAATAATAGATGCTGCATTAACTCAGCATTTACTTAATAATGAGGCTAAATGGAAAGTACAGATTAATGAAGACATTGGTGTTATTAAAATCAAATCCTGCGGTTCATATGCTTTTCTTAATAATGAACATTGGTGGCTATTGGAGAGGAAGAACGGGATTTTTTCTATTAATTTGGCACACATCCCAGATCTCATTCAACCAGAACCTATCCTGTGCAAAATGCAACCGATGGCCTTTATGTTCCACAGTCTTGCTGTTTAATATTTTTGTTAATCCAAAAAAGGGGCTTTTCTTTTTTCAAAATAAAAAAAGGAAAGGGTGATCTTTGAGCCTAGACAATAATTAAATAACACAGACCAGCCATGTTGATTTTAGCAGAAAGGTTGGTTGAAAAATGTCTCAGAAAGGGAGATGTGATGGTGTTTATTGCGCTACAACTGCATTTAATTCTGACATTTGTGTTTTGGTAGTAATACAATGTATAATGCTGATTGAGATACTTTGTGGCTTGTTGTGTATTTAGTGAGATCTAAAAGACAATATTCAGGACATGTATCTTGACAGGTAAAAATATTTTAGTCTCATTCGGCAAGGTTGCTGTAGTTCCAATGACAACAAGCAGGATTTGAGATGCAGCTGAACAATGGAGTTGGCAGACTTGAGTGCTCATTTTGCCATATGCTCAGTGTGAAACATTTGTTTGACGTAGAAGGAAGCTGCATAACCTGGAAGTGGGGTTTGTGCATCATGGCAGTATCCACTCCTTGTTGAAGTGTTTCCCATTATTGACCCAGCCATATTCCCTGAGGGTCTGCAGAGAGAAAGGAGGAGGCAAATAGCATGGCATGGGAGAGGAGACACAACCCATGGAAAGGGGTCCTGGTCCTCTCAGGTAGGCCAGAAGGGAAGAGCATGCCAGAATGTTGTTTTTCCTTTAATTATGTCTTTCCCTCTAACAGTTACCCCAGATAAAGCCATCAGCTTGATTTGCATGCAGATGAGAATAACTTCAGCTGAAGAAGTAAGAGCACCTTCAGCTGAAGAAGTAAGAAGTAACAGCATGCTCTATTAGCTTCAGTTTTCCGCATATCACAGGCTGCATTCAAAGTGAAATTAAATGCAAACACCACTGTAAATCCCTTAGGAGTAAACCTTGTCAAATACAGGAAGTAAATCCCCTGCTCTGGGTAAGTGACAGTAAAAATTAAACACCTGCAACTAGGTGTATAGTAAAACTCACTATAACATTTTCAGCTTTTGGACACTGTTTAAACCAGCCCAACCTCTAAAAGGTGTGTTGAGGTTGTAGCTATAAAGAGCAGGAACCACCCTCACTATTTGCCCATCCCTGCCGCAGAGGGCAGGCGGAGGCTGCCCAATGGCAGAAGATCAGCATTGCTCTGTTGTCTCTTTCTATATCACTGTGTCCAGGGAATGTAAAATTGTGGCAGGGAGCCTCTCTACCACCTACAGCTCTCTCCTGTGAAAGAGGCTTTCCCATCCAAGCAATTTACATGGTTTTCTGACGTCTCTGTGACCAGGCTCTGGCAAATTACTTATTACCAGGAGGCCAGAACCTAGGCTTTAGTGTTCAGTATTGGAATCAGTTGTCAGGAGAAAAAAACATATTGCAAGGATGTTGTGAGCAGGCCTATAAAATATGGGGGTTTTTCTAGGTCTTCTTTTTGTTCTCTGATTGTCAATAAAACTCAAAAAAGAGGTTTTTTTTCCCTTTGCAGACTTTTTTATGATCATGACCTGCCACTCTTCTGTTTTCTATTATTTTAGGTATGTAATCTGCTATTCATTCTGCTCCTCTCCCCATTTTGCATTGAGCTACAAGACCAGAGTTGGTCCAGAAGTCAGGAGATCCTGTCTCTCTCCTCCCTACACTATTTGCAATGAAGGACAGCAAAAGGAGTTTCTTTCTCTCTAGGGCACTTCTAGGATTTATGAAGTGTTCATGGGACCTTGTTGAACCCTTGTGCAAAGGGCAGTTTGATGATATGAAATGCTTTCTTACTGTGGAGCAAGCTAAGGCAATGGAATGAATGACACTTAAGACTCAGGTATTTGATCCTTGCCCAGTTATTCTATGATTAAATTTAGTTTTTACATTTTCTTTCTCTGCCTCTGCAGTGACAATTCCATGCAAGCTGTCACCTTGGCATCACTGGGACAGTTAAGTGCTACTCAGTGTGAGAAAGGGCTGCAGAATTGGGCCTCATTTAGGAAATGTTTTAGGGCTATCAAAAGCCTGACCCCTACTCTGGCTTCAAAGAAGTTATCGCTAAGTATTATTAGCATGTTCAAACTGGGACACTCGTGCCAGTGCCAGGAGCAGAAAGTGCTCCAGCTTCAATTGGCGTTTTGCATCAGCGTGGTCTCCAGCAGCAAGCCGGCAGCCTTTGAGTTTCCCTCGTGCTGCTGGGAATAAGTGGACAAAGGTGCCTGTGAGTCTTCAGGTGCACAAATCTGCTCCATCGAGGCCTGGGTGCAGATTCCCTTCCCTGCACTGAGAAACACCTTGTGTTGTGTAATGCACTTTTCTGATGTGAAGTAAAGCCCAGACGAGTCAATCCTGTCGCTTGGTGGGTGCCTTCAGCATCCGCTGACATGAGCAGGAGCAGAGGGTGTTTGGCCACAGTGGGCAAGCTCAGACCTTTAGTGTTAAGTACTGAAATTGCCTGTTTGTACTGCAATGACATGAATGTTGTGGGAATATTTTAGATGTTATTAAAGCAATTGCTTAGAAATTGAAAGGGGAATAATAAAATTGCTTTGTGTTCTTACCTGACACAGATATTATATATGGTCATACTTGGTAAGATGATTTTTTTGGTAATACTTGTTCCAATGTTATTCCTGCTTGTGACTTAAATAGTGAAAGAGCAATGAATTAAATGTCTACACTGAAAGTGTGTCACCTTCTGTTGGAATAGCAGGGAGTCAGAATATATTTTATTTTTATTAGTATTATGACTAATGATTATGTGGGGGATGTGACTCTTCAAAGTCCCTTAGTAATGAGTTTCATGTTACATTTGCAGAACAAGTCCAATGAAAGAAATTATTGCTATGTAAAGTTAATTCTTAAAAATATTATGAAAAAATTAGCAAGACAGCAAAAATGAGTTTTACTATAGTTTTATAACTGCTCAGTTACTGTGAATTGCTAAGATTTGTAAAGATCTTTGAAGATGAAAAGCTGTGTGTAATATTATTATACTGGCTTTGAGAAAGTAAAAGGAAAAAACCCAGTTCATCCTGTTATAATCGTTTTAGAAATGTTAACAAATCCAACGGCTTTCAAGTAGTGGAAATATTTCAGAAAGTGTTACCACCACTACCACTGTTGCTCCAGGCTATGTTATCATATACCATAGCGTGCATGGAAGCAAAGCTTAACTAGGGTCATTCTAATGAATTTTGAACAGTTACATGGACCTAATTTGGCTTTCTGTCCTGTATGAAAGGCAACCTCTTCATGCAGCAGCACCCAGCAGAAACCCCTGAGTCGTCTTATCAGCCTCATCTGCATTTTTCATCATCTGAAAAAGATGCAAGTAACGCTCAGCCTATGAACTCAGCACATGTATGTGCTTTTTCCATCTTCAGCATAGGGGGAGACAATAGGTTTTTTCCATCTCTAAAGAACTGAAAATGTATTTTATTCTGCTATCTCCACTTCTGGCTTCAGTTTTATTCTTTCATTTTTGTTACCAGATTTGAGTTCTTGGGTATTAAAGGACAGTGTTTGGCTGAATTTCTTTGGTGTCAGCTGTCTCCTCCATTCCCAGGAGAGTTGCAAGGCTCCAGCATCATTCCAGGGAGCTGTTTCCCTGCTGTTGACAGAAAAGACAGGTTGAAATCCTGAACTCGTGGGTTTCCATCAGCACTGCGTATCTGGGGAGCTGCGTGTCATGAGTCCATTACACTCAGTGCTCCTTCCAGCCCTAGGTCCTTCCTCCTGTAGGTGCTACGGAGGAAGCAGTTTTAGTGGGCAAACACAGTAAACCACCCCAGGAGCCAAGTCTGAGTGCCTGAAAGTAAGGGAAGTCTCAGAGATCTAATGTTCTTTATGAAGTGTTATTTCCCATTGTCTCCAGTCACTGTGGGTATTCTTTCCTTTTTTAAAGTTCAACTGTGGTAAATTCTTGCTCTCAAAGAAATCCAGTATTGGTGAGCGCCAAAGTAGTTGGAAATGAGAATTTCCATTTCGCAAAATATAAAATACAAAAATTGAAAGAAAAAATTCTCAAGAATTCCCGTTCCCGTTATTGGTGAAAATATTAATTGCTGATCACTGAGATAATTTGCTTCAATAGCATTTGATTGTTTCTTTTTACCATTTATCCCATATAGGATAAAATGAAAGACACTGAATCAACACATTAAAGTTTAAATGTAATATTTTACTTTCTCTGGAAAGTGCTTGTTGATTTATAGCATATCTAAATATTGTTATAGATACTTTATTTAAAACGCTTCTATTTTTACTATAGTGCACCATACAACAGAAAACTGAAAAATATTTTATTCAGCTATCTACCATAGTTCAATTAGGGAATGAAGATAATAAGTTTCTTTTTATCATTATTGTATTTCCCATCTTTTCATTTCAGTAAATCCCTTTTTCTAAGGTGAAGTTTCTAACCATTTCCAGCTATTCCATTTTCATACTTGGATCATGTCCTTCTTAATTGTCTCCTTCCTAATGTAAATAATCCCATGCTTTTAACTTTTCTTCAGGTGAGGGTTGGTTTGGGGTTTTTTTCTAGATTCTTGACTATTCGTAATTACAGATTTTTTTTCAGGTTCTGATTTACCTCTGCATCATGCCTTTTGCTCATAAGTGATTAGAAATAATGATGTATTTCTGAAAGAGCTTTATTATCGATAAAGTAATTAAATGATATTTTAATTTTTGCAAACATACTTGCTGGTTTTTTCACTGCAATTCAGTACTATCACTGATAATGCTTATATCATTTGTCTTTCTCAATGGAAAATGAAAACATTTTAAGAATCACCAGAAAAAAAAATAATCCCCGAAAAACACCCAAATATTTGCACATTAAAATATATTTACTATCATGATAACTCTTCACCCATCTGACTTTCATCTCTCCAAGGGTGAATGATAGTCATCTTTGGCTGCTCATGGTTTGTCTAATGAGAGTGTGCTCTGCATTGCTTTTGAGTCTGCAGCAAGAATAGAACATTGCTGTAATTTTGCTCAAATCCACAGCACCAATGTGCTTAAATTGCTCTGCATTTGTGTACTAGCTTTTTACATTTCACCTACCTGCATATTCTTCAAAGTGTACTGAACATTGCCAAGCTGCTAAGATGCTTAATGGATTCTTACCTAAACGGCTCTGTCTCCTCCACAGTCTCATAGGAAGTTGAAGGACTGAAGGCAGGGTGTTTGAAGGCATCTGGATGGGAGGCTTAGAATGGTTTTGCTTAGCTTTGCCAGCGCTATCAGGAGGCTGATCTCTCTGGGTTTCCCCTCCTCAGTAAGGAATGCTCAAGTGTTGCCAGTTTGCAGAGAGACAATACTGCAAGTTCCTGTGAGTAAATCTCAGTGCTGTGTGTATGGGCGATTTTAAATTCTCAGCCTTGGTTTGTTTCACTGAGTAATAATTTCAGTGGACTTTATCACATATGTACCACAAATATTGCATGATGTTTTAGCTTTCTTGTCTGTATTGACATAAAGTAGAGTTGCAAGATGAAGACATGTATTCACCTCAAGGCAGAACTGTTGTTTCAAAGTACCAATCATGAGTGGATACTTGATTATTTTGGTTTTTGCCGCCGTTGCCTACTTTATATTTTTTATCCAAGTTACTCAACATGGCAGTTTTTTAATTTTCATTTTCCAACAGCTACCTAAGCCAGCCTAATTTTTGCCTAAATATTCCATGTCTTTTTGTGTGTGATCCCTTTTCTCTATATAATGAACCCAAAGGGTCTGATCCTAGACTTCCCCTCTCCAGTGGCAGCTTAGGAACTTCCTTGAGATTAAATACAATGTCAGTCCAGTGTCTTAAAAGCCTACTGTTTATTACTAAGTCCTCAGATCTGTCCAAAGAATTACATGGCAGCACATACCCTCAACTTCTAAATGGCAAAAAATGTTGAGCAAGAAAGATTTCAGAGAGCTGAATTATCTCGTTAAATTAACTGGAACATTTTAATTTTTACTAGAGTTGAGTGAGCTTGAGTAAATATGACGAATTGGACCCTCACTTCATTTAGCAGACATCAAACACACACAGAATGTTGCCCAATTTAATTTAGCCCTGCCAAGATGGGAAAATGCTTGTAAAACATCAGTGAAGAAGAAAAGGGCTAAAATTTACTCTTGGTTAAGAGTGCATGCATAAATTCCCTTGACATAAACTGGTGTTGTGTGTATATATATATATATATATATATATATATATATACACACCATAAACCTTCCCTCAGGGAAAATCCTCCAAACACCTGCAACCAGAATTTGTGCTACCATGAGTTATTCCCAATAAAGTCAATAATAACCTTCCCTTTTGCTCTAAATGGAATATGTAACTCCTGTCCTCCTGTCTTACACTCCAAGGTTTATCTCCTTTTCCTCTCCTGTCTCTTATCACATACCAGCACAGTTGTTTGTTCAGTCATGTGCTCAGTAGAGTGGTTGGCTCTTTTTTTTTTTTTTTTTTTTTTTGCTTTATCCCCTGAGCTTAATGGGCACATTTTGTGAAGAGTGAGCCAACCAGGTAAATAGCTGCTACTATGGAGCTTAAGAGCTACAGCTCTCAAATTAGGAGGTGCTTTTTGTCAAATAGGCTGCGGTAGCTCTAATATTAGCAACAAAACAAGGGCTTTTCAGACAAGAAAAAAAAGTCTTTTGTCTGACTCTGTATCACACTTAACTCTGTTGCCTTGTCAAATATGTCAATGTTCATATTATACAGCAGCATTCATCTGTGGATGCAAAAGTGCTTTGCAAATATTACCTCTCAAATACTTTTAATTTATATTTAACAACCAGTTTTCTGAGATGGTACTCAAAAAGAATCAGAGTGAACTATTAAAAAAGTTAGTATAAATAAATTATAGTGATTTATTTGCTTTCCTGTTGCTCTATAGAAAGTTGTTGGCTTGAGCTCCAGGGCGATGCTACCTAAGCCTGCTTCAAACAGCTTTTTTTCTCCTTTTGTTTTAACACCATGTCCACACATGTCTACATGCTTCTTGAATTCTAGTTTCAGCTCCTCTGTTGCTGTAATTGGCGAGCATCTTCTGGTAGAGCACTAGGAATGAGGTACACAGGAGGCAGAATACAGCCCTGAGTAGAGGTGTTATGGTCTCAAATGCATCCAACACACAAAAATAGTTATCTTTTTTTTCCAACATTTAAACAAAATTGTATTACTTTTTTGCATGCTTCAGAAGCATTAGCTAGAAACATTACTGAAGGAGTTCCTTGCCTTCAGGCTATGCAACTTGTCCCAGTGTTTTAAGGCATTTTTACTGATTTTTTAAGCAAATTTGCTTTGAGTACAGTCTTTCGTCCTATGTTTTCTGACAACAAGGCTGCAAGCCTGTTGCAGAAGGCAAATGTCACAGACGCATGCTATGAGTTTTAAACTGGTCTGTGAAACACTGCAATAGGCTGACTTTTACTATTACACATCTGAAATCACAATAGCGAGCTACTTACCTGCTCACTGAAAACACCCTGGATATTAGGCATTCCTTATCTCAATTTGCCAGCTAGTTTATTAGTTTCAAATTATTAGGTTTTGTGAGTATTCCATTTGCTCGTTATGTCTGTAAGAATTGTTAGTTTTATGCTAAAAGAATGCATTGAGGCAAAGGGAAATGGGGGGCAGTTGCAGACAGGCTGTCTTTGGTGCTCTTCTTGGGTTCCCTATTGGTCTGTTCTAGGTCTTGAGTATCAGAGCTGGTACATGCTTACAGCACTGCTTTGAGTTTTTTGACAACTGCAGGTGATTTTTCCCTTTGCCCTTACCAGGATTTTGGTACCCAGAGTTGGGTTCCCAGACTGAAAAATTTAAAGTCTCAGGTCTATGTTTTCATCAGAGATATGCACAGACGGTGAGTGAGTGAAATGACATGTGGACTGTGTACCAAGGAATGGCTGAGCCATGCGAAGTTTTTGCTGTGGAGCATGTTTATTCTTGATGCCAATTTGGTGAGGATGCACTCTGCCTGCTGAGGAATGCAGAGGTGCTGCTCCTCCTTGGAGCACAAAGCTTCTTTGGGCTGGTTTGTTTGCTGGGTCTGTTTTAGGAAAATAATTCTGCAGACAGCTGTGTTGTGTACGAAAGCTCCCATTCAGGTACACAGGGCTAAAATAATTAAATGTGTTCCTAGGGCAGAGATAAACATTGACCTTCTATTTCTTGAAAGCAGATGAACTTGCTAGACCCACCCTAATGCTCTGGGGTTGTCTCCTGCCTGATGGGCTGCCACCAAAGCTCTAAAGCCCTTGCACACAAAGGCACCACGGGACTCCCACCCTCGACATGAGCGCTCTGCCTGCCTCTGGCGCTGCCTGTCAGACCCTCTTCAGCTGGAATCAAGGTAAAGAATCAGCAGCACTAAATACTGCAGGACAAAGGCATAAGCCAGCTTTGTAACCCTGGGCAACCTGGGTGTTTGCTGACTGACAGTGGGAATGACAGCCCAGTTGTCACTCTAAAATGTCGTCTTCTAATCATTCCAGATGTCACCCGACAAGATGATGGCTACTAAAAAGGGAATAATTTGGGAAAAGTCATAAAGCCTATTATCTCCTGCTGAAACAATTTCTCTTAGCCATTTCTGAAGTCTCTGCAAAATAGATCGAGAATATCCCATATGTAACATGCCACTGGTTTATTAAGAGAGGGTGTCCACTTAGAACTGCACTGGGTACCCCATGACATTCCTGGAGAAAGCCACCGCTGAGCTATGCCACACCTTCATGTCATGGCAGGTGACTCCAATCTGGCCATACAGTGGAGCTGAAATATTTCACCTGTTCCAAAACACAACAGGCAGCAAAAAGCTATCATAGTAGGTGTTCACACACACAGCCTGACAGAAAGAGGATGGAGATGATCACAACAGTAGTCGAGTGCAGTTTCTGGGTAGAATTCTTATTGTTATCTTTTCTCCTTAACAAGGAAAGAAACATCTGAAAACGTTAGGGCCTTTTCATTTTACTTAATTTATTCAATTGCATTTTAATTTCAATATGAAGAGAGGACTTTATTCTGAACTTTGGGCTGAATGAAGGGTTGCACATGAAGGAAATGTAACAAAAAAAGAAAATATCTTTTGTGAAGGGCAACAAAACATAGCAGATGAAGTAGAAGAGAGAGGACAGAAAAGAGAAAATTATGATATCTGAATCTTAATTCAGTTCAAGTGAATATACCTAGTTATGTATATTATAGAAAATGATTTTGATTTTCTACAAAACTGTACATGAAATTTAAGTTTGTAAACAGTTTTGTCATTTAAAAAATTAAAAATCCAATAAAAAGACTGGAAAAGTGCTTCAAATTCATTCTTTAAGTGTACCAGACATAACCTGTCATTTCACAGTATTGGAGGGCATTTTTTTTGTTTCAGAAACTTCAAGAATTTTATGTGTTCTGATGACATTTTCTCTAGAATTTTGCTGTCGGTTAAAAACCTGAAATGTACTCAGAAACTTCAGTTTATAAAATCACTTAGGCTGGAACTTAGATCAGTGTTTGCATAGTCCCTCTGAACCAATGGGTCTTACGTGGATGCAGAGTGTGAAAGGAAACACTGGGCCTGTAAGAAGTAATAGTGAACAGCAGATACTGAAAAAATGTCTGTGAGGAATGAAAGGCAGTCAGTTATTAAATTTATTACAGGATACTGCTACCAGCAATTTTTAAAAAATCAACCAGCTTCTCTTCCCTCTGATATTTCAGCTATCCATTTCATATTGTTCCATTCTTTAAGTTTTATCACTAGTACCACAGCTCCAGGGAAGCTCAAAAAACTCTAGGGCTTACTTGTATTTGTTCCCAATTTTCTTTTATTAAATGATAAGGAAATGATAAAAAATGCTGTGTGCTATCTTATTTTCTAGCAATGTCATGCCCTTAAATACTGTTTAATTTCTCATTACTATGCTTTAGTGACTTGTTTGGAGCTACCCATTTTACATTTTACTCAGTTTTCTATGGAAATTGCATCTGTCTATGCTTCATCAAGACTAATAACTCACTAGGCATTTGGATTCAAAGAAGTGATATTAACAAAAAAGTGAATTAAAAAAAAAAAAAAAAAACTTGCATTGCAGTGCTTTGGTAACTGGTGGTTGGAAAAGTAGAGCCAAGCAGGAATCTCAACATACAAGGCTGGTTCCTCACCTCTTTCTCACACCTTTGCCACTGGCTGCTGCAGGAAACAGGACTCTGCCAGAGAGACCTTTGCTCTCATCCAGTTGTTCTTTGCTTGAATTTTATGCTTTGATTTTTCTTCTCTATTTTGCAGATAGTTAGATTACTGAAGGGTAAAAGGACCAGAAGAAAGTTCCCTATTTTTTTTCACACTTGTCTACTTCTCAGTTTACAGTCTCTTCACTGCCTAGAAGGAAGAAAGAAAACGAAGAGGAGAACAAATATTCCTTGCTTTCCCGAGGCTGGTAATCCAGCCAGTTGCAGTCTCAGCCTCTTATAGCTCAGTTTTCCCCATAGCTTTAGGAATATTTCCTGCAGGCTTGGCTCTCCAATGTCAGAGGACCGTGGGAGATTAGTTGGTAACTAGCAATCTCTCATAATTTATTCCAGAATCTTTAAACTGTTGTGTGATTTGCCCATAAAAGACAGTTTCTCTTGAGTACGTTAGATGGAAAATATTTTGCAAGTTCATTAGAAGAATTTCCATTAAAAATCTGTTAGAGGGAGCTCCTTCCTGATTCAGAAAATGAAATTGTAAAGGAGCACTCTTTTTTTAAGTTGTATTTGTACTGGGAATTCTCAGAAATCCCAGCCAAGAATTATTGTAGCATTGTACAAGGCTGAAATTCCCTGTAGCTCTATGTTTATCACTTGCTAAGACCCCGTGGCAGCACATGCTTTTCTAGTCACATATTTACTCTCTGTGACTGAAATGAATGTAAAATTTGCTATCTAGTTGTGTGAAATTTACTATCTTTAGTCGTCTTGGTCAAACTTGAAATACTGATTTCTTTATTATCTGTCAAAATACTTCTGTTTCCCCTTGGTTTTCTTAATTTTTGCTTGCTCAGTTAAGTACCATGTCCTCCTGTGAAGGTTGGATAGGAATATGCTTGAATGTTTTGCTAATGTAAGCTCCACGATTAGATCCATTGCTACAATTTTTGGGTTCTTTTGAAAAATGTGAGATTTTAATTAGTCTCAGTTTTTCAGCATAGGAGTCCAACACTGTAATCCACACTTTAAGAATGACCAAATGCTTTAAGTGTATGGTAGTTCCCCTTGGATATGTATTGTATTTAAAGGTTAAAGTACGCCTTGATCAAAGTATTTGCCTTTAGCTGTTCATTGCTATTTTATCTATTGCTTCAACTGTGAAAAGCTTTTTTATTTGGTTGAGTTTTGTTTGTTTCTCGCTGCTAAACTTTTCCAACATTTTAAACTTCTGCTTTACATACAGGTTTGAATTTTCACTTCTCTTTGGAGTATTTTCACTTCTCTTTGGAGTATTTTACAAGGACAGAGATTTTACATGCTAAAATACTTTCTGTAAAACACAGCTGTAAAAAAAAAAAAAAGTGAAGTAAATCTATACTTTATGTCTTCTTGAAACTTTATTCTCTTTAAAAAGGGTTTATGTAATTTTACATAATTCTTTTGGCAGGAATGTTTATTGCCCAGCTGGTTGAAATTATTAATGTACCTCTCAAGCTGCATTTTCAAAGATCAGTAATATATATATAAACCTCTTTGAGGGTCCTTGATATGTAGGATTTTTATTGGAGATCCTTGTTCCACTTCAGTAAAAGGATGACACAAGATGTTTACTTTAAAAAGTCTCTAACATCCTCCTGAGAATGTTTTGATAGAATGGCATACATTTGGTTACAATTAGTAAGCCAAACAATTTTCCATTGTTATAACACTGTGTTTGTCTAGACCCTGTAAGGAGCTTTCAGAAAATATCCATCTCCATGTTTCAGTTAATTGATTGCATGTCCAGTAGGATTACACTATTTTATAAAGCTCCTTGTCCTTTTAATTTTATCACAGAAATTTTACACAAAAGCATGTGGTAGAAAGCAAAAGGGAAATACTGCCACAGTTAAGCATAAAGAGATATTGTATCAGGGCTAATATTTCTGTGTGTGGGAAAAAATATCTATGTGTTCCTGCTACTTCTGTGTGCAAGATGTTATACCCGAGGGCTGAAAGTAATAGTAGCTGGTGTGAAAGTATTCACCAATATCAAGTGCAGATGAAAGCTTTTGGAGCCAGCTGAAAGCTGAGTTAATAATTCTTCGGCTTAATATTTGAACTTGCACTCTGTCTGGCATAATAAATGATGGGTGACTTAATTTTATTTCAATTATATTAGCAGTGTGATTAAAAGACTCAAATCCTTATCTGAAATCTTCTCTGTGTTATTTTGGTTATTTGCCATATAATCTAGAGTCTCATCTTTCCTTTTCTATGATAGCTGAAATGCATCTTTCTGTTGAATATCCTACTTTCTATTTAGAAACTGCTAAGTCTCAGCCAGGATCATTGTCTGTCTGTTTGGGCAGTAAACACACCTTGCTACATACATCCCATATTGCTTGCAGTTGTTTGGAGGTTACATGGTTAAGCTGGCTGTAATGTGAATTAGTGTCCATGTCACAGAAATTCCCCGTGCAATTATCACCCCTTGGAAATGCTGCAGTGCCAGGTTTAGGACTTATAACAAGAACTGGTGCTTCTGTGCCTCCTTTAATCATCCTCTTTTGTTTACACTCTTTTTTGGAGAAGGCACTGATCACAACTTCTGTAACAGTAGGTACATGCTGGCAGCAGAGGAATGCAGAGCTTGTCATGCTATTCTTCATAAACCTGGGTCCTTGAAGTCTCCTGCATCCCTGCCCTGTCAGACTGATAAAGTTGTGCCGCTTTTATGAATTCTTGGTGGGAGTGGTTAATACTGAATTGGATAATTTCTTTTTGAATTATGTCTTTAACAAAACAATTCTTGAAAAGCTCTGCTGGGTTCCAGATAGGTGCATGGGAAGAAAAGCAAGAGAAAGAAATTCATCCTCCAAAGAAGGGAGAAGGGACTGCACTTGAAGCACTTTCTGCAGTTGTCACCTCTGCTCCTTCAGCAGGTTGGGAAAGGACAGGCTTGCCCACAGTTACCTCCTGTCCCCTCCAAGAAGCACTGCAAGGGGAGGTCTCAGTCATGGGTCTCTGTACCACAGCACACAACTTGTGCCTCAGCCATCTCTGCAGCAGCATCTCTGTGCAACAAAATCACAGTGCCTGGTGTCTCCAAAGCTGAAACCAAGGGTTTGGGCCCCTCACTGCCTCTCGGCAGCAAAGTCAGCCCTTTTCATTTCCTTGTCATCAGAGCTTTGTCAGTTCATGTTCTCTAGAGCAGTTTGAATTCAATTTAGCTAGTGATTAAGTTACTTTGTGTGAATTGGATGCTGGTAGGAATGTTTGTTCAAAGGGTTAACTTAACCTTCCCCAAGGTTGTAACGGACACTGGAAGATCAAAAGCTCCTCCAGACTCTCAAAGAGAGAAGAAAAAAGAATTGCTTGCTTTTACAGTTTTCAGTCAATGTCTTCCTTCTGGGAAGCAAGTCTGTGTTTAACATACTTAAACTCATGGTACAAACAACTCATTTTGCCTCTAATCATAAACATAATTTGTCTGGTTTCTCTGTTCTTCAGATTTATGCAGTAGCCATGTTTGTCAAAGTATTTGGCACCAATGACATCATCTTTGTTGAAATGCTGGACAGCGTGATGAGTCCCAGATGTTAACGCACACCAAAAGTTGAGAGAGAATGAAATATAAAGATCAACTGTAACAGCTCTAGAGGTAATAAAAAGAGATTCTGTTTTCTTCTAGTATTTAAAAATCATTATTTATATATTTTTGAGGTTTGTTTTGCATACATGATCAGTTAGGGACTGTGTTCACTATTATGTATGTACATAAGGACAGACTGAGGCTGAATTTGGATAAATGCTGAATAAAGCATGATTTAACTTCATAATTGCACTATTTCCTTTGTGTTTTTTTCCAGTCTTTTACCAGTCTTTTTCCAGTCTTTTTGCTTGTGCAGATTATGATATATGCAGAATATGTGTGCTAAGATCTAAATGTGCCTCTTTCTTAACTGCCAGGATTTAATTTGTCATTTGGATAAGGGTCTTGCGCGGTTATGTCAGCACATCATGTTTTCTAATGAACTGTAACATGACATGCCAATGTAACCAAGAGTAGCACCACTTCCTAATGACACGTCATGTCTGTGAAATGTAGAAAGGATGTGACTTGCTGTGAATCAGGCTTGAATTTTTTTTTAATTTTAAAATAAAATCCTTCTCTGTGCTCCAAAAGTAGCTTTCAGAGAAGTATGGTTTAGGTTCTTAAGGGGAAAAATTATGAAGGTACCTGGGCATGGTTTCATAGTGACTATATATCTACCCAAGTGCCCTATGCTGCCTGGTAGAAGAAGCATTAACAAATAATATATCCATCCATCCACAGCATCTTCAGATGGATAAGGCTGACCTGACTAATATTTGCATGGAAAATCAAGCAGAGATGCTCCCTTAATTTTCTACCAATAATGAATACTTCCTTTGAATCATTCTGTTGCCTAGATATTGTTCACTATCATGAAAAATTCCCATATCCACAGTCAAAAAATTGACTTGGAAAATATGTTTCTTTAATTTATTTCAGCAGTTCTCCAGGCCTTACAGGCTTAACAAAAATTGTATTAAATTCACAGAGAGAAAAAAGAAATTTAGACTTTTCACATTGGGGTATTGCATCCTATAAAGATGCTTAATCAGTTGGATGTGTAACACATATGTCATTGTCTTGCCTTAAAAGTCTTCATATCAAAAAAAGATATACATCAAAATATAACCTTGTTTTAGTTCATCTTAGAAGATTATCCTTCATCTCTTTTTTTGGAGTGAATGTTTTGGCATTAGTTTCAATACAAGTTTTCTGAAACCTGAAAGCAGCAGTGACGAGGTTTGTGGAGTTGGTTGTGGAGCAGTTTTCACTCTGCTGCTCAGTTCTGAGCCAGCCATATGACACTGACATCTCTGAGTATGGGAATTATTCTGAAATTTTTTGGTGTTTCTTACCTTTTCTTTCAGACTACATGCTAATTTGGGAATAAACATTAAAACCCAGGTGACTTACATTGTTCTTTCTATTTATAGGGCTGTACTCATTTTACTATCTGATGTTCATACATGAAGAATATGGTATTTTTTCAAGGGTTCCTAAAGCTGTTGAGACTTACAAGTGAGTCTTTCAGATACCCTTACAAAACCCAACATGTCCACAGAGTTTTGCTAGATTTCATTTTCAAAATTACTTATGTTAGGGGTCTAATTCACAGTTCTGAAAGCAGCTTGGATGCTTAGTACATTAGATCTCACTGACCTTCAAAGGGACATCTAAGCATTTATGGTCAGATACTGAATGTAAGAGGAGCCTGTTAGGATTCTTTTATTAGTTTTTCATCACTTCAATCCCTTTGAAATCACTTTAAACATTTTCCTTCAATTTAAAAAATGGGGCATGGATCTAAATCATATGTGTACTTAAAATATTACCTGTAATTTATTTAAACCTTGGGAATACTCCAGGAAAAAGGTGTGTTGTGGATGCAGTGTGTTAGTAGGAAATGTGTGCTATGAATTTTGGGACAAATCTTGGGGTTTTGCCACTGATGTGTCATATTTAGTCATTACTTGCTGAGGTGTATCATTAAAAATCTGGGTCACATAGGCCATGTTTAAATTACATATCAGATGGCCCAAGTGTTTAAGGCAAGCTGGTATAATTCAGCACCACTTTAAGCAATTTAAGCCACTGAAGATCAACCCCCTCAAATTCCTGCATCTTCCTGAGTGAAATTATTTCACCTTCTCAAGTCTTTTCTTACATCTCATTTTAATCAGGACACCCTACCTTCCCATCCCTGGCTTATCTGACTGGTTTGTGGCAGTGATGCAATTACTATCTCCATATACATTCTACTGTTAGTCTTAAAAAATGTAAAAATTTCACCTGAAACACAAACATACCTGTTTTAGAGAATGTGTGAAAATGCTGAAAAAGAAAATCTCAAGGGTTGAAACAGAGACAACTTTGCTGAAGGGAGAGCAAAATGTTAGTCACATACAGTTACGATAATACAGTATCCTATCATGTAATAAAATATCACACAATATAATGTTTTTTCTATTCTTTAGTGTAATTTTTATTTGCTGAATATGTTTTAAAACAGAATAGGTTTTCTAACAGCTTTGCCAGTTTTTCTTATATTTTTTCCTATCTCCATCCATTTTCCAGCAGTCATTCCCTTTCCCTTCCATCCTTATGGCCAGAGAACTGTGCTATGACATGCTGAAAAATATTTACTAAGGTGATTAAAGTCACGTTCAAAGTTACTGATTACACATCCGGAGACTTCTTGCCAGACCACTATATTTATGCCAAACTGTGTTGTCAGACTCTCTGCTAGCACAGCTTTCGTGCAGTGGCTTTTCATCAGTTCTACTTAAAATACATTGAAAAACATTTTCCAGAAACCATGCATGTGATGTCAAGTAGAGGCTTTGCATCTGTCTCTGTACTTCTTAGAAAGGTGAAAAAGCAATGACTTAACACTCTGTATCACCCAAGTCTGATTTTTTTTGTCTAAGGTCACCTTATCGTTGTAGATCTTTGAAAATTATCATGAATATTTATGATGGCATCAAAAAATCAAGCAGCTGCAAATTGTTTACAACATTTTTAAGAATGTGAAACCAGCTTCTACTATAAATCAAATGCATCTGCTGGAACTGGATGAAAATTGAAAGCTCTTTGGTTCCATCCTATCCTCCTATGTAACTGAGAGCTGAAAAATCATCAGTAGCATGATTCCAAAACACTAATGTGGGCTGTATAGATAAAAGGTAAAACCTGAAGAAAAGTATCAAATTAATCATTCTAAAGATAGCACATGAAAGTATTTTAATGAAATATTAATCTGAAATAGATGCCATAAAACTTTGTGGAAACTTTCAAAAATGTTGAATCACAGTCTGTCTAAAATTTTATCTCATTACGATTTTTCCTGCCTTTAGAAAAATACTTTCTTCCATCACACAGCAGTTCAGATGTGCATATTTGAAAAAAGTGCACATTAAAACTGTACACAATATTGTCTTCAAATTTTTGTTGGATTTTTCTTCTACAGAACCATTATTTACAATCTGCTACAAATTTAACAGCTACCTGGAGAAATAGGGAGAAGTAAACAATTTTAAATCTTGGCGCTGCTGCCAAATTGGTATTTAGATGACATTAATTGTATGAGAACATCAAAATATTTGGTTTCATTCAAACTGGAGGAATAATGTATGTGCTTTAGATGAGGCACACTATTTGCCTAAAAATTATCTTGAATGAAAAGAAAAACTGTTCAGTCCCCAGGACTACAATTTTCAAACTTTTTTTGCCAAGTGCTGCCACCAGAGCTGTTGTTACAGCAGCCTCAGCCTGCAGCTCTGCAAGGGCTCACATATCAGGGGACAGATCCTTGCATATCACTTTTGGTATGTGGATTGCAACTTGGGAGTGCTGTATTGAAGCTCTTAATCCATTAAAATGCAACTGTGCTAATAATCTGATTTAGAGACTACAGTGTCACTTTACCTCTCTTTGGGAGGTTTCATATTTTCTGTATTTGGTTTCTCCATTTCTTCCAACCCATTAAGTGCTACTTGCCCTGTCCCTTGGTTTTTCACTGAAATACTTTTGACTTGGAAAGCATGCAGGATTTTAAATGTTTAAAGAATAATTCAGAGACCTGTATGCTCAGAAGTGCCTGTGCACTTTGCAAAATGATCTTTGTTGTCTGCCATATAGTTCAGTCTGTTCAAGAAGTGGAACAATAAACTCCATTTCTTTTCTTGCTGCCCTGTGTTACAGACAGTCACAGACCATCCATCCCTGAGCAGCATTGCATTACAATTCAAGTAAACCTCCTTCAACCAGCATGCAAGCCTTCATCAGAGGGCAAAACACTAGTCTGAGAGGATAATAACTGAGACATTCTTTTAATAAGGACCATTTTTAAATGTTAAGAATGATTTGTTTTAATTGAAGGAGAGGAAAGGAACTCCTACCAAGAGTCAAAGAGATCCCCCAGAGCTCTCTGAAGTCTTCAAACTGTCTTATATTGAAATGCGTGAGTATCAGAAATGAACGAAGGTTATAAAATCTTTCCATCCATCTCACTGTAAAGTTCATCTGAGGAGGTTATTCTGTTCTACCGTTAAAAATTTGACTTTAGTTTAAATTGAGATACCTGACCACACTATTTACTGAAGGCAAATCATGAGACTTATTTCATAGATCCAACTTTTGCTGAGTTTGTGTAAGCAGGGATGCAGAATAATTACCATTCATCCATTCTTTTCAATCTCCTATACAATATCCACCTGTTCTGTCAGACAGCAGGAATGTTTGCCACAAATACAGACTACTGCAGTGACAGCAGCAGGTGTATGGCAGCAACAACTAATCAAATCAGTGGAATTGGAGGTGTGAACCACATTGCACTTCTGTGCAGTGAAAATGAGCAGAAAGGACAGAGCTAAACAGTGGGGAATTTTTGTTTTGTTTTATTTTTAAGATCTTGCTTTTAAATTATAGGCAGTGCAACTGCTAAGTGCAAGAAAAAATAATGAGGACTTGAAAAGAAAATGACACTTCATTCTTCCTGCAAAGGACAGGCAGAGTGACATAGGTATAAGAGACACCCATTGTAATCACTCTCAAAAAGCAAGGCATGGGTTTTGATTTTCCTAAAGAAGCAAATGCAAAAGAACTCTTGTCTGTACCATATGACTCATGATGCTTCTTTACCAGGCTTAAAGAGAATTGAACTTGAGTAATAGCACCATTAGAGCTCTTTACCAGGAGCTAGTTCCTGTGGTTTCACTGGGTCCAGCTGCTGATGACTCACAGAGGAAGTGGCAGAGATTAGGTGCACAGGGAAAAAATCAGAACAGCTCAGAAATAAAGCAAATCAACCAAGCATTACCTTTTGTGCACAACAGAACAATGGCTTAACAACTAAGGTTCAAAATGATCTGTCTTATTCCCCTCATTTGTGCTATTCCTGTTGGAAAGACCACCAGGAAACATGTGAACCACTGTGGAATACACACTGTAATCCATGGAACATCTCAATTAATATTCCCTCTTGACTACAGCTAGAACAATACATAGCATCAAGAAGTTTAATCTCCGGCAATAATGCCTTTTGTAAGATCAAGAGGTCTTTCCCTTGAATTAAGGTTTAAGTGAGGATTTTGAAAATTAGTTAGATATTCTGCATAGTGTCTAGTGGTGGCTACAGGTTCTGTAGCTAGGTAAAGTGCAAAGACACAGTCTGGTTTTAGTTAGAAATATTGTTGTTAGTAGTTTCTCCTTTGTAAGTTGACATTGGTGTCCTGTAGAAGAGAATTACTTCCTCCAAAAGGCTTTGTTGCAAATAAATATATCCAAGATTATATAAAATTTAGACATTGTCTCTGGTATTCAGTTTTGTGCTACAAAAAAAGTATGTCCCCAGCAGCAAAAAGTTTAAATATCTGACTTAAAATGGAAGGTACAGGAGGAAATATTCTGGATCTTGTTTAAATTGCTATTGTACAGTAGTAGTGCTGCTGTTAGATCACATCACTACGGTCTCACATGCGTAGCTCAGGGGATGTTTTCTTCTTGGAAATTGTAGTTTAAGCTCTAAACTGCTTGGGGAGGAGTTCTCTCTGAGTTGCTATGGATTAATAAAGTATCTTATTAGAAAAATCTATGACTATTTTGACTAGATTATACCAGTTCATTAAAAAACTTTTTTTGAAAATTAATACTATGTACAAAGAGCACCCTAGGAAAAAAAATGGGTGATTTTACTATATCAGCGATTTATCTTTTTTGTTTTTAAATAAATTGGAATAGAAAATTTCACCCACATTACACTTCTTTTTTTCCATAAGTTTCAGAGGCAAGATCAGTTAGTAATTATTCAGAGATGTATTTTACAAACATTTGCTGTAGTGATTAATGTGCAACAATTCACAACCACCTCTTCAGATTATCAGGTAATGCACTTTGCATGTTTGCCATCAGCTGGCATTTCAAAACCCACAAGGTTACTCTGTGACATTGGTGCATGGACTCTGCCACACAGAGTTTTGAAAAGGCCCACACTGCCCTGAGCTTCAGGTGTGCTCTAGTTAATGCAATAAGCACTTGAAAAAATATTGCCAATAAAACAGATGCTTCTCCTGGTGTTTTCCTGCGTGGAGACCAAATATGAATTCACTCCCTGGCCTCTGTTCTCCCCAGTACCACGGCTGCATTGTGTGCAGTGAGCAGTAAAGGCTGCATTTGGGATAATGACGGCTGTGCTGTGCATGGTGATGTGCCAAGTCTGCAGCACATGGGGTGCCCCGGGGTGTGTGGGGTGCTGCTGATCTGGGGCGCCAGGGGCCCTGGGGAGAGCTGCACCAGCTGTCCTGGAAGGCATGGAATGCCTCTTCCCTGAATGCAGCCACATGGCCTTCCTGCACTCAGCAGCACATGGACTGATCAGGTCAGTTCAATTACTTTTCTCTCTTAAAAGTCCATTATTTCTGTTTAAATATTTTCAGTCATCTCATCCACGTTGACTCTTTGGAACATAGGTGAAGATGAAATAGATGAAACCTTACTCCTGTCAATGCCATAAATATAGATTGAGGGGGGAGGGGAAGTGAAATGGAGTTAATATGCATTAGAAATTGTTTCTTTGATACTGTTATACTATCCCTTTAAGATATGCTAATATGAACTTCTGTCAATACAACATCACTTAGTTGGTTTTCATCTGGACCTTAGAGCACAACAAAATTATTAGTATATAAATCTCTCCTAATTTACTCTAGATTATGATTCTTTCATCAACATGCACATATAAATTATGTCATTAATCATAATGATTTCTTTCAGTATTCATATGTAGTTTCTTGGGAATCCCACTGTAATTCAGCATGAATTAATGTCCACTTATTGAAAAGCACTACCTACATTGATATTTCTAGGGGAAAAATCCAACAACTGTGATGCATCTTAAACTACAGCCTAAATGACCGGGGTGCTGGTAAACAACCCAAAGGAGCGTCACCGCAGGTAAAGGAAAGTTGTCTTAAAAACAGTTTGTTCCAA
Source organism: Anomalospiza imberbis (assembly GCF_031753505.1). Lineage (NCBI taxonomy): Eukaryota > Metazoa > Chordata > Aves > Passeriformes > Viduidae > Anomalospiza > Anomalospiza imberbis. The sequence goes on from NC_089690.1 coordinate 13,184,981, forward strand.
AGCTCATTAGGCCAGATGGCAGCCTGTCTTCCAGGAGCCCATAAAACACTTCTAAGGGAGTGGGGGGACTTCTCCCTCCTTCACCCTGCCCTGGGGAAGATCAGTGTGAATACCCAGAGTGAGGGGAAAGCTGGAACAGGGGGGCATTGCTAGGCACTGGAGGAGGCAGTGCAAAACCATCTGCTGCACTTTTTTGACAGGGCAGAAGCAATAATAACAACAACTCCATCAGTCTTAACAGGTAACACTTTCTAATTGGCCTCAATGATAAATTTTGTGGAGAGAAGCAGCAGTATTCATCCACTTTTTTGCAGAGTGGATTTTAGCCATGAATTTCATGCTCAGAAGTGATTGGCCCATTGATTAAAGAGGTCAGGGACCTGTGGGTAGAAATGCCTTGGCCTCAGTTTCCCTCACCTAAGAAATGCAGCTGCCTCCTTGAGAAGTGTTGTGCCCTTTCTGGAGGTGAAGTAGGACACTACTTAATCTAGCTATCAAATATATAAATGGAACATACATATATACATATGCATGCTTCATAAGTGAGACAGTGAGGGGGAAAAAAAGGAACTTCTGACTATAACGAAAGATTCATTAGGAAAAATGAACTAATCAGTGCTCTCCAAGGAGAAATTCATTCTGTTTAGGAGGCCGTACCCTCTGCTGCTGCACATACTTAATATAATTTATATTATTATTTAAATCACTGCGTAAATTTTAGATACTTTTAAAAATCAAGTTAATGGACCATACTTTACTGCTTAGCATCATTTATATCAAGAATTAGTGTCTGTGGAGATAATATACGCTAACACAGAGAAGAAAACACAAACAAGCAAATATCATAAAATTCATCTGTAGAATGGGCTTAAAATGCAGCTGCAGAAATGAGCCCTTGGAAGAGTTGTGTGCTGTGTGGCACAGCCTTTCCTTTGAGCTGTGTGCATCCCTATGTACAAGATACTCTTAAGCCATTACCACCACATAGGGGGTCCAGACTTGCACCAAGCTGTCATGGCAGAATATTTATCCTACTGGGAAATGTCTCCCTCTCCTCACTTGAAATGCAGAGGAAGGCAAGAATCCAGCATGGCTTTCCTATAGCCATAAAATGAAGTGGAGGTGGCAAATTAAGGAATTCTTGGGGAGAACACAGGCACCTATAAAAACTGCTTAGGAGCTTAAGAGAAAGCCTGAGGCACTTTAAATAGACACAGCCTAGAAACAAAGAAAGATGGAAGTAGAGGAAGATAATAGGAACCTGAAAGAGTGAGAGGATCCTGGCAGCTGAGATAAATCCAGGGTCTTCTGCTGTAGGCTCATTAAAAGATAGAATATATTCCCTAAAATGTCTTACCTGTACCAGGCAATAAAACAGCTGTGCATCATTGCTTCCTTCAGGATAGCTGTGCTCTATTTCATTCTTCTCTTTTTTAACAAGGAGCCCAGTTTCTCAAGCTTTGACATGAAGTCTTTCAGAGCCCTGGATCCCTGTCAATGTCATGCTGAAGCTCAAGTGACTGAAGCAATCTATCGTGCTGTCCCAGGAGAGTGGTGCAGAGATGGGACAGCCAGAGGGATTCAGGAGGCACAGGGGAGAAGAGGGACAGACCCTGGGAGGTGGGCAGCACCTGCAGCAGCAAGGACGAGGGGGACACAGGTAGTGAAAAGGGCTGCTGTGAGTACTTCCTATTTCATAGAATCATAATAGAGTTTAAGGTTAGAAACATTCTTAAACATCATCTAGTTCCAACCCCTTAGCCAAGGACAAGGGACACCATCCACTTCTCTAATTATTTTATGTTGCTTCTGAAAAATAGAAACCTAGGTAAAGAGAGAGTGATATCATCCTTGGAGTGGGGGAAAAACACAACCCCACAGCTGAGTCCAGGAGGTGTGAGCGGGGGAACCTTGAAGGTAAAGGGTAAAGCAGAGACAGCACCTCTTTCCTCGCTGCAGAAAGTGTTACTTATCCCATCTATGAAGCTTCCCTTTCTGTGGGGAAGGTAGAAGATTTAAGCATTACTTTCAGATTAATTATGTACAGTTTTATTAAATATGGTTGTTCAATAAAGAACAGTTTGGAGCTTAGAATGTTTTGCTTTTGCACCTCATAACTCAGGCCTAAATTCATCCATATTTCATATTCCTTCATTTGCAGTTGGCTTTCTTCCTGCCTGACTTGTTAACTTTCTACTCAGTAAAAGTTGTGAGGTTTATCCATCTAGCAAATGAAGCTCAAGGCATAAAATCTTTGTTGTAGCCACAGGAAAAAAAGTAAGCTTTTATTAACAGAGATTAACTTGGGCTTCTGACATCTTACAGCAGGCCCTGACGAAGTAGATGTAATCAAAATCTAATTTTAAACACAGAGAGCAAAATTCCTAGGCTGCACATCATCACATCCTCTTTGCACTGGCTAGAATATTCTGCCAAGGGAACAGTGAGAAAAGCTGTTTGCCATTGTGATGATTTATTCCTACTTAAGGTTGGTTTCTTTGAGAAGTGCAAGTAATTTTTTACAAAGATGTGTTTTACCTTGCAGTTTGGAACCCCAAAAGCCTCTTAATTCTTGAATGTGATTTTGGACAGGTTTTTTCCTTTCAAAAAAACTCCCAACAATTCTTTTGGTCAGCTTATTTCATATAGCAGTAATTGTTTAAACAAGTGCTGTACCTAAATGATGAGTTGCTGCCCCAGTGACTGCCTGCATTGCTGGGTCACCTAGCAGTTTTGTGTGAGGATTTTCATTGCCTATACATAAATAATTTTCTTTCCTGATGAATTCACAAGCTGCTGCATCAGAGTCTCCCTGTGTATCATCTGTATATTACTCAGTGTCTGAAGCTAAGTGGATAGATTGCTCACAGCAATGCATTTCATCCATGTCCTTTGGTTTGGGGTGCAGCATGCACTTCCAGCTGTCCGGGAGCACCTCCATTACCCGGGCTCATGGCAGAGCAAATAGCATTCTGGCCTCAGTCTTCCAGCAGTAGATTAGTGACAGCAGTAGGCAGACAACTTTTGTCCCCAGGGAATATTAGAAATCTAGAGCTGGAAATAGATGGATTAACTGAAATGCAACCCAACCTCTGATCTACATTATTGTCTCTCTTCTTTTTCTCACAGGGGAAGCAGAGATAAAGAGTGATAGACACTGATAATGATGGAAGTCCGCGATAATACACCGAAGTGATAAACTTCTTTGTGGCCCTCATTGTGCCCAGTTGTCTTCAGCTGGTTATGAGCTCTAGCCTCAAGCTATTTACACCATGATCAGGCTAGTAATTAGCAAAATGTTTAATATAATATAGAAGCAATTAGGAGGTGATAACACGCAATTAAGATGTGTTTTCAGATTAAAGATTTTATAGTGCTCTCTTTCTTGAAAAGATAAAGTGCCTATCTCAAAATGTCAAACTGCAGTGATTTAATCTGAGTTATTTTCAATTAATATGCATGTATTCTTGCGATGTGTTCACCGTTGTTATTGACATTGATAAATTAAGCTCATCCCAGCAGAATTTATCCTTGAGTCGCTCTATATTTCCTGAATGTCAGTTCTTTATTCGTATTTTTTTTTATGCCTACAAGCTGTGCACGATCTAACTCTAAGTCCCTTGATTCATCCCTGGGATTACAGTAATGTGTCAGTCTGAGTGGAACAATAATCTGAAAGGGCATTGTTATAAATAGTGTGTTAGAATATAATTGTTTGTCATGTCGTTTCTCCCCTTTAAATCCCTCTGAGTCCTGTTTAAGTAATTTAGACAGCTAGAATGACAAGAGTCTTGAGATTTCACTTATAGAGTTGTCCAACCAGTCTTCAGCCTACCCAGTCTTTTGAGACTGTCTCATCTGCAAAGTAGGAAGTGCAAAGAACAGATGAGTTCCGACTACACTGTGGATTTGTTATGAGATTTTGCTCAGGCCATTTATAGAACAACGTAAATGCTACTGATACTAATTTTTCCCTGGCTAGTCAATGAAAATTCTTAGACAATAGAAATTAGGGTGTTTCCTATCATCATTTAAGAAGTTAAAATCCTAAGGATGCTTTTTGATTAAGTTCCTAATTATAAAAAATTAAAAAAACCAAACAATGACACAGGAAAGACAGGCTTTTATTATTGTTTTTAATGGTTCCAGCTTTTTAGCAAAAGTAATAACACTTCCAAGGAAAAAATTGCTAGAAATGAGTGTCCTATTAGATCATGCTATCCAGTTCCTGAATCATGCAGGATTATTCTTTGTAAAGCATTTTTCTGCTGTTTGATAGTCTCTAGATTTTTCAAACATGCAATGAAGCACCCAAACATCAGAGGATTTGCACACAGCATGTGTCAGAAATGTTTTTCTCAATTTAACAAATATTTCCTCTCCTGTTTCTGCTAAGTATTTTCCCCATAGCTAATGCTAACAGGTTTCAAATATTTGCATTTATGTCTCTTCTCTTGCTCATTCTAGGGTCCACTTAATGATATTTTGTTCATATGTGGTTGTAAAAGGCAAGTTAGCTGACAGTCATTGCAAAGCATTGGCTTTGTGTCATGCAACTGTGATTAAACTCTTTTGAGACCATGGATTTAGCAAAGTAAGATGATATAACTCATCACAGCTTATGCTGACTGGCCAGTCACTGTTATCACTTAGTGAGCAAACCCAGTTCTTCAAAGGGCTGCTTGAACACGTTGAAATGTTGCTGTTTGATAATCCCTGAGTCACTGTTGGTCAAACCAGGCATATTTGATTCTTGCCTATAAATAAGCTCCTGCAATATTCTTCATTAATTCTGCAGGCCAACTTCCAGCCTCTCAGTGTCTCTCAGGTAAGTCACAGGGGATGTAGAACAAAATGCAGCCCCTGAATGCTATCTGTGAGTATCTGTGTGTCCTGCCCTTCAGGTCACCTTCACAGAATTTTTAAAAGACAAGCAAAGAAAAAAAAAACAATACAATTAAAGGAAGCTGCCAAAAAGCTGTAGAAGTGTCATCTGGCACCACTGTTCATTATACAGAAAAAGTTATTGACTTTTACATATATAAATGAGCTGAGTAAAAGTTATGTGAAGACATGAAAAAAAAAACTTTCTATTGCCAAAAGGAAAAAGGAAATTATTAAGAACCTCTGCTGAAATTTATTGGTGAGTAGGTAAACATCTCACTGTACCTGAGTCAGTGGGGGCAAGGTTAGCTTTTCTCAGCTGATTAACTTGTCAGTACCAAGGGCAGATGAAAAGCAGTGAAGATGTAGTTGGCAAGTCCCAACAGCCTGGTTTTTCTTGGATCAGCACCAGAGGTATATGACCAGTTATGTCCTGTCTACACAGAAAACCTTCAATCACAAAGAATTATATTTCCTTCTCCTAGTCCATGGGGTAATTCCATGGGAGTAGCTTTGCTCAGAGGACCATGGCTGGGAGTTGCTGGATGCATCATCCAGAAGGGATGCAGCAGTGTGTGGGAGGTGGAGGCTGCAACACCTCCCAGGTATCCCAGCCTGTCCCAGCTGGGTGCTTCAGCCAGTCTGATCCTGCAGTGGGCCACCTGCACTCCAGCACCTGAGATTTTGAGGGGATTCCTTGCAAGTTGACCAGGCAATGCATGGAGATAGTGGAGCAGCCAATGCCACCTTTTCAAAGATCACCCCATCATGTTCATCCTGAAGCTCAGGAAAGCCTCTGGTTTTCCATGCTCCCTCCCTAAACAAGTAGTAGTCCAAAGATAAGTAATGTTGGAAAGTACAGGATCAGAATAAAAGTTTCTAATGTTAACTATTTAAGACTAATACATAAACAAATATGGAAGCCACAGAAATATGTTAATGATATTGGGATATGAACTGAGAGGTATTTCTGTGCTGGATTTGCCTTCAGCTACAACTATAAGACTATTTTTACAGTATATTTTTGTTTAATTTTTTTTTTTTTACAGGCAATCTATCATTGTGATATACAAAGCTTACTGAATTATGCCAGTTACATGTTTAATAATAAATAATATATCCAGGATCTATTATGAATCTAAGTATGGTTATAGTAAGGATATCCAATAGCGACTTTAACTTACACAAATATCCATTCAAACTTGCAGACTTGATTATAATGTAACCTAGGTATGTATCAGTTTTAGTTACGCTTCTAACAAGTTCTTTTGCATTTTACTAAAGACAATGTGAATTACGAAATATTCTGAAATTGTGTTCGTGGTCCTTATATTATTCCCTCACAGATGAGAAAGTGGCATTTAAAATAATGTTGCAAATGGTGCTAAAGTGAATTTTGATTGCTGTTTCTCTAGGTTAATGTCTACATTATTCAGAGATTACTACAGAGATTAATAGATTTCTACATTACATTCTACATCACTCTACATTACATTCAGAATCACACCCAATATTCCATGCAAATGGTCCTTCCTGTGTGATATAACAGGAAAGAGAAAAATTTTCACTTGATCAACAGTGTCAGCCAGTAAACGAAAAGGTACTGTTCTTTTTTCTTGTGTTTGTTTCTCTGTTTTCACATTTATATAATACACATTTAAGAAAAGAGAGGAAAACAGATTTTAGCGGTGCTACCTTTGAACCTTAGAGTTGCTTTCCAACACTTATTGCAGTACTAACAAGCCACAGGTGTACACTACAGGAGCGGGTGAAAATGTAATTGAGGGGTATGATGACAGTTAATTGTCCATAATGTATTTATCCCAAGATGCACTTATGCATCTGTTATATATTTAGGTATTTGTTACTAGTAGCTTTGGTGATACTTAAGCAGAGGGGCATCTATATCTAAAAGACAATAAAAAAGGAAAGTGCTATCAAGGGGCTCTAAAGTGGCTAGACAAAGAAAGTTTGTCTCTTTTTCACTGTCTCTGAAATGAATAGGTCTATTTATTTCAATGGGATTTTTTTCCACATATGCCATATTAAGGTTTGAGTACAAAAATCTTGACTCCTGTTTCTGGATGTACTACAGAACTGAATTACTTGATTACCTGCAGGCATTTTAGTAGTGATATATTTTGATATTTGCCTTTCTAATATAGTTTCTTCTCTGTTTCAGCTTTTTGTTGTTATAAAACAGCTTTGCACAATAGACTAAAGTAGTGTCTATTCACCCATTGACACATAGAGGATTTATGTGTGGGAGTAACCCACAAACTTCCCCTCCTCTTTATTGCCTCCCTCCATGCATGCCTTGAGAATAGATGTGATAATTAGTATCTACTTTTATCTATATCTGTATGCTATCCAGATATTTGAAAACAAAAAGTCACTGTATTGGTGTCCCGAATTCAAATTGCAATGATAGAGCTTGGATGACTTTGGAGGATTATACATTTTTGGGGCTTACTTCTGCTCTCTATGAAGTCAACAACAAAACTGTCACAAGGGTCGGCAGTGAGGGGAACTGGGATACAAAAAATAAGGTTATTCTTTTGGGGATTTTTCAGCAGGAGTCAAATAGCTGAAACCAAACCACATATTTTTAAAATTCAGTGTAGATTGGACTAATAACAAAATCATTTCAGGGAAATGGATAGTATCAGGACACTCAGTGAGTAGCTGATTCTTGCAAAGGTTATGAGGTAAATGTATGAGGGGGCAGCTTGTCCCACATCAGGCAGTGGGAGCACTGAGATCCCAACCCAGCTGTGCAGCATGTTATGCTCTTTGGAAAGTTGACCTTTCAATCAGTCTATCTTTCTTGCCATGAAACCGGCCCTGCATTTGGGTTTGTTTGCATAAGCTCCCATCAAGTTTAACAGTATTTTATAAGGGGGACAATGGTCTCACTACATATAAATTGAGGCCTGTATAACCACATTATCTTAAAAGAGCAGAGCTCAGTTCATATCAGAAGCTGCTTGGTCATTTGAAACTGCCTAACATTAGCATCTTAGAAATATTATCTGAAGTTGCTGAAAACTGATATTAACCTGCTGCATGCTTGGAGTGTTCTGATAAAACGCAGTTGCTGTGGTAATTGTTATATTATGTTCAGAAAAGTGCCAAAAATATAATTGCTTTCAAAATGACTGTGCAGTTCAGCTTTAATCTACATGGCAGAATTGTTTACTAAAATAAAAAAAAAACCCTTTCCAAGTCTTTGCATAAACAAGTTTATTAGAAGTAGACTCTTTATTAAACTTTTAACACCAAAATTATGCTCACAATTTTTAAACCAGATGCTACTTGTAACATTTCCTGTTTGTGAAAAACAAAACCAAAAAGCATAGAGCACCCAATAAAACCCAACAAAAAACAAAACCCCCAAAACACAACAAATCCAAACTACCATAGGATGATTTCCTTAAGAATGTTCTCTCAGGTATGTCCAGAATATTAATTAGGCCCATCTATTTCTGTCGGATAATAACAATGTCCAAGAACTGAATAGAATCTGTGACCTGTGAAAGGGCCATTCATATGCTTTAGTCTGCCTTCGCGCATTCCTTAACAAGTGAACATAGACCTTTTTCATAGTCATCCTAAATGTTTCAACTGTGTGTTTCATGGTTTGGTTCTTGTGTCTCCAAAACACATAGCTTCCCCCCCCTCCCCTTTCTTTCTTTCTTTTCTTTTCTTTCTCTTTACTCTCACTATTTTTTTTTTTTTTTGGTCTAGTGGGAAGTATTCCATGCTCTCCTCATTTAAATGCTTATGCCTTTATGGTTATTTTTACTGCCATACCTATGGGGCTTCTTACTTTATTGCCTGTAGCTGAAGGATATTTTAAAAGAATTAAATTTATTCAGTTTAAATCTTCAGGGGCATACAACAATATCTTAAACAATTAGCAATAATTAAAAAGCATCTATTCGAACTGTGCAAAAAGCAAATAGATTTAATTTAAATACAGTAGTCAGGACTAAAGGGTTTTTTCATTAAAACTAGTCAGGGTCTCACCTCCTCCCAAACCTTTCTTTATTTTAGGCAACTTTTCAGCAGTTACTTTTTTAAAGTATTTTGTCAGTTGTTGGTTCAGAGTATTTCCCAAAGGTTTACATCAGACATTATCAAAGTCTTCACAGGGCTGACCTGGGCACACTGTTTCATTGCCTAAACTGAGGGTAGAGATTGAGCTTTGGAGCCTTAAGAGCCTGTTCTGTTTAATTTGGCTCTTTCTATATTCTCCTCACTGGCTCTACACATTTATCTGCAGAACAGTAATCTAATGGAGATCAGATCTAATATATGTAATTGCTATGTATCCCAGAAAGTATAATAATTAGAATAAATAGCAAAATTACATCAGAAATATTTTACAAAGAAATCTCTGCTCAGTGTGTGATTGTTGGATTTGGTTGGATTGGCTGTAGTGACTCTTCTTTTTCACAGTGATATGTGTGGGCACAACAATATTCAGAAGTGGTGTGAGTGCCAGAAGCAGTTTCTGCTGTGACTGCTCACCAGACGTGGTGAAAGCACCTTCAGGTGGGACTCCAGAAGCTACCTGTGGTTAGACCTCAGTCAGAGCTCCTTCCCAAGGCAGCCTCAGGCCCTTCTGCTTGGCTATAATGCATGCTTGTGAATGTAAAGTCGAATCTGGGACATTTTAATTTGTGTTGCTGTGGTAGAATTAGGGTGCTCATGCCATCCCTTGCTTGTGTCTGCTCTTCTCCCTCACTCTCAGTTCAAAATTATGTTCATAAGTTTTTTGAGAGCTGTAGTGCAAAAGTAAAGGGTCACTTAAGTACTTTTGGTAGCAGTTCTGAGTCCTACCTGATCACTCTTGGTCTCACAGCACAGCTCGTGGATCAGAAAAGAAACACATGCTGGCACATGATGAAGGCCAGTGCCTGGCAGCCAGGGAAAGGGAACATTTCATGGGGCTGAAGCTGAGCAGCAACTGCTTGTGCCAATGGAGAATAATGTCTGCAGAACTGCAACTTCCCTTGTAATCAAAATAAATAACAGATACAAACGTTGTAATCAAAATAAATAACAGATACAAACGCAGAAAATTTTGTTTGTATAGTTTGTCAAGGTGCTTTAAAATGCATGGATTCAGGTCACTTTTTTTTTAATTAACCAAAAATGTATATACTTTGCTAATGTGGTTTGGGGTTTTTTCAGCACAGAGTCTGAGGATATATTCATAAGGAGATAAAAGGAAAGGGATAAATTCTAGACAGTTTGTTGTAAGTGCCAAAGAAAGTGACAGCTATCTACATGAGCAAAATTTCTAACAGTGCTTCACATCCACTGGAAAATGCTTAAGAGTCCACAAATAGAAAAAGGTTAAAAACTACTGACCTAAATAATTGGTTCAATTTTCAAGACTGCTGAGCATCCAACTGTTCTCATTGATTATAAACAGATGATGATAACGAATAACAGCTCCCATAGTTGATGAAAGGCATCTTTTCTGGGTAACTTGTCCACAGATGCTTAGAAGAAGGATACATCTAATACAAGTCTTTGATAAGGAGGAACATTTCTCCCTTGGTTGTCTATTCTGTATGCATAGCATACATAAATATTTTTGCTTTCACACTATCTTACGTTTCTTAGAACTCGGTTTAGAATTGAACTGGAGCTGATAAGAAGAAGCATAAGACAAGATCGTATTTTCATGTGTGGATTGTATGCTGCCTCATGCTTCAGTCCTGAAAGAGCTTTCATATTTACCATATTGCTTGACCACCTTTTTAAAACTTAGTAAATTCAACATCCTATAATACAGAGGAGTTAAAAAAAAATTTATGAGTTATGTGTTGTATTTTTATACCAGCTTTAGATCTTTTCTTGGTTTCTGCATCCAGCAGATTTTGTGTTTTGATTCCATATTGTTGTGGTAAAAACAGAAGAGCTGTTTACCAGGAGGAAAATTGCACCAAGTGGTAACAAGAGAAGATTTAAGCTTGCACTTTAATTTAAAATTCTGAACACTCTCCCTAAAGTTTTTCTTTTTGATGTTGTGATTCATATACTTCATATCTCTTGGTTTTTAGAGCTTTCTTTTAATTAATCTTTTGAAAGTTCTTGCAAGATTGATGTGGGCAGTGAATTTTGTCAGTCTTGTCTTGCAATACTAATGCTTGTGGCTGAGAAGAATCTAAGCTGAAAATATGTGAAGGTCTTTGTCTAGGAGGATTGGGTTAGAGAACATCTTGGCAGACGTGAGATCCAAAAGCCCATGGGTCCTGAAGGGCTGCACCCTTCAGGGTGCCACCCATGATCATCTTTGAGAGGTCATGGCCATCAGGAGAGGTGCCTGAGGACTGAAGAAAGCAAATGTCACCCTGGAGCTCCAAAAAAGCAAGAAGGAGGACCCAGGGAACTACTGGCCAGTCACCTTCACATCAATCCCCAGAAAGTTTATGGAACATCTCATTTTGGAGGCCATGTCTATCCACATGGATGACAAGAAGGAGACTGGGAGTAGTCAGCATGAATTCACTGAAGGTAAATCCTGCATGTCCAGCTTGATTGCCTTCTATGAGAGAACAACTTCCAGGGGGGTTGAGGGGAGAGTAGAGGATGTTGTCTACCTTGACAGGGCTTTAGATGCTGTTTTTGACAATGTCACTGTAGGCAAAGTCAGTGGAAGTGTGGACTGGATGAGTGGACAGTGAGGGGGATTGAGACCTGGCTGAGTGGCAGATCCCAGAAGATGTTAATCATGGCCACAGGGTCTAGTTAGATGCCTGTCAATAGTGGTGTCCTCCAAGGTTCAATACTGCGCCCAGTACTGTTTAACTTATCCATCAATGACTTGGATAAAAGGCCAGAGGTCTCCTCAGCTAGTTTGCTGGTGACACAAAGCTTGGAGGAGTGGCCAATACCCCAGAGGGCTGTGTAGCCCTTCAGAGGGAGCTTGAGAGGCTGAGGAGATGGGCAGAGATGAAGCATCTGAAACTCAACAAAGGCAAATGCAGGGTCCTGCACCTGGAGAATATTAACCCGGGCACCAGGACAGGTTGGGTCCTTGTGTCCAGCAAATGAATTAAGCCATACAAGGGGTGGAGGCAGTGACAGCTGTGCAGGTACTGCATTGGCTCGCCTCACAAACTTCTCCTTTTTGTGACACCCAAATGGACTTAAAACCATCCATTTCACATTGTGACTTAATAATGAAAGAGAACTTGTTCAATAAATACCTAAGATCATCCATTCAGAGGAGGGAGCCAGAAAAACAAACTCAGGGAATCCTGGGGGCTGTAGAAACTGTAGAAACAGGAAGGGTGCTGAGAACACACACATGCAAATGGCAAATTTGATTACAACGATGGGCTGTCTGCTTTGCAGCTCCTGGAAGCCCACCCTCAGCCATAAAAATGCAAAAATAGTGCAACAGGCAATGTGGCAGAACAGGGCTCTCTGTATTCATTCACAATTAGGTGTTCTATTCTGTTGTCACCAGATGCTGCCACGCACATTACACAACAGAAATGGGATTAGCAGGAATAACAAAAACCTGTCAAAGCACAAAACCATGGCCTAGTAGTCCTGACAAATTAAACAGCCTACAATGAGTGCCAGAGCATGAAAATCACTCACCCTTCCTCTACTATCTCTGAGAGGTAGGCAGTAAATGCCTTCTTAAAGGCTGGCCACCATGCAGCCAACATTAGTTGTAGAGGAAAAAAGGCATTTTCATTTCTGATGGAGCATAAATTGAGCACAAACCATCTTAACATAACTAGCGAATATCTGAAAGATAGATGTTTCATTCTGTAAAATACAGAATAATTCACATGGCATGTCTTAAGTGGCCCATGTTACAAACCCTGTTGTACCTAACAATCCGTTTCCACACGTAGGAGCTTCCATGGAGTGCTGTTAGTTTTATTTGTATTTGTGTAATGCAAGATAAAGTAGGCCTTATAGTAAAACCCGTGTTTTGCTAACCATGCTCATGCTGGTGGGTCATCAACATGGGATGTTGGAAGATTCAGAGGATGAGACAAGACTCTGTACAGAAACTAACTCCAAGGCTGAAAACCAAGTGAAGAGTTGTGTATTACTCTGGAATGGCTGCAGTGTTCATAGGTTTTTAAGATAAAAACAGAAAGTTAGTGTCTGTTACAGCCTGTTTTACCTATTTTGAGTTTAATAATGGTGTCATTAAACTGAGCAGCCAACTGTGCTTGAAATTTTTCTAGAGATATATGACAAGTTGCTTTTTGTAGCACTGTTGTCCATCCTGCATCAAACTCATGTCAAAAGCAGTGACTTGTAACAAGCTTTTTCACATGCTTTTTTCAAGGTTTCTTTTGGTTTTGTGGGTTGCCTGACACTCATCCTACCCTAGTATTCCCTGTAGATGGTGATCATTGTCTGTTTCTCTTTCTGGATGTTTTTCTCTGAGCCACTCTCAGGCATTATTTGCATGTCCTAAACTTGGTGAACTTTTATTCTTGCCATAACCTCAGCTTACAGTTCTTCATTTTTGCTATGTGTGATCTCTAAAAACAGAAGTGATGTCCACATCTGCTATAGGGAAATAGGAGCTAAGTGGCTGAAAGATCAGAATCATTAGGCAGTATTTTAGATGCTACTTTCACAGTGTGCTTCCCCCCAGTCTATACTTCTTTAAGTCTCACTTTTCTTCCTCCCTAAGGGGTGGCAGATAAGTCACTCAGCTTTAGTGTTACTGTAAGTTTAGATGACCAATTCAGCAAGGGTGACAAATGCTACTTTCTTGCCTCTTTCCTGACCCCATAAGATTTCCAAGATTTCTTCTGGGAATTACTTACAGAAGATGTATTTCTTCATCTGTGGCACAAAACCCATTTTTCCCATTTATTTCCGCCCTCTGAGAAAGTCCTTGGAGTAATAGGTAAAATGTCAAAAATAATTAAGAAAAATACTGATATACACTGTGGCAGAGAATTATACCTTTTGAGATGGTTGTTGCCATCATCTGTAATCAGTCCCCTGACAGATATAAATACCAGCTTTATCACCTTGTTTTAGATGATGATGTGTTGAATCAATGTTGATGAAGACTGTATTTTGGCAACTTCAGTTAAAGGGAAAGAATAGTTTCAATTGTGAAGCAGAGAACATAAGTTCAAAGCAGAGTGAGTACCTGACACAGAATACAGTCATTTCTTTATATAACATCTATTTAATCCTGTTCATAAAATATCTTTCTCATATGAGAGAAAAGGGCTGACAATAGCACAGTTATGTCCCAAAAAAATCCTGACTAAGAGCTTGCTTTTTTGCCTGGCATGGAGACCATGCATCCAGTGAGTACCCGTGCCCAGGAGCAATGTCTCTACTTTCTGGGCTAAGTGGCTACTTGGATTATTAAGTGTTTATGTCCTTAAGAAAGAACCTTTTTGTCCTGCATTTTAAAAGAAAATATCATATTTATTTTCAGAGGAAATGTATCATGACTAGATTTATAGTACCATGTGCTCAAAGATCAAATTGCATGACTGCAAGCATTTATATTTTTATTTATAGGAAATAATATAAAGGAGCAAGAAGCTTATGTGCAGCTTAAGTGTTTGGCATTTATCTTTTTCAAAATGCATTAAAAAGTCAAATGGACTTGGAATGCCAGTTAAAAAGCTAGGATCACTCACAATAATTTATTATTTTTTACATTTAGGTAGATTCAAAGTACAAGTTATGGTGCCCTCAGTTCAACTGCTCTACTATATTTTATGAAGTACAAGGTAGCAATTGGTTGCATAAGGGACTAAAGATTTGGTACTAAATCCTCTTCAACTTTTAAATGATACTTCTGTATTCTTTGATTTTTTTAAAAAACAGATTTAACAGCTATGTCTACATAGTAAGTACGTACCTTAACCTGCTTTGGAATGGATCTCCATATAAAAAGCCTTGCATCCACATGAAAACCTTTTTAGACCACTCAGAATTTCTCCAGACTTTGGGAATTCCAGGATATTGGGACAGTGCTCAGGGCCAGAGTTCTCATGGTCTACATTACACTTGAAAATTAGCTGGGTCCAAAATCCTAAACATGGGCATGCTGTGTTCACATGATGGACAATCCCTCAAGCTAAATGAGTGTAAACAAACTAATCTGCTCCCTCAAATCTTTTATATAAAAGCTATATTCTTCCAGAAATTTTTCTTTAATTTTTCTGGTATGTTTCCACCTCTCTTTCTCTACCTTTAAATATCTTTTCGCCTTGTCTATTTATTCAAAGCAAAACTAACAAAGGAGCAATTATCCAACAATTATTATTATTTGCATCACAGATGCAGCAGGTCTCTGATGACAAGCAATATCTCAGGGCTCATTTTCATTACACAGGCATGAAAATCCACTGAAGCAACTTGGGAAGTCTACACATTGCTGCCTTCATAGAATTCTGTATTCTGGAAGCACAGAAAACTCCCTGACACTGGAGATGTGCATGGACTCACGTGGAACACGATATGTGAACATAATCTAATACACACATCAGGGAGCTGAAGAGCACATTGTCTTTTCATGTAAATGTATCAGCAAAGTCCCCAGAACTAATTTCTGGAAGCAGTAAGGAAAGCTGACAGAGCATAGCAAAGCTGGAGACTTTTTCTTGTTGCTCAGCAGACTGTGTTGGGTGGCTGGGCTCAGCAGAGCACTGCACACAGTCAGTCAGTAAAAATTGTTGGCATCACCTGAAGATTACTGTTATCTCTGGAAGACTGCCTGTCATGTGGATAGCTTTCACACACAATATGGTGTGTGGTATGAAGCAAGTTCTATGTGTTTTCAGCAAGAATGCAAACCCAAGAGCTGCAGAGACCCAAGAGATGTTTTCTGTGCAGAAACAGCTAAGGGGTAAAAAAGATTGCCTCCTGGTGCCCTAAAAGCTGGTTCCACTGGAGCTTCTGCAAATACCCCTTATCCTCACCTCACTACTGGCTCCACTCTGCTTTGAATCAGGCTCTATCCAGCTGGCATTGCAAAGGCTGAGTCTACCTTTGAATTTTAGCTTGATCAGATGGGAACTTTTAAAGTAGGTATTGTGATCATTTCCATTGTTTATGCTTTTGCTCATGTTGAGGAGCTGTCTCAAGTGCATAAACTGGAATTTATTTTGGATAAAAGTAAACCAACTACATCTGATGCGCACAGAGAGAAATAGGAACTTGGTCTGTGGGGTAAACAAAAGATCATCCAAAATAAAAAGAAATTAATAATTAAAATTTCTTGTAATGTAGCTTTCTGGTCCTCACTGTCAACTGTTTTGGTCTAAAAATCTTCCTCTGGTCTGCATTGTTTGCCAGTGTGGATGCAACCTTAAGGCCCAGCTGAGCTTTTTTTCCCAGTATAGAAAGATCTTTCTGATGGTTTCAGAAATTGTTCAGTCTATCTGTTGTTCATGTTCTTAAAGTGTGAAATGAGGAAAATAATACTTAACCATCTTTATCAAACAGTACATATCTCAGATGAAAGCTCAAGCAAGACCAAAACATCTATAGGATCCTCCTACAATTTTTGGTACTATATACATATATTTTAAAGTTGCTAATCTGAACTGTAAAAATACACCCAAGTTGATGGCAGTGCACATAACCAAATCCTCTTAATATAAGGTCTTATTGGTTTCCCATATGATTTTTTAGTGCCTGGTAATTGTTTATGGATCAGTTTCCACTGAAATGCTGCTTATGTGTGTATTTAGAAAGGTGAAGGAGAACAGCAGCCTCTCTTGGGGTAGCAGACAGTTGCTAAATAAGTCTCTACCAGGTAGGTGCACTGTCACCCTAAATGAGGCATAAATAATGAATCAAATTTTAGAAGTAATGATCTTAACTAGGGCAGTTTGGTGCTGTGAATGTTTATTGAGAAAAAAAAAAAACACAAAACCAAAAACATGTAGTGTTTTGTTTCAGCTGTTTTAATAATGCTCAATTTTTTTTCAGTGAGAATTTCAGGTCAGTTGGTTTGTTTTCATTGAAATTAAAAAATAAGGTACTCCTATCCAAATGAAAATAGATTTAGGTTGGTTTTTTTCTCTTTTTGAAAAAAAAGAGGTACTTAGTACACAACATAATAATTGCTTAATACTCTGGGATATCAAGTCATTTTTGTGGAATTGCAAAAAAAAACATGATAAAACACAATTTTCCCTTACTGTTGTTGGCAGAACTTTGAACTGGTTAAAGATGCATTCCTTATTATTCAAATGTATTTTTCTTTCTGTTTTAATATATGACAAATATACAACCAGTTCTATAAGTCTTTGAAAGATTTGAGATTTTCTTCAGTATTTTAAAATTAAGTTTGAGCCATCCTAAGTTCCAGCGTGTGTTCTCTTTGGCAGCATGATGTTAATAAATCATCAGAGCCCCGTTGATCAACTGGCTTATTTAACACTGTACAAACAGCAAGAACGGCCACAAACTCCACTCTTTGCAGTTAGGAAAGTTAATTATTTCACTCTGACAGGTTATTAAGTTCTCTCTAGCCCAGAGTTAAAACAAAAAATATTCAGATGAGATTTTTGGGCAAAGAACAAGTTGGGTCAGATCTGATCCCAGATCGAGCAGATCTGTTCCAGGTGAGACCATCACTGCCAGCTCTATTCAGAGCCTTAGTGTCTACACCTGAAAATGGAGGAAAGTATCTTGGCCCTTACAAGGTGGTTACAGACTGACTGGGCCCCATTCATTTCAACCCATTTTCTACTCCTGCTGTAGGATAGCATTTCCCAAGTGCTGCAATCTTTGAGCAATTATCTTAGACTTCAGTCTGACTCAGCTCATTACATGTTTCTCTGTTCTCCATTCCCTGCTCATCTTTCTTTGATGTTGTATTTTTTACATTACTTTCCCCACATGCACTTGTAGGATTCAGCCTGTATTTGCCTTATTAAAACTTTCACTATATTCATAATGAACTGGCTCCATTTTCTCTTTCATGTAATGAAAAGAAACCACTGTCAAATAGCTAACATTAATGGCACAAATTTCTGCATCTCACTAAACAGAAACACTTGGATCTTCACCTGATAAATTTAGTGTAATTTGATCTAACTCTGTCTCCTTCAAAACACCAGCCTGGTACCTAAATTAGGTCTTAGATTAGAACTGTCATCAAGACTCTTTCCTCTAGGGGAAAACAGAAATATTTGGAAAATAATTCAGCCCATTCAAAGTGAATCACTAAATACAAGGTGAAGGTATGTGAACACTTTCCATGGAGCAGAGGAGCAGCCACAGACCCCTGGATTTCTGACTTCACATCCTTTGCAGAAGGAACATCCACATATGTCATATTTTTCAGCCTGCCAAAAAGGTAATACAGGGAAGATAAGAGAAAAGGTCTGAAGATCATGACTTCCATGGAGATGAACAAGTGCCCACTATTTTTTCTGATACCAGAAGTATGGGGATTAAATGAAGGCAACATGCACAGCCCCAGAAGGGACCACAATGGTTCTACACAGTGCAGGCTGCATGCTGTGATTATTGATCCTTTATAGGGCAGGTCAGAAGGCAACTGGAGAAGTTCGTGGAAGAGAAATCCAGCAAGGTCTGCTAGTGGGAAGCCTCTAAGCTGCAAATTTTTGGAGACTGGCAAAGTTTTCTGGCAAGTATCACTAAATGTTTGTTCCTTGCTTGTATCAATTCCCAGGCATCCCCGTGGTCACTGTTAAGGCCAACATCTTGCAGAACCTGGTAAGATCTCTTTTATAATATTCAGTACCTCAACTAGCTGCTAGCTGCCAGCTGCCTTCATTTGGTGGAGGGAATCCATGTCTCTGTTCACAAAGTGTGGTTATGGGGTCTCTGTGGGGCCTGCTCTAGCAGCCAAGTTGCACCTATGCAATAGCATTTGTTAAAATGAATTTTCTAATACAGCATTAAATTGCGTTTGAAATGAATGAGCTGATAGAAATGCTATCCCAGTGATCACATTTCAGTTCTGCAAGACTGGATTTCTTTTCATTTGAGGGAGCTCTGATCTAATTTTGTGTCTTCCCATCAGATTTTTATTTCTCCTAGTTGGCAGTATACTGGGCTACATTCTGTGTAAAACACACAAATATTTACTAACTGCAAACCATCCTGTTTCAGTGGTCTCAGCTTTTCAGATTGTTATCTACAACTGTTATTACTATGCTATTGTAACCACCACTTTTTTCCAGATTGAATGTGCTGCTATTGAACTCTGATCCCATGGATAGAGTGTGAGCAGAACCTTTAGTAGGATGGCAAATGTTGTCTGCTAAGCCATGGCCATACAATGGGCATTGTTTCTTTGCATACATTGACAAGTGAAAAAAAGAAACTAAGCTCTGTTTTTTTTATTAATGGATGAATTATATGAATTAAAATATTTAACCATTTTAAAGCATGGAGTGTGGATGTGCTAAGTTGCTTGTGGGATTGAATTTCTAATAACTTTTTTAATTGGAGGTTGAATTCAGGTCCAAATGGGCATATCTTAATAACCCATATAAACCAGTAATCACACCACTAGGCAGATCTTGATGTGTCTTCAATAATTAATCTGGGCAGATACCCTTAAATAATTCAGTGATTTTTAATTAAAGAAAATAGGGTATTTAGTTGATTTTTTTAGTCTGGGGAATATTTATCAACATGGTTCCATGCCTTTACTCTTCTTTAATATTTTTCCTTTCCCTGCATGGTATTTTATGACTTTTGGATTCTTTCTTAGTTAAATATTTTTCTAAGAGCAGAGACTTTGATTTGTAAATGTGAATGTGATCAATAAAAACTTATGGCTTCAAAGTGTCCTTATTTATACTTAAATCCTCCTTCTCACCTGCTGTTTGTTGCTTTTTAGTTATGTCACCAATCCCACCGGAGCTCAAAAAATTTAGCTGGTCCTCTCTAAACTCCCAGACATGTTCTTTTCCCATGTACTCTTCCGTCCCTGCAGCTTCTGATGTAAAACAGATTTAAGTTTGTGTAGAGCAGAGGTCAACATGAAAGCCTAAAACAAAACAAAAAAAAAGCTGGCATTCAACTTTTAGCTCTGGTTCTTATTATAACTCAAAGCTCTATTTTAGTAATTTTAAAATGGTAGTATTGTTCTACATCCATAACCTACCTTTCACCGAGTTTCTTAATGACTGTGATGCCCAGTTTAGATAAACTACTAGACTGGCTGATGAGCATTTGGAAGAACTGCAGGCAGTTGTGCCACAATGGTAAAATGGACAATTAATTTGCAAAATTATCTCTGTGAATTTTAAATTTATTTTGCTTTAGATTATGGCCAAGAGCAAAGCTTTGAACTCGTTTCTCCTATTCCTAAACAGTTATTTGCAAAATCATGACTTTGGTGAACCTTGCTATGGGTAGTGGGAGCAGTGGCTACACGAGATCCCTTCAGTGACAGAATTCCTAGAAGTTTGTTGCCAAGTGCTTCAAACATTTATTAATTTTTTCAAGCAGACCAACTTTTCAGTTCTGAATTTTGCAGTATCACATCCCTTTCTGAAAGGCTCAGTAAATAATCATAAGTGTTGAATGAGGATTAAATGCTGCATGTTATGGCTTAATGTGTTTGTCTATTTACCAGTGTTGTATGTATGTACCCAGGCTTCTGCATTTTTCAGTGTTAATCAGATGGAAATAGCAATTGGAGGTGTAATTCAGTGTTGTGCTTAACGTCATTAAACCTGTGGTAATCGGTAAATCCAGCCCCTGCTGTGGCCTTATCAGGCAATTTGGCAAAGAAACCAGTGCTGTGTCACTAAGATGATGCAAGCTGGACAATGGCTGCATCCCTGCTAAGGGACAAAGCCCCACTGCATCAATTTGCTGTGTTTTAACCTACATGGAACATGTCTAAGGTGACAAGGATCTAACCTGAGTGCCCACCAGCCTCTCCTCTTCCAGGGAGGGGAGTGTACCCAAAACAGCCCTAGAGCTGCTCCTCGATGAGCACCAAGAGTGTTTGTCCTGCTCTTCAGTTCAACAGCCACCTTGGGAGTAAATCTCTCTGGTAAAACTGCTTTTTTTCACAGGTGTTTCATTCCTGCAAAATGAATCCAGAGATCTGATATAAAGTAAAGAAAGGTATTCATGGTAATAATTAATTAAAAATCAAAATAGAAAAAAATTACTGTAAAAGTTTAAGCTTTGTCCCACAGTGGATTTGAAATCAGACTGAAGTTAGAAGGACACAAGAGGTATGAGCCACTTCATGGGAGCTCAGTAAAGACTGTAGTCTGCACTCTTCAATGTCTTAGACTAGGTCTCAGCTGTGAATTTGGTATTGATTTAGCACCTCTTTTGCATTCTTTCTTCAGTGGTAATTTATTGCCCCCATGGTAGAGATGGCTTCTTTGTGGAGACAGAAGATAGGGTAGAATGTGGAGAGCACATAAAAAAGGCACTGGTGAAACAGAGTCTTCTGAAAAAGTGGATGGAGGTGTTTTTATGCCTGATAGCTAAAAAAAATCATGGCCCTAGGCCCTCCAAATGTGTTTGATTCTTTTTTGTGCAATAAGGAATTTGAGCTCTTTGAGCTTTTTGGGGAAGGTCAGGTGGTTAATTTTGAAGTGTTTGCCACAGCTGTGTAAATGTTAGAGAATCCTGTGAGGCCTTGAATGCATATTATAAACTCAGGAGCTCTGAGATGGGCGTTGTAAGTGGCAGGACTTTATCACAAGAAAACTGTTGATGGAAAGGGAGAGTAGTTTACAGATGATTCTGAGATGGAAGGAAGGGAAGAATATAATGTAATTTGGATCCTATATGCCAAGGGGTATTTAAGTAACATACATTCTTTATAATGCACTGAATTCCAAACAATAGAATATTTTGGGAATTTCAGCAAATGTTATTGTTAAACCCAAAGTGCTTAAAAGTTATGAATTCAATTTCAAAAAAAGGCTTTATAAATTTAAAATAATAGAACAATACATGCAATGAATGTTTGTGATAATGTGGCACATTTTCAAGCAGTCTCTGATATTAAGGGTTATATACCTTGTCTTTTTATTGTTAGACTTAATATAGTGTATATCTTCCATTGTAAAAGAAAAATACTAAATAACTAAGGCTTACATATAATCTTAAGCTTGCAATATTGTCCAGAAGGCAGCAATTTTCCTTCAAATTTGGTAATCCATCTTCACTCTTGTTTCCATACTAATTACTTGTGCACATTATTGTATGCTGATTAAAGTTAGAACACAAGAATTTTCTGGTACTATTTCTACCCTTTTGTATTACAGTTTCAAAACATGGCTGGTCATAATCTTGTGGATTTTTAAATTATTTTTTTTCTGATGAAATCACCAAAAAGAAATTTTGATACTCTCTAGTTAGAGTAGAAATTGATCACATCCAATCTTGTGTATGATCAGTGGATTTGCCTGGGCAATGTGGCAGATTACAGGGTGGGAATGGGTTAAGCTGAAGAATGTGATAAAAGATTTTTAAATTATTTTGGGGTTTATACATAGGAAAATAAGATTTAAAAAATTCCTACCTTTGTTGATGATGTCACTGTTTTGGAGTATATTCTGTACAATTCCAGAAGTTAAGTTTTGCGTTTCAATGGACTTGCAATTCTTTTTTGGAAATACAAGATACAGCCCCGAAACTACTACAGCTCTTCATCTTAGAGCACATCCTGTTGAAAGAAACATTCTCTCAAGAATGTTCATTGGCTAAATTTTCCCCATCATCAAAGGCTCAGATAAGAGTTCTCATGCCTTTGGACTCCTCATATTCAATAAATTATTGCATAGAAATATGGCAATGTGTTGCATTTTGTTTGCTGGAGACTCAGATTCTGTCCCCTTTATTGTTTTTCCATAATTACATCACAGAGGTTCATGAAAATAGATATGGGTATTTACAGAGAGTTGGTTGTGTTCACTCACAAGCAGGACAATCAAGACACTATTATTTTAATGAAAATTCTTTTTAATGCTTAAAAAGAACTGCATTATAATTAATTAAACCTTTTTTTTCTTCCTTTTTTTTCCCCCCGCAGCTGGAGTTAAGTGAAAATTCTGTCTTCAGAATCTCAAGTTTCAAAAGAAACATAACTCTGGATTTTGGATGCTCTGACTTCCTTTTCCAGGGATATGTCAAGTCCAGTATTTCAATTTGAAACACTGATGTGACAGACTGCCATAATGCAATGTGTTTAACCACCTCAATGATGCATCAAGTGAAAGGAGTTCCCAAAGATTCAGTTCACACATGCACACACACACAAAAAAAAATGAGGGATAAACAGTATGGGAAGCGGAACATAAATCTTTTTCACACAGTTTGGCACAAATTCAATTATAATTTGTAAGTGTTCAATCAATTAGACCACTCAGTTGTTTAACTTGTAACTTTGAAGGCAGATTATCTTTTCCAAGAGAAAAGCTTCTCTTAACCAAGACCTTTTATGTTAACTGCTCCAGAAGGAAAAGGCCACATTTGCCACAGAACATGAAGAGATTCAGGAGAAAAGTGTGTAATACCAGGATGTCTTTGGCTGAATTTCAATATTTTCATAGGAATAGGCTAGTTAAACCTTTAAACTGCCAAATGACACACAAACACTCTCCGCCCAGAAGGGAAAAGAAAACCACACTTTTTTCCCCCCCTTACACTAGAAATAGAAATTTAATGCCTTTATAATGTTTAATACTTATAGTGATAATTCAATATTAGTTTCAGGTACATTTGGAAGTTGAAGAAACTGTATGAAAGCCCATTACATTGTGCTACATTTTCAAATGCTTTCCAGAGTCTTACTTACAGACCAATTTCACTCATACCCTCTCTAAGTTCAAAACTTGTCAATTCCCATACAAGATATCACAGTCTTCATACATTATCAGTAGTCACTTCCCAAGCACTGGGAACTGCAGTTGGCACCTGGGTGCCATGCAGGGGAGACTTGTAAATACAAAGATACAGAAAGCTAAGAATGAGATGGGAGGGAGGTCAATACCAACACAATATGCACTGTTGTGTTTTTTGAGTTCCAACTTTGTCATCAGGGCTGGAAAAACCCTTGTGTTAAACATTTTTTCCTGCTGCAGGTGCAGAGCTTGCCTGTCAGAGAGCAGGAACGCTGGTGGGTTTGGCAGTCCCATGATGGCACCAGAAGCAACAGTGACACACAGGAGCTGGAGGTGTGTCCCTTCTGCCAACTTGCAGTGCTAGTTCATTGAATACACTTTATATGGACAAGCCAGAGCTGTCTGCAGTCTGGGACCAAATTGGAGCAGTTCATGAGTAGCCATGGTCCACTGACAAAAGAGCAACTGAAATATTGTTCAAACTGAAAACATTGCATTTACTCTCCCATTGAAGGCAGTCGTGTGTTGTGTTGGCTGCACAAGAATTTTGACTGAGCATTGAATATGTAGACCAAAACTAAATCATAACCAGAGTCTGTCTGAAATCTTGTCTGCCAACAAGCACAACAGAAATGATGTCTGTCCAAGCACTGCTGCTGCTGGGTTAAGACATACCATAAGGCTGAGCTGCCTCCCAGCTCTGGCTGAGTGCAGAAGCCTTGGCTGCCTGCTTTTGACTGCATGTAACCTTTTCAAAAGCACCCAAATATCTTACAAGCCTGAATCTTATTGAAAGGCAGATAGCTGAGGGGTGACTAACATAAACAGCCTAAATGCAGCGAAATTGCCTGGAATGGTCTCAAAAATTTCAGAGCTCTCCTTCTGCCTGAGTTTGGGTAGTTGTACTCTGTGGAAGCTGCAGTTACCAGCTGAGTGTTAAACAGTGTTTAGTTGGCCAAAGCTGGCTGATTTTTGGAAGAGTGAGTGGCTGCTAATTTTTTTCAGCCTCCCATTACCCAGGCCTGTAGATCTGGAGTGGGGCTTTGCAATGGCCACAAGATATTGGTCTGTAGGTGCACGGTGCTCCTTGCCTGATCCGTGAGCCACCCAAGGTGGTGCTGAGTGTGGAGTGCTCCCACGAAACCTGTGGCATGCCAGCTCTCTTTAATTCAGTGAGGACTGGAAGATTTTTGCCTTGTGGATCTTTTACATTCAAGTCAGGCTTCACATAGCCCACAGTCTTAAAAAAAAAAAAAAAAAAAAAAAAAAGGGAAAAAATAAAAAATCCTTCCTACAGAGACAAATAGCAACATGTGGCTGGAAGATAACAGAAACGTACATGCAAGTGCAAAAATTAAATATGGAAATATGAAAATGAGGTTGTGTTTTTTTCTAAGAAAAAGAACTGATCCACTTTTCATTGCTGGAAATTGCATGGGGCTTTATTTCCTCAGCAGCTGATCTCAGAAAAACAAAATAGAAAAAAAATATCCATAGATAAGACAGACCATGACTGTACCCTGACTTTTTGGTTTGCTTTGGAAGTGGGAGTCTTTTGCAAAAGTTTTGCAGCTGGCCTGAAAAACAGCAACAAAGAAGATAAAGACAAAAGAGTACATTAGAACTAAATGTGCAGAATGCAGATGTGCAGCCTTTCTTCCTTCCCTTCTCTGCCTTCAGTCTTCCTGCAGTGTCATACCTTTCCAAGGAACACTGGATTTCTTTTAAAAGACTGTTTCTTCATTTTTCACTGTCATTTTCTGCAGCTCCTTCCTCCCTCTGCATCCCTTCTCCCTGTCTGCAGCCCACATCTTTGCCAGATAGTTAATGTAAAAATGATTACCTCAGCTCCTTGCAGGCTCTGCCCCTGCTCTGTGGTGGTTTAAACAAGCTGCCTGGTTGCTGAAAAAAATCAGTGCTCAGCAACGAGGCTGGTTGTCTCTGAGCCACATCATCCTGGAGGTGGCTGGTAAGAGCTGCCTCCAGGAGCAGCAGAGAGATAGATACAGACTCCAGTGTTAAAGAGGCAGACTGTGGGGATCACTCTCTTCCTTCTCCTCTTAATGACTCAGTCTGTATTTACAGAGGAACAAAGTAAAAAGAAAACACCCCTGGTCCTGTAATTTTCATTAGTCCCCAACAAATGAAATTATTTAAGTATTCTTTGGAAGGGAAGAAAATGAGCTATCTATTTTCCTATTCCTGTGCAAGGATTTTGTATGATTTTTGCCCATATTGCATTTTAAAGTGCATGGTTCTGGGACTGTCCCTCACCAGGGGCCTTTGCTGTGTCAGGTACAATTAGAAACCGAGGCTAATTGGGGTCAATATTCCATTATATGAAGCAAAGTGATGGGGAAATGAGCTTTCACTTGAAGGTAACTGGTTCTGGCCTGTGTGTGGAGGCAGTCCTGACTGGAAAGAAACAGAGGCCTGTTTTGTACTTACAGACACCAAATTTTTGGGGTGCAAAATTAGCAGTGACTTATTGAATTTTCCTATCAGAATACATCCCAAAACCTGCCAGTGCTCCAAGTCTGAGATGCATGTTTTGCCCTGTAAAACACCAGAAAACACTTTCTGTTCAAAAATTTTTAAAACACAGGTTTTGATAATCAATTTGCTTCAATATTATCTATAAAGACAGCTTGACAGCTTTCCATTAAACAAGCAATAAACAATCTAAAATAGGGGTGGTTTATCAGTCCCATGCTATACAACATGAGCCACATGACAGCCCACCCCCTCACTGAGGGATGCTGGGCTCTGCAGTGTACCAGGAAAGGCCATTAAAAATAATTAGGGAATTTGGTCCCATCTCTTTCCCATCTGACTAATAACAAGTTGTGCTTCAGAGCATGCTGTTCTAAAGATTGGAGAAGGCAGGACCAAAGTTAAGCCTAGAGGTGCACACACCAGGCAAACGGAAAAGAAAGGGAAAAAGAGTCTGGTCATTTCTGTGGGTGTGTTGTAATATGCAGACTCCAAAGCAGAAGTGGGACAGCCTCGGTGTCCTTGCAGACAGTCCTTTCTAGCATTCCCCTTGCTTGGCTGTTATTGCTATTATTTTCCTTGGGTTTTTTTTTTCAAGGAGTCCAAGCTTGTAGGATGGTGTTGGTGCAGTATATGCACCCAGTAGAGGCTTGTGTCTGATGGCCTTCAGCGGTGATGTCTCCTGGTTAACAAGGTGCTCAGGACCCTGAGCAATGGGTATATGAACACAGAAGGGAGTAATCAGAGAGAAAATTGCATGGGTTTTATAGTTCATGTAAGCCTAAAGAAATTAGGTTGGTTTCTTTTCTTTTCTTTTCTTTTCTTTTCTTTTTTTCTTTTCTTTTCTTTTCTTTTCTTTTCTTTTCTTTTCTTTTCTTTTCTTTTCTTTTCTTTTCTTTTCTTTTCTTTTCTTTTCTTTTCTTTCTTTTTTTTTTTTTTACAGAGTAATATTATCCAAATGAGGCAGGCATCCATTAATTGCCCTCCATTCACTTTTCATTGTCACCCATGAACTCTGTTCCCACAATCTGTGCTTTACTTTGCACAGGTATTTAATATTCTCAAATTGTTTCCACTACTTTGAGATCTGATTTTATCTGTTTCCTTCTCTTTGTGTTTACTTTTTCCTTACAATGCTTCTCATGAAACTGTTTATTCCTTTTGACTAACTCCTTTCCAATTGTTTTCACTCTCTAGAGAGCACCTGTAATTTTTCTGGGCTAGTAACAATCTTCTGATTGACCACTCGTCATCTTTGATGAGTATCTTTTACTATCTCAGATGTACAAATTGTGTAGCTTAATTTATCTTCATCTCCATCTTCTTCCACCATACAGTACAGTTCCTTTAATCACATTTCCTGGTTTCCTCAGGTCAACTGTTCATGTTCAGAGGTTCTGGAAGGGTAACCTGCCCTGAAGACTCATGGTTCCCACTCATTTCCTGGCTGGGAAACACACTGATAACTCCAGGTATTCATTGCAAAATTCAATATGCATAGACTGCTTCTTGTGTTTAAAAGGTGCACAAAATGGTAAAACCTTTTCATTTTGCTTACTCCTGATTGGTTCCAAGGAGATGGGAAAATGGAGATAGAGAGAGTACCATACCTACTTGGAAGGTTTCAGTAATGAGAGAGGACTGCTCTGGTGTTTCCTGCTCCTCTCCATGATGCACTGAGGGCAGTGAACATCTGAGTTACTGTGAGCACTGGAGCAGATTTCCTTCCCTGGCTTGTCAAGGGCTTGGTGAGACCAAGTCAAAGTTCTGTGCAAACTTTGAAACCAAAGGAATATCAGACCCTTCTTTAATACACTGAGCATTCATTACCAAATTTCAGGCACATATTCCTTGGAATGATTGCTTAAAGAAGGCTCAGATAAAAAATGAAGGAGTGTGATGCATTCTTTGTATATAACTCCTCTTATGGAATAGGGGGAGGATGTAAAAAACCAAAATTAACATACAGTAAGTTCAATGTGCTCATACATCATATATTAAATAAACAGCAGCTCTGCTAGAGAAGTATACCTGACTACAAGGCCTTTACCACCTTTTATAAAAGCAGAATAGGCTATATGAGATTTACTCAGTTCTTCATTCTGTTTTGGAAAAACTTTGGAGTTATCTATCTTAAAAGAAAAAAAAATAAATAAAACAAATCAACAAACAACCAAAGGAAAATAAAAAATATAATAATAAAAAAAAAAAAACACAAACATTTTCTGCTTTCTAGATCTTGTAGTTTCATTTTAAAAAATCTCAGAATCCAACCCAAGGTGAGAATTGTTTTATTGTATGAAGGAAGTGGCCTATTTATTGCAGCACATCTCTGGCAGAAGCCAGGGTCTAAATATTCAGTTGAAGACACAATATCACAGAATTTTCTGATAGCAAATGAGAACAACACTGCTTTAGACCCAGGTCTCTTATTTTCCAGTAATTCAAATTAAGTATTGTCATGCTGGAGATCCTTGTAGCATCGAATTTCTGTTTATTCTGTTGGATTTAATCTGACTTTGGTGAAATAATGTGATATTGCATATTGACAGCCTAAATATCCAAAGTGGGGGGAAAAGGGCTTCCTTTTTTTAAGTTTTGAATTTGCATCTCTCTACTATCACTTCTTTTCCCTATGTTATAAAACAAGGAGAACAGAAGCACTGGATCTATATTCTCTGAACCAGCCATAGTTTCACACACTTTTTTATCACATTCTAGAGGAAGCTGTGCTGTCGTTTTATACAATGCAAGTACTACCACAGCACTTCAAGCAAGTCTGTGAAATGCAGTTCCTTCTATCCCTGCTGTTATAATTTTCCAGGATATTAGAAAAGATCCTAAGCTCAAAAATTTGGATTAAGATCTCCACTTCTCCAATAGCTGAGTTTGCTGTCTTCTGTCATTGGGTTTGCAGTTCTTGGTCAGTCTGGGAGAGGTTACAAATAGTCTCTCCTGTTCTAACAAGTAGGCAGGTCCAGAGGCAGCTGTTTTTGCTGTTGTGCCATAATGAGTGAATGACTGAGCCCTAAAGAAGGAGATTTCTTTTCTCTTATCCATTATGTAGCATCAAAACCTGAATTCAAAACTTTCTGCAGTTTTAAGAGGTCTTCCTTCAGTGTCAGGGAGTTTTCCTGAGTAAACTGTACACCTGATACTACTCAGAGCCTAATTACTGCAAGTCAGGCATTTATTTTTTTCCAGGAGATACCCTTTTGTATTATTAAAATACAAAAATGCCTGACACTTCCATATAAAGGGGGAGGGGAAGGAGCTACACATAACTTGAGTTACTCGAGCATAAGCTATTTTTATTCAACTGAGCCCTTTAGTCCAGATTAGGATCATAGCTTCCTTTGAATGTACAAGTTACTTTGAGTTCTTAGTTCAGTGTTGAAAAACTAACACTTAGGAACTTCTGAATATAAACCTCATTGAAAAGCTGAACTTAGAAAAGTGCCTGTCTGCATTGTATATGAATATTTACAGGAAAATAAGGAAACAAGCTAAGGTATCAGGGGACAAGTCTTGTTTGTATTTTTCATCTTAATATTGGGACAACACCTGTAGGTTATAACAACAAATTTGTGATGGATTCTGAGAAAACAGTGGAAAGGTTGTGATGATGGAGAGTGGTACATGCATTTTTTCTTCTTGTATCTCTGTGTAGTAAGAGGCAATCACAACAGTGTCAGATTCTTTTAGCAGACTATTGATTTGTTTGTTTAATTATTTTTCATATATGACAAGGGAAATATATTTTGTTATAGGCTAATATTCATATAATAATAATAAAATACACCATTTTTATGCTATTACTCCATTGTGTTAATAAAGAAGGCCACTGTTTTAACAGATGGAAAAGTCAGAACTGACCAGGAAGAAAAAATAAGCCAAAACTCTTCTCTAAAATAAGTACATCTGAAGGAGGTTGAAATTATTTCCTTCTCTGTAAGTTACAGCAACATATTGAAAGTTAATAAAGATAAATGTAACATTTACTGGGTAATAAGAGATTGTGGAAGGAAATAAACAAATGTAGGATATAGTGCATCTAAGTAAACAAAAAGGTTGTAAAACCTTCAAACTCAAATATCAAGAGCACTGCAAATTAATGCTGCACACAATAGACCCTTTGGAAGCTAACTTAATCCACCCCCATGTATCTACATGAGGGCCATGCATAACAATGCATGAGCTGGATTTCCATTAGAGTTTCCTCTGCAGGCTGTCAGTTGTTTGAAGAAATAACAATTTCCTAGGCATGAAAGCTTTTTCAGAATGTTCCCACTGATGTGTAATAAAAGTGACTTTACTTTTTTTCCTTCCCTGCTCTCCTTCAGCCCCTCCCCCTGAGATGTGACTTCTGGGGGAAGAAGAGGATGGACTTAGACCCTTGGCCCCCTACCAGTTTACCTTGCCAGGATTATCAGTGCAGGTGTTAAAATAATTGAAGGTGTGGTAGGAGATACAACCCCTAATAGCTTTTCCTATATGGAGATTACCTAGGTAGAGAATGCCAGAGTACCTGAAGAATAGGCAAGTGAGTACCTTATTAACATAGCACCATTCAGCGGCAGCTGCATATCTGGAAAAAAAAAAACCTTTAAAGAGCCTATTCATCTATGTTAATGGGCCCATTGCACAGTACATTGTGTGGGAAATTAAGTCTCTGGCTGTGAACTTCCTGTGCTGTGCAAGCTGCCTTGACTCTTTTTTATTGCTTCAGTGTTATTATCTCCTCCTGGAAATAAAAACAATCATGTTCTCACATTTGAGAAGCCAAAACATTCCCAGATAACAAACTGGTTGAAAGTTTCTTTTGTTTCCCTTATTAAGTGAAAAAATATGTTTTGAAATTAGAGTAAACCCTAAATTAACATCAAAGCCCATCAAATTAGCTGAGCTGTCATACGCATGACAGTGTTGGGTTTTCTTTTTTTTCCCCCTCCCCTGTAAAATACACAATTTAAATTGCTTTCGTATTTATTGTTCCTTCCTTGGAATTAATTTTTGCCACAAAATATGTTAATTTATTCAAATGAGGCATGATTTTTGAATGTTTGACTGGCAAAAGAACTGCTTTCCTGCCAAAAGACTGAGGTAGAAAATAACCTTTTTTTTTTTTCTTAAGCATTTCTCAAAGATATAGTCTCTTTCCATTTTAGCAAATAGTGGACCATTTTTTAAAAGCAGATCAAGGAAAGTATATTAAAAATTGCTTATTCAACTTTTTTTTCAAGCTTTGTCATGAATTTGAGAGCAATATTCAGTGTTGTGCAGTCTGTTGCACCTTCAAGAAAGAATTATTATCAAATATTTAAACAATTTTCCATCCTCTCTTTATGATCCAAGTGTTGCGCATTGCATCATCGTCATCATTATCATCATTATCTTCATCATGCTGATAAAAGGACTAATGATCAATACTAACTGATTACAACTCAATTAAGGAGGATCCTCTCAGTGTAAATTTTTTTTTAATCTTGCCTCTTCTAGTCCTTCTGCATTTTCAAGTTAACCTAATATGTTCTACTATTTAACATGTTTAATGAGCATACTGGAATAAAAGTAAAATCATTATTTAATGTGCTGCATTGCTTCCACAGTATGTACTCAACTTCCCTTGGGCAACAGGAATATATAAAGAGCAGCCAAAAAACCCCAAAAATTCACAGTTAGAAAATGGAAGTTCTTGATATTAACTGCAACAGAATTTATCTCTTCAGACAAGCAGCTGTCTAGAAGCCTTGTAGAGATAGAGATGGCCAGGAGAAGCTCTGAATAAGTCACCACACAACAGAGAGTGTGAGGAAGCCAGTGTGGGAACAGCCTCCCACTGATAAAATCATCATTTTATCCAGTCTGTTTGCACAGACATCACTTGCGACCATCCTATTACTTTTCATCAAATGTTATCTGCGAGCTCTTTGGGGCAGGGATGGCTTGGCACGCATGGCACCTTGCTCTGTTTTCTGTGCTTGATAGTGCTCGACAGTGTTATCATAATGCAAATTATTGTTGTTCCTGGTAGGGACTGCACTGAGTGCTCTTCGCTTATCTGCAAGTCTGACAAGTGATAATCCAGTAACATCAGAGAGGAAATCAATATTTCATATTAGTTACTGATTTAATTATGGAAATTCTTCCCTTAATGCCATTTGTTAACTAAAGTCACCATAAATTGTATTCTGTTCAGCTCATCTTTCAGTAGCACTCTGAATTACACCTTCCTGACATTTAGATATTGGAATATTAAACAGATTTCTCTTTCCAGTCCAGTCCAACACTTTTTTCACAATGCAGGCCATCTGGGAATGTGTACCCATTAATGATCTGGGAGGCACTGTTAAGAGTTTGCATATTTTAAAAAGTCAGAGAAAATTAGAACTGCAGGAACACCAACATATCGCATTCTCATTACATAAGTAGATCTGTCATCTACATTATTACTTTTTTCCAGTGATATCTTGCATTGTATTTTTTCTCCTCTTTGCTCATGTGTTTATTTTTAAAACAACGTGCAACTTTTTTTTTTTCTTTTATTTTAAGGCTGGATTTTCATGTTTCATAGTGTGCTGTTGAGAGTTTAAAAATGTAGAGTGAAGTCCCAGGCTAGCAATTCCCATTTAGTCACTTTTACCCAGCAATATTGTTTTTATATAGCAAGTATGCTGTTGGCATTTCAAGAATCACAGAGGCGCCAGTAATTTGGGTGCAAGCAAAATTTTTGAAACAGTTCCTGTAAAGATAATTCAGATTAATGGGCCATTTACAGTCTTGCTAACTTACTAACTGGCTATGTGCTCTAGGTAATCAGGGTGACATTACTGCCGGCACAAAAATGACATCTCGTCATCAGAAATTTTCTTCATTGGCATGGAAAATGCCAGGCACATCACCTCTGACTGTGTGGCCACCACATCTATTAACCTTATTGATTTGGAGTCATGCTGTGCCACACTGGAAAACTACTCCCTGCTGAAAGACTCAAGTGGATCAATCCTGAACCATGAACAAAAACTCAATAACTAAATGTAGTAGGCACCTTTCTCCATTAAGTATTCCTCAAAGTAAATCACATTAGAGAACATCACTGTGAGGAACTTACCTTGGGATTCTGTCATCTCCCAGAAACTAACAGGGAAAATAGCAAAATAGAAGGCAAAAGACTGTATAGATTGTATATTGCTTAATATACTTTATATCTCTTGATCTTGTTCTCAAATATCTATCTTTATATCATGATATTTTAATTTTATTCTACAACTCTGTTCCCCTTTCTAAACCTTAAAAAATTTCCTTGCTGTTTGTTTCTCATTGTGATTGTCCCTGGTAAGTCATCCGCTGACCGATGACTATGAAAAAGAAAGTTTTCTATTCTTTATGAACCCTTCAGCATTTTCATGTATTTATAAGCATTCAATTTTGAGACCCTCATTGTGATGGGGCTTGAAAATGAAACAAGCCAAGTCCTTTCAGCCTCATACAGTTAACAAAGAAAGCAACAAAAGGACTTCCAGAGCTTCATATTTCCTGACAAAAGATAGAGGGCGGCAGCAAGCCCCATTCATATTTAAATGTTCCTGGCTTTGGAATTAAAAGTCCATCTTTCATGTTACCATTTCCGTTCCTCACTTTTTGTTGGTGTTTGCTGGCAATGAAAACTCTGTCCCAAACATTAATGTGACTCTTCAGTTCAGTCTGCACAACTTCTGTTCTTAGAAAATATTCCTTCTGACAGACAACTGAAGATTTCCTAAACAGCGCTTACAAATCATTGTAGCTTATAATTGTCTTGCAAAAGTGATTTAGGGCAAGAAAAGTGTGGGTGCAACCACTATGTGCACATGTGAGTAATGGCTGATCATAGCTGCGTAAGTTGTTTAAGGGGCCAGAGGGACCCTTCTCCTCAGAAAAATTGCTTACATGAGTAAGGGGTACAGGAAGGGACAGGATCATTTCTGTTGCTCAGTACAGTTACAACTTTGCCCAAGGGTCTGATCTGAAAACTTGACAGCAAAGCCTGAAAGTAAAGGTTTTAATTTTGCATTGGTTTTGGTGTTAATGGACAGAATAAAATTCATTAAAAATGCTCCTTGCAATGTGTTCAATCCTGCCTATCATCTGTATACATATCTGTATTACATATTTTAATATTTTATTTCAAAGTAAATCCTGTATTCTGCAAAAAGGTGAAAAGAAAATGCAATGACATATTAGAAAATATTATCAGTTACTTGGGAAAAAGTGATTTTTCAAACCATGTAAAATTCTGGAAAGTATTCTTTTTATTCCTTAGGAAATAACCCCGGGTATCTAATTAATATCATGAAATTAAGGCCATTTATCTGAAAACTGAAAAAAGATCTATATATGCACCAAAGTTCAGTGTTTGTCCCTGAGCTCTAACACAAGATATACTGTGTGAAAGTCTAACATGGGATACACCATATATCATCTCTATTTAGAGCCCCTAGGCAGGAAGTATAGATAAAAAAAATAATCAAAATTACTGTTTTTCTTTACTGAAAGCCCTCTAAGGAATTCATTGGAATGAGTTCTGTCTGCCCATCTAATTGATAATTATTTAATTAGCAATTTATAATGATAATGGGATTTTACCCCCCACCAGTCCATCTTGTCTGTAAGAAAAATTTAAGTAGACAACCTTATGTATTACTTTACCACTTTTGGCAGTTGGCACAAGATATTGTGGGCCAGCGTTGTGATTTCCTACAGTTAAACCATAAAAGCAATGTATTCATATATTTCCTTTGCCTACAGTGTTTCCTTTTCTCATTACCGTGGGTGACTGGCACTCTCACAATGTGTGTGGGTGCACAGGCTTGTTGTGTCACCGTGGACAGTTCTAAGAGCAGCTTCATTAGTTCTTTTTACAACAAAAGCTAGGTTTTTTTTCCTGCCTTCTCTTTCTTTCCCTTAGTTGGCATGCGGGTTGAATTTTTCTTGGACCCCCTGCTTGACTTTTTTTTTAGAGCTCCTTTTGAACAGTGCAGCAGTGTGAACACTAGGAATTGTAACTGATAGACTGTTTGCAGGAGAACTCATGAAAGTTCTCTTTGTTCACTTCACATCAACCAGGTTTATGCAGACCCTCCCCCATCTCAGGGAAAAGGAAATCCACTTTTAATTATACATTGATGGGAATCACTGTATAGTGAAATTGCATCAAGTGGAGAATGCCCACTTTATTCTCTTTTATCTGAGAATCCAAAAGAAGAACTTAAGTAAAAAAAAAAAATGGATATGCAAGCATAGACTTCCCAATATAGAGCCAGGCCTGCCTAATTTAAATCAATCTGCCAACTCCACTTCCAGTCCTGATAAAAATTTTCAGCTGAATCTTTGCACTGTGAGGGTGTCTTGTCTTTAGTCCTTGAGCCTGGAAGGTCTTCATTTTGAGACTTTACCAAAAAAATAAAAAAAAATCACCAAAACGATATTTTTTTGATGTGAAAGGAAAGAATTGTAAGCATAAGATATTTTCAAAATTTGAATTGAATATATATATTTTTTCCCTTTTTATACCTCAGACAAGCATATTGAAATTGTGTAGAAGAATTCTGAGGGCAAAAGAAAGAAGATATATCTCGTGGCAGAATGAAGAGATAATACAACCTGGTGAGAAGTAAACAAGAGAAACACTTTGTGTCATTATATGTTGTTATGCGCAGTGAAATGAATGGAAAAATTTTCAGCAGTACTTACAGGAACCTCTGAGATTATAAATAATTTGAGTAATCTGCTAATAAATATGTAATGTTAATTTTCTTTCTTTTTAAATTAATGTCACAAGATACCATTAATAGAGACAGCAAAGCAGGACATTCAGCTTTATTGTGTATACCATCAAAGTTTACTATGGTTATATTTGCCTTTTGAATCTTCCAGTACAAAAAGGAAATACTGGTGTTTTTATCAGACATTTAGTCAGGAAAAAAATACTTTTAAAAATGTTCTTGAAGATAATTTTTAATATTCTTTCTTAAATCACTTTTTATTAGTTTTTCCAATTAATTTATTTTATACAATTTAGTAACTGGGTTTTTTTTTTTTTTTTTTTTTGTAATATTTCCTGACCAGAAAAAGTTAACACCCACAAAAGAAGTGTTGTGAAGACCAAAGGAAAAGCAGCCTGCCTAGAAACATTGTATGATTCTGCCCTTAGAAGTTTAAGCACACTCATGTAAAGGGAGTTGGGTAAGACAGATATGTTCTCCATGGATATTAGGAGGAATGTGGGCCTGGCAAATGAAAGAAGGAGATGTTGATAGATCTTACCTCAAAGACAAAGTCCTGATTACCTCAAGGCCAAAGACAACAGTGCAATTCTGTCTTGCAGTAACACCACAAACATGTTGAGCTATTGATGGGCCCTTGTCTTAGGGAAAAATTATGTGCATTACATCCAAGTAGAACCTAGGAAAACTCCATCCACTTCCCCCCACCAGTACTGGATACACCCCTCTGCTGTTTGGTCAAGTCACAAATGAGTGACTAATAATCCTTTTGACCCCATTCCCATTGAGACTTCTACTGCTCTACTGTCTCACATTATCCCAGATTTTCTTTCACAAACCTTCAAACTTCAAACTTTATCTCTCCCCCAGAAAAAGTCTGAACAAGAGAAAAACGTGTGGATGTATCCAGAGGGGGTGAGGAGCTGGATGAGGTAGAGATTAAAAGTTATATGTCTTAAAGGAACTGACTTGGAATGAATCCCTGACTAATCTACTAGTCTAGAATATCCAGTAAAAAAACAGCCATGAGCCTGGAAACTCTCCTCTAAAATTAATTTCTTTACTCATTTGCAGTTCTCCAAGTCATCTACGGATATGTGTAGTGACAGAGAAGTTCTAAAAAGACCAGGAGTTTTCCACAGCATTTTTTATTTATTTGTCCGAGCCTCGAGTTTCCAATTTGAAGGTAAGTCTGGATCCAAGTCTTACCTTCAAATCTGTAAGATTACACGAGTCTGTCCATCAGGGCTCTTCTACGCCATAATGGGAACATCACAGTTTTCCAGGTGGTCATAGTTTCAAAGAACACGGCAAACAGGAGATATTTAGGAGCTAAATACTAATTATTTTAGATATTTTTTGGTGAAACAAAGGCACTTTGTGATGTTATTCCAAATAAGACGATTTGACAAGGTTCATTAAACCCTAGGAAAGAAAGGAGTAACTCTTAAAACACAAATCCCAGTCAGATCCCAGGACTAAATCTAAAATTTTTCAGAATAGGCAGGAGGTCAGCTTCCAACCGAATAAGATTGCCCTGTAGCCAACCACTAAATGACACAGAAGCGTGGAAATTGAGACCAAAGTTGCTGGGGAGACTGATCCATGTAAAGAAGCCTCAAGAAAAAGACTACAGTGGAAGAACTGATGCACAGCAGGGGTTGCCTGGAAGTGGTGCCTTTCTGCCTGCTGTGAGGGAATCATCCAGGGAGAAAAAGATGGGAATGGAACTGACTTGGGAAAGGCTGAAGGCAGGAGCCTGAGAATCAAAAAGGTATCTTAGAAATATGGTAAAAAGTAAACCTTAGGTTTGATTGTTCTGGTTTGCTTCCTTTTTACATCCATACTGGAGGTTATTTAAGAGTCCTCAAAAACCAGTCAAAGGTTTGCTGCTGAGAATAAAGCTACTGAGATGGATAATGTTCTTACAACAAAAGAGTTAAAAAAAAAGTGGGAACATTTTCTTGTCATGGCTTCGTTATCTGGCTTCTCTATAGCTTTCCTAGAATAGACCAGGGCCACTCCTGCTTTCAGTGAAGTTGCTCATTCATTTACTCCCTCATTCAGTTTAGAATCAGGACTTTTTTCTTTAAAGTTCAGAAAAATGTAGTTCAGCAAGTTTCCTTCTGTGGAGAACTTAGGCTCACTGTTTGAGAGAAAGCCCTTGAGGCTGACATGCTTTAGTTGGAGTTCTGCTGAACTGAACTTGCACATTAAGTACTGTACCTTGCTCTTTCCTGCTGAAGCATCCCTTAAGACTACATGTGTGTGTAAATAAAGGAAAACAGGATACAGCCTCAGGATTTATGCTGTGTCATCTATGAAGAGGCTGTTTGGTTTGCATGGCGAGCCAAGAATTGCTGGGTTGTGGATACAGAAGCCATATCATCCATTCTCAGTGGTTTGCAGTGGAAGACAGCCATACCAATAGAAAATTCACCAAGCCAGACTTCCACAGCTGGATTTTTCTAATTTAAGCTTACTTTGGAACCAGACCTAATGTAAAGCTCATTTAAAATATGTAAGATGTAAGCCCATAGGTCCTTCAGTAATCTTAGGTCTCTCTGCAAGATCATTCTATTCAATATAATGAGATATTATTATTAGCAATGAGAGGACAGATTTTTTCTGCTTGTTCATGTTGATGCAATATTGCCCAAGTCCTCACAAAGGTAAGGGTGTGTAATTGGATTTTAGATTGACAAGTAACACTAATGATTAAATGCCCATCTTAAGCAAACGTCCTGAATTCAATCACTTCAGTCTTTAGCAACAATTTTCAGGCAACCATCACCATATTTGTGGAGATAGAAATGAGATCAGAATTTCTGTACTCTTCCTGGTTGTGTGTGTAGCCGCCAAGGCTGACATCTATTAATGGAAAAGCCTTTGACAATAACACATCTCTTTTAGTGGGAATCTGAATAGCAGTGACAGATCAGGAACCCCATTTTGATGCTCACTGCATATTTTTCTTTTCTCCTCAGTTCAGACATACTCATTTCATTAAGTTGGGTCAGTTAGGTCAGGCAGCCTTATAATTATCTCCCAGGACCAAAGCTCTGGCTGAACTTTTAGTTCAGAACATTGTGTCTTTCCTGGGACCTCGTGGGGTTATCCTCCATTTCACTTCAAAATTATGAGGATGGATTCTTCTGTGCTTGTGTATACTTTGTGTACCTGCCAAGTCCTCGCCTTCCATTCCTTCAGGTAGTCTCAGAAGTCACTGATTATAAATGCTGATCTGACTCTGTAAGCTTTCAGCAGCACACCTGAGGTTCCTGTTTTCTTTCATGGTGAACAGTTTTTCTTTCTTTCTTTCTTTCTTTGACTTTTTTGAGGAACTGATTCCAAAGATTTTATTCACAGTAGTTAACAGGTGTGAATTGGTGTTTGCTAGCATAAGTGTCATGCTGGGTAGCCCTTTGTTCCCCTCCTGCTGCTTCCCTGCTCTATTATGGCAAAACTTACTTTAATAGGAGATTTTTTTTAATGGTTTGTACAGTGTGTATTTTTAAAGCATATTATGGAATAAAAGTGAATACCTATGAGAACAATGTGTTCCTCTGAACCTCTAACAATTGGGCAGGTTTCTTGATTTCAATGGGCACACTCCAGAACAAGGGACTTGTACCACCTGAGCAGGAGTGCTAGAATCTGGCCCTCAACAGATGCAGTTTTGTTTCCACCAGCATGTGCCAATTAAAATGATTCTGCTGTAATAAAATATCAGGAGACAGAAAAGGAACCACCGTGAACTGAGGCAATACTGAAGAGTTAAGCACTTTTTCAGCTGACACAGATCCCCTGCTCCATTGGCGATCAATGACAATAATGACATTCACTTTGCAAGGTAGTGCTGGGCTGCTGAGGGCTGATTCTGATACCAGTGGCTGGTGTGAGTCGTTGTGGGATATTAAAAGATCATGTTGGATGGGTGGCAGGAAGATCTGAAGCCACCAGAGATGTGGAGCAGAAATAATAGGAGGAGTGGTAAGAGTGACACCATTTCCAGAATGTCTGAATTAAGAAGGAAGGCAAGAGAGGCTGAGCTGCGTTTGAAATACTTTGTCAGCTCAGTTAAAAGTAATTGTAGATAGTGTAGATACTAGTGCCTCAAAAATGAAAATTAACTACTAAAACAAAATTTAATTTTACAAGTCTTAGCGAGAGTGGGTTTAGCCAGCCAACTAAACCAGAAAAAGTGTTCCTTCTGCTAAGTATTTTCCTTTCAATGGGGATATATAATCTACTGAGTTAACTCTCTTTACACCTGTTTCATGCCTTTATAACATGACCCAGCCTCATCTCCTGATGTCCATAATTTGAGAAGACACTGAATACTGGGCTCATACTAAAAGACATATCTAAAAAGCCCTATAGAGATAAGAATATCTATGCACTGCTGGTTGCTGGGTTGGTTTTTTTGGTTGTTTTTTGGTTTTGGGTTTTTTTTCTGCCTATTTCTCTTTACTGTGGCTAACATTGCTTGTTTTAATAACTGCAATGCTTGTATTTGCTGAGGTTTTCAGTAATTACAACTTAATTTCTGTGCTGTGACACAATTTCAAGTGACTGTCACTGCTACAGATTCTGCTACTTTAATTGTCACATTTGCCCTTCCCAGCTCAATTTCTTTCTGTTTTCCCGATTGAAAGTTTTAAGTCTAGGTTTTTATTTTTCATAGATGTCTGTTTAAAATCTCATTGGGATGGGAGAAATCCAACATCAAAAAGTTAAAAAGAACCCCAAAATCAACCAAACAAAAATACAAAAAAAGAAACAAAAAGCCAAACATAGGAGTTTTAAGAGCAAAGAA
This sequence comes from Anomalospiza imberbis, assembly GCF_031753505.1. Lineage (NCBI taxonomy): Eukaryota > Metazoa > Chordata > Aves > Passeriformes > Viduidae > Anomalospiza > Anomalospiza imberbis. The sequence goes on from NC_089690.1 coordinate 13,225,783, forward strand.
AAAATGCTTATGAAAATAAAAGAGGAAAATTTGCTGCACCATAAATATGCCAGGGCACACAGCATTCCTGTATTAAACCACTTTTTTTGCCTCACAAAATTCTACCTGTTTTAAGAGCTCTCAGGCTTCTTGTATTCCCCATAGACTTTGTAACAAACCTTGTAAAATACCTGGTGCTGGCAGAGGCGGGAAAAAGACCTAGATAAAGAAAAGGGTTATCCTTGGAAGTAGAGAGCTCTTCAAGACTGAAGATCTTTATGGATCTGCAGAGGTCCATTCCCAGTAACTAGAATCCAAAATATGGAAGGTTAATTTGCTAAAGTCAGACATTGGAAGGGATACACCAATTTAGCCAGTGGCAGATGACATGTAAAGTTTGACAGAAATGAGCTATAGTAGAAATTATTTTTAAAATAAATCAGTATTTTGTTGAAAGAGAAATATTTTGGGGGTTTGGGTTTTTTTTGGGTTTTGTTTGTTTGCTTTTTTTGTTTGTTTGAACAGGAAGCTTGCTTTTCCTCTAAAGTCCGATTTGGATGCTGAAGGAAGAAGAATGTGGTCCTGCAATCCCTCACAATTTAACCTCTAGAAAGTCACACATGCAAACTCACACTTTAACCTCTAGAATCACTTTGCCTGAAATCCAGTGTTTTGACACTATGAGTTTTCTCAAAAATAGTCATATAATTGTTTTCAAATATTTAAAGGAAAAACTAACATTTTGAAAGATGATGCAAAGCAACCTGTGTTCTCCAGATAGGTTTATTCATGTATTCTTTAGCTGTCAGAAGTAGAACTGTAGTTCAGCAATTACCTGCATTACATTCACATCTTCCTTTTTCTGTTAAATCATGCACACACATTTTCAATTTAATAGTACTGGATAAGTGGCTAACTATGTCTAGAAGCCTTGTAATGTGTAAATTACCCTAGCCAGTTCTAAGAAAGGGTATGTGTCCATGAAAGTGAATTACTCACCGATCACAAATGAAACTACCTTTTCAAAATTATTTCAGATTGACTAATTATCTGCAAAATGTAGGATTGGTTTTGTCCTGTTGACATTTGTTAATATCCACCAAAAATGCTCATGGCATTTTTGTATGCACAGCAGGAAAATCAGTATGGAACTGGAACTTGTTGTTAATAAAACTTGAAAAGCACAGCTTAAGGTCTTTGCTGAACTATAAATGATTTAGGGCTCTCAAGCCTACATACTGTCTTAGGGTGAGAACATATGAAAAATACACATGAAAAAGCAATTACAGAAAGATTTAGGTTCAGGGTATTGATATTAATTAGAGGTGAATAATACTGATTTGAAAACTTGACACCAGAAATAGCAAAGCAAAGCAATCACTGACATGTCTGGAATTTGTATTACCTGTCCAAGCAATTTTCTTTTTCCTTCTGTAAGTGCATGGTATTGTTCATTTCAATAAGATATTACTAGACATTCAATTCTCCCTTCTTCAGACAACTGGGATTTAAATATCCATTCAGTTCATTAAGTGGTATGTTTATCATGAAACTCCATTCTAACTCTATGTCTGTGGTTGCATACACATGGTTGATATATAATTAATAGGCATTTTGCATCCTTCTGAAGAGCATATCTACAGTAGTCTTTTGGGTTTTTTTAATTTGTGAAACAGGCAGTGGATCACTGGCATGGAATAGCTATCAAAATTATAGTGCTACATGTGTAAGAAAAAAGAACTTTACAGAGTTAGATCAAAGACAATAAGGTTGGTGATATACTCAAGATTATGTTTCATATTAAGACTGAGTTGGCTTCTCTATCTATTATGTTCCCTTGTTATCCACTGATCTGTTTTGATTTCATTTTTCTTGAAACAAATTTAGTACCAACAGTATGTGTGTGCTGGGAGTGGTTTGCAAAGAAGAAAGCTCTGATGGGTTGTGACCTGACTGTGTTTTGGGTAGATGCATTAAATCTGGTTTAATATCTGTTCATCTTCAGAATCAATACAATGGGTGCAGCAGAGTCTGCTGAAAGTCCGGAAAGGAGTTCCTGGAGATCAGTGTTGAAAGTATAAATGGAGCACTTAAGTAATGTCAGGTCACAGCAGGAAATAAAAGTTAAACCTTAGAAGCAGCCTTCAGCACTAGGCTATCGGGAGACTCCTCCGGGTTTACCCTCATAGGACATGAATATAAGACACTATTTTGGATTGAAGAGTCAATGGAAGAGATTTTGCAACAAATGAGACGATGTATATATATATATGGGATCTAACTATAACTATCAGATTATATGTCTCCAGACAGAATTCAGCAGGGAAATTGCTGAATTTTAACTTTGATACCAGGTAAGATAGTTAAGTATGAATACAGTTTCTATGAGAACAGATACAATATTGTAGGAGCTCAATGAACAATGTGAGATAAGATTGTGTGATCAAGATACTACATCTGGGTTTTCTAAAGGCCTTTTAAAGGATCCCTAACTCAAAATATCTAACTTTTTAAAAAATAAGAGAACCCAGCTTGGAATAATAACCAAATAAAAAAATAGGAGACAACAGGTAGATATAAAATAACTTTTTTCACAACAATGAGTGATTGCTCCTAAAGCACAGAAGATTTGTGCACTCTTTATATTCATAAATAACATTTATTGAGGGAGGAGGATGATTCAGAAGCTCCCACTGTTTACAGATGATACAAAATTATTTAAGGTTGACAGATCTACAGCTGACTGTGAAGGTTTGGAATAGTGTTTCCTAGCCAAATGAGGAACAAAATAGTATAGGACATCCAGCATGTGTTCCAGTTGCTAGAAAATAAGCACCTAGAGTCATCTGAAGGGGATCATGTCCACATGATGATGGCAGAAGCCACACACATAACCAGTCCTTGGATGTTCCCAAACATGTCTGTGTTTGGGAAACTGATATATTCTAACTTATGGAGAAAAATAGTCTTAGGCATATGTAAAAGTGGCTTGCAAAATATTCAGGTAAGAGATTTTGAAGTCAATGTGTGTGGTTCTCTGAAAATATCACTAACAGTCAAAATTGATGGTTAAGCATTATTAGAAAAAAAAATAAAAAGGTGTATTCATCATGCCATCATCATGTGGACATGCTCCTGCATAAAACTGAACACTGTGTTCAGTACTGATCTTTGAACGTGTGAAAAGATGTAAGAGAGCTGGGAAAGGATTACAAGGGAGATGGGAAGAATGCAACTGCTTTCATATAAGCTCAAGTACATTAGTAGTCTTCATCTTGCAAAAGCCATGTCAGAAAAGAGATATGACAGAAAACTATGAAAAAAACATGAATTATGTCAAAATGTGAACAGGGAATCATCATTCACCATTTCTCACAGTATGAGATGCAAGGCTCCCACAGCAAATGAGCTTTTAAGGTTTAAAATGGAGAAAATGCTGCCAGTTGTGGACTTCATTTCTATAGAAAACTATGGAGGTTGAAAGTATAGAAGGACTGAAAAAAAAAATAAGAGAAAGTAATGTAGTTTTGGTCCATCAGTGGTTCTTAAACAAGATGACCTAGAGGCAACACTAAGCTGAGTAACTTTGTAAGTCCTGCTTTCTAGAATGCAGGAGGAAAAATGTCTTTATGCGTGCCACTGTCTCTGCTTTTTTCTAGCCAATGACCAATGCTGGAGCATTGGAAAATTTGGTCTAACCAGCAAAACCAGACTGATTCTGTATTTTTATTATGAGATCCCTCCCCTTGAGCCATAGTGCACTGGCTTTTCTATAGCATAAGAAGTGGAGTAAATAGGCAGGGTCTCTTTTACAACATGTATACCATTGAAAGCCAAGAATAATTTTTTTAAAAATCATAATATACTAAGAAAAGCAAAAGAACCCTTCAGGAGGTTCCTTCAAAAAATTTCATTGTCTCATATTTGGCTGTATTAACTCTGAATCATAGAATATTCATAACACTCCCTATGATGACAGTTCTGACTACAGAAACAGCCTGAAATCATCACCGAGTTAGAGAAACTGCTGGAAGAGAATAGCCTTTGAGCAGTTACAGAAACTTTACATAACCTGTCAGGATAGCAGCTGTGTAAGGGAAATTCTGGAGAATGGTAGGTGCACATGCTGAATTCAGACATGTATGAGTTAGTTAAGAGAGTAGGGATAATATCTCTATGAGGAGAAACAGAACCACAGGAAAAACAATTCCAAAGTTCAAAATCTTAATGGATTTTAATGACCAGAGCTACTAGTGGTTGATTCTAGTACTCCTATTTCTGGTTGGCAACCCCCATGCAAATGCACTTCCACACTGCCCTGAAATACTTGGCTTGCTCCTCTTATAGATCCTTCACAGCCTTTTCCACCCAAGCAAAGGCACCTAGAGCTTATTCATACTTGTATAAAGCAGTTATGCCCAACTCTGGTACATTCCAGGATGTGCTGAAGGAAGCATCTTTGCAATGTGGCTCGCTGAGGGAGTCTACAGGGTTTGTGTCAAATCAAATGCCACTAGGAAGGCTTTATGAGAAGTCATCTTTCTCTGGCATGCCTGCTAGATGTTTCCTGCCATCTGGGATTGTTCTGAGCTTTTGCCTGTCCAGGTAGATGTGTTTCTTTTTGCAAGGACAAGTGACATCAACTGACAGTCTTTAGAAAAAGCTCTGCCTTATTCACAGAATACAGATGAGGAGTGTTCAACCTAGAAACTGTTACAGCTTAAGGCAATATAGTGGTCACAGCCAAAATCATAATGTGAGCCACAGACAAGAAATAGGATAAAGCAAGCTCCTAATATTTGATATGGCAGTGTTCTTGGACATTCATTTCTGGAATCTGGATAAGAGAAGAGGAATGTACCTCAAACCAGGAGGACTAACACATGAGACCGGCCATATGCTCCATATGCTTTAGCAGATAAATTACAACTTCAGACAGTGTATGAGAAATAATAGAAGACTGACAAGAAATGAAGGCAGGGTAAGAACAGTTTAGCAAAGAAAGGTGCTTCTTAGCAGAATCAGACCTTGCAAACCAAATTAAACAGATGGCAAAAGCTTTCTCAGTCATATGAGAAGAAAATAACCAAGAGAATCACTGTGCACTGAAGACTGAATAGAAATTAAATGTAATCTAGGTGTGATCCAAAATCTAAATTAAGATTTCAGTAACAAAAAAAAAAGATCAAAATGGGAAAATGAGATTAAGTAAAACATGAATTTATGTTTTTAGAAGTAATTCAGATAAACTTGTTATCTCACACCTTTTATTTTAATGACAACTCGATTCTTGAGATAAAGGAAATGCAATAGAGTCAACCTTTCTGCATTTCAGTAAAGCATTTGATACACTACTACATGTGGGAATTATTAGCTAAATTGAAAAAGATAAGAGCAAGTATCAGGACTGTAAGATAAGTAAAAAAGTGACTGAACAAGAGACGAGAGTGAGTTATGTTGAAAGGATTTCTCTCTCTCCCTGGAGGAAATTTGCTTGTAGAGTTCCTTTAGGATTGGTCTGGGGATTAATTTTATTTAATATTTTCCTTAATGGCCTAGGCAGAAAAAGTAGGAGTGTACTAATTAATTTGCTGATGATACAAAACTGGGAGATGTCATGAATACAGAGGAGGATTGGAATATTATACAGGAAGAATTAAATGACCTTGAAGACTGGGGTAGTAGAAATGGGATGGAATTTAAGGTTGTGCGCTCCCAGGTCATGCACTTAAGGACTAATGAAAAGAACCAGCTATGAACTGTAGGCTCATCAGTGGGAAGTGACAGAAAGAAAAACCACCTAGTTGTAACAGTCAATCACAGAATTACTATGAACTACCAGTGCACAGAAAGGAAAACACAATTTGGAGATATATTGAGTAAAATATTTTTAATGAAGCAAGGGGAGTATTTATGTCAGTGACCAAGGTGCTTGTTAGACATCACCTTACATTCCAAATCCCTATGGTTGAGGTGCAAATGTTCTGGGGTTTTTAACAGCTGCAAAGGTATGCTGACTAGTATGATGATCAGAGGAAAGGATGGCCTGTCTGAAAAGAAGCTGTGCCCAGCAAAACAGAGGTTGGAGAGGTAAAAATTGCTATCTCTATGTATACAAAGAGGTAAACACCAGGGAGAAGAAAAAGCTCTTGAATACACACAATAATTTTGACATGAGAACAAATGGACTTAAAGTGGCTGTGAATACATTTGGACAAGAAATGGAGGAAAGGAGTGTGGGAGTAAACACAGAGCGAGACAGATTTATTTGCTGGGCTTATGTGATGTGATTCATGTCCCGGCACAGGCTTGAACCTGATGACTCCTGGTCAGCCCTGTGCCCTATTTTTTAGGCAGCCTTGCTTATGGTCCTTTCCTTGGCTGGCTATATTTCCTGGGACAATCTTAGTTGTATTTGTGGGTATATATTTTATAGCATAACCTCCTTGATATAACACAAATATTAGATGATATCTTCATCTCTCCATTCTCTTCTTTCTTGAGAGGCAAACAGCAATAACAGCCCATGTCTTGCAATGACCAGAACAATGGAATGAAGCAGAAATAGAATGTCTGTTTCTCTACAAAAAAATTGTTCTATTGAAGCAAAAATTCTAAAATAAGAACATAGTAGCACAGAAAGTAAACACTTGAGTCCCATCCACTCAGAAAAACACATTTAGAAGTAAGAAATTCACTGAAAGACAGTCTTTAATTTTTGTCTTTTTGTTCCCATTCAATATATTTTCCCATTCAATATATTATGACATAATTTTTGCAAGTTCCTCAAGTACGTTTCAAATTTAAAGCTAAATATATCGACCAAACCATTTTTAGCATGACTCAATATTATGGTTACTAAGTTCTTATATTCATGTAGTTCCTTCTCAGAGAAGAATTATACTTGCAATATTGATAGGAATATTGTGAAGATTACAGACTCTAATATTTCATAGCAATAAGGCGGTTCATTTTTCAGAATATACATACTTTCTTATCTTAACCTGGCCACGATTGTGAGGTTATAATTCCTCCGTTTGATGTCATTGCTATCAACAAGAATAACAGGGAGGAGGGAGCCCTCAGTTCTCTCTCTGTTGAGTGATGTGACTTAGTCATAACAAGTGGGAATTGTCCCAGGGTTCTGTACTGTACTTGTGGTATAAAATCAAAACAGTCGTATTGCACCATTAACACCATCTCAAATGGATCTCTTATTTCATCCTGAGAAATTCTCTCCCTAGTATGTCTCAAATCTCTTTGTAGCATTATAAATTTGCAATGCAGGGGTTGAGAAGCAGCAGCAGCACACTCTGATACTCGGTAAATACCAACAATCTTGTGATTCCCAGGAAAGGATCCTTCCTTTATGCTAAGCTAGTAAATTAAACAGGTTTATCACTGACTAAGGATTTACAGCTATTGAAACTTTGAGATTATTTGTAATGACTGCTGCATCTGACAAATATTGAATTATAACACTTACTCTGTATAACCAACAGCTTATTTCCTTTTGTCATGTGCTGTTGTGTTGTGTTTCATCAGCTTTGGAGACGATGCAAAATAATGCAAAGTGACACCATGAAATACCATAAGATGTGACATAACACATTAGAAATTTAAAGAATGAAAAGCTTCAGTCAATTTAGGAAATAGGAACCCCGTCCAAATTTATTGTGACAAGTAAGAACAGTGCAAACACTAAACACTGTTTTCAAACCAGAGGGCACCATTGTTTTTTGACCACCCAAATTGCTTGCAGATACTGCCATCATCTTTATTTTTAGTTTAATTTAATAGCACAGAGCTGCGAGCTTTTTCAATTTGGGTGGTGTTTTTGTTGTTTTGGGGTTTTCCTCTCCTCTCTCCCCAGCATGCCATGAGTATCTAAATATCTAAATTGGCAACCGAGCAACTTGGCGTGTTTGTCAGCAGCTTTCCATTCCAAACAAACCAGTTCCTTGACATTTCAAAAAATGTATTGCTAACATGTTTCCAAGGATTTAGTAAAAATCCAATTCTGTGAGCAAGGGCTCAAAATGGGTGAACAAAAAAGCATCTGTGTTAGTAGAAAAGAAGTGTTTTCAGTTCATATCTAGGGTATGTTAATTGAAAATCGAGAAACAGGCTGCTTTCCTGTAGAGTACTAAAATTAATTCGAATATGAAAAAACTCTCTTAAATCTGACTACTCCAGACTTTTCTTTCTCACATTTTCACTGTCATCTATTCATATCTGTCTGGTGATATTTAGGTCTGCATTAATGGATTAAAGTCCACATTGATCTCAGTTGGAAAATATGAGTTGCTGTTGCTGATCACCCTCTGCTATTGCCAAAGCCTTCTCCTTTACTAGTAAAGTCAGATTCTATTGAAGTCTATCCCAAATAGTCATCTGTGTAAACAATGATATGTGGTTCTAAACTTCAAGCACATTTTCTGACCAGCTGTACTAACCATTTTTATGTAAGTTTTATTTAAGGGCAGCACTACCATGCCGTGAAGTCAGACAATGAAGAGATTAAAACTATTTTTAAAAGCCTTTTTAGGGCCTGGATGGCTCATTTGATCAGACACCATCCTTTCATTACAGGGAAAAGAAGCTCATATCTAGCCCTGACTGTTGTGTTCAGAAGTAATCTTTATGGGATGCTTACAAAATGTTTATAATGAAATGAGTGCCGGGATTCTTGGTTTATTGTCAAGACAGTGAAGAAGAACAGGGAATTGTCAACTAGTGCATGTGCAGGTGAAAATTAAGTCTCCTGAAAGGGAATTTTAAAAGTGCAAAGCTCATACAGGCACCTAGATAAGTGAATAATGGACAGGTTATTGCTAAAAACACATCTTCCCTGGCAAGTCAAAATTAAATTGTATAGCAAATCCTCCTAAATCAATAAGTGCTATAAAAATCTCTATGGAGATTTATTTTTGTGCACAAAAGGATAAAATCCAATGTTCATTGAAATGGATGAAGAAATAAATGAATTAAATATATGCTCTTCTCTCATGCTCCTGACACTTAAAAAAAAAAATATTCTGAAGCAGATCCTTAGCTGAATGGTACATCTGATTAGCTCCAATAGCTAGATTTTGTGTAAATCAGACAGCAATATATAACTATATAACAATTTTTCAGAGCTAAGTCTGCCATTATTTGAGCTTTGTATATTACATCAACTGAGAAAGTGGCTCAAAAATGTTCATCTACATTTTAATATGAATTGGGATCCAAATTGCTAACATTGCAGTAGAAAAAAAAAAAAAAAGTTGTGTAATAAATTTAAGGCTGCTTGAGCAACTTACTTGAATTTGTTACTCTCAGGTAGAATAAAATCTGATACTGATGGGATTTAAAGCCAGCTTTTAATGTATTTATGTGACTAGCCACAGGTCATTTAAAATCTGGCCTGTAAGTGTTATTGTCTGTTTAAAGAATTACAATTGTGGCTGTACGATATTGAATTTAAGTACGCCTAGAAAAACAAGCCCCAGGATAACAGTCTTCCAGCTTTCTGTATTCTCTAACTGTAGTCTAAGAACTGCTTAGTGTTTTTCAAAATCTGGTTACAATTTTTTTTTTTTGTTAAAGTTTAATGATTATTAGAACTTGGCAAGTTAAAGCTCAGTATCAAAAATCTGTAGGCTTTCCATGAGCTAATGGTTGGCTGATACACTAAAATTAATAAACTTTTAAAAATACAAGAACTTAGTTTCAAGTTTTACAAAATAGCCGAACTGTTGTGAGCCAATGAAATACCACATATCTCCATATAAACATATGTATATGAACATATGTAATGCATTCACACAGGCTGAGTTTATCTGGTTATGGAGAAAGGCTCCAAGAGGTTTCTGGGGGTGCACCTGTTATCCCATCCTATTACATGAGTGCAGATGCACTGCAGTGAACATCTCCATCCCCGTGCCCTGCTTGTTCTGCACTCTGCAAAGCAGAGGAGGGACCCCAGGCATGAGTTAGTGGTGGCAGAAGAGCCATGGACTCCATCCTTAGCTAGTGGCCTTCAGAGCTGGCTGCTTGCATTTACAGCACCGCTGAGGGCACTTTTCCTCTGTACAGGGAAGTAATCTGGGAGGCTGCACACCTCTTCTCACCCCCCTGGGATGGTCTGGCTTCAAACTGTGCCTTCAAAAGAGCAACTTGAAACTGGCGTGGCAAACTGCTTATGTTGTAATTTATGAACTCAGTGGTGAGTAAAATTGTTGTGTATTCTCTATTCTTGCAGTTTCTAAATGCAGGTTCCTCAGTAATAGCCTGCCAGTTTAATGAAAGTAAGGGCTGGGAGAGAGGAGGGTTATTCCCATTTATTCCCTGGTTCCTCTGGTACAGCTGCCAAGAGAACAAACTGAAGCGGGGTCTTTTGTGATGTGGATATCTGCCCACTGGCTCTGGAGCAGCCCACCAATATGTTCCATGTAAGTCACCAGAAAACCATCATATGGGAATTCTTTCCAGTCACCAAGGACCTGTCCAGATTTGAACTTGTAACCCAGAAGTGAAAGGTTTTCTAACTCAGCCTTTCCCTGGGCCTACCAGTACCTGACCATTTCACAGTCAGAAAAGAATAGCACTCCTCAGACAGTCCTGATTTGATGCACCAGATTCTGGAATCACTTTTTCAGCTGTGTTTGCTGCACCTTTGATGCCCTCAATGCAAATGTAAGTTGCATAACAAATACAAAGATATTCTACACCAGATCTTGGTAGAAACCATTGATTTTTTTGATTTTTTTTTTTTAAATACGAATGTGTACCTGCTCATAGTGGGTTCTGGAAAAAGCTGCCTTATAATTTATGAGGATATTTATATTATATGGGTGGAATGGGTGGGATGAGGGATCTTAATATATTCATGTACCGAAATTAATATTAGAGCAGGAAAGATCTGCAAATTGTGTGGCATTTTGAAGTAAACAGGAAACTGAATGGCAAATGTTGTTCACATACACCAATAGGAATATGGATCAATTGGTCTTGGAAAGCAGTGGAAATGCTGTTAAAAATAAAAAGCTGAATTTGCCCCACAAATTTAAATACTCCTTTTACAGCTTTAAACCACACAACATATGTGAAATAAGTTGATAGTGATTTAGGTGATGTTAATATTGCTAATGTTTAGAAATATGTTTAAAGTTCAAATTCAAAGGATGGCATAGGCTTTTCTCATATCCTTTCATGTATTAGAGGTTCCAAACAGGGAATCAGATATTAGGAAACAGAACTTCTTCCATCTTCAATAGCAAGGAATTCTGAGAAAGCAATATGCAACCACTGCTACTTTCAAAGTACCACACTATAATGTGTGTATAGCTTCAGGTCCCACAAAGGCAAACAACCTCTTGACCTCACACTTTCATTGATGGGAAAAAGTTATTGAGCCTATATTTTGCCATATTTCAGATTATTACAACATGCAAAAGAGACATATCCATTGAGGAAAAAAAAAAAAAGAAAAACGAATTCATGAAATCCTAAATTCTCAATTGTTAAACCACCCACTCCACTTCTAATTGTTTTAAAATCCTTTTAGAGCTCAGTGTGGGGAACTGAAAGGCTGAACAAAAATAACTTTAAATCCACATAATGCTAGTTTCTGTCAAATGGCAAAGAGATTTTCAAATGGCAAAGATTTTTGCATTCTCATTTGAGTATCCTGCCTTAGTGTAAAAATTAAGGGAAAATAAAAATCAAATAATAACTGAACTTTGCTGTGGTGTCCAGATTAGAACCACTTTCCATGTTTTGCACAGAAGTGATGGGCATGTAAGCCCTTCGTATCAGGAGATCTGTCTGGCACTCATCAGGCAGTGTTACTTGATCACAGCTGGATAAAAATGCACACCCAGGGCAAATCTGTAAACACCAGCTTAATCTGCATGGGAAAAGTTACTGTCATCTCCTCCGACAGAAAAAGCCTCCAGGACATTCCAGCAGTAACAGTCACTTCAGTTTGTTACAAATGTTGTCAGATTTAGACACAAAACCATTATAGATGTCAGAAAGCTACAACTGAAAAAAAAAAAAATACATGTATTGCTTTTTAGGTATTTTGGTTTAGAAAAATGAGGCAAGTCAGTAGTTTTATGATATGACCAAAGAGTGTGCGTGGAGGGATTCCTATTATACAGCACTTGCCAACAAGCTACATTTTACACAGTAATTCACTATTCTCTAGGACATTTAAAGAGATTTTTCTTCAGGGGAGGGATTGTAATTTGGATAATATTTTTCAGGAGTCTTCTTAATGCATAAACTAAAAACAATTCTGTCTTTAGGATGTGCCAAAACATGCTTCTGACTTTTTATGGCTTTGAAAACAGTCATATTTGCAATTGCAAGACCAGAGCCCATTACTCTTGTAATCAGCCCTGAAAAACACCCTAAATCACTTCATCATCAGAATAGCTATAAAATAATGTAGAAAAAAGGGCTTTAATCAATTCTAGACAGTTTAGATAAATAATGCAGTTAGAGATCCATAGTTTGCTTGTATTTTTCAAGAGATATTCTCATTTCCTTCAGAGAGAATATGCATTTACTAAAAAAAAAAAAAAAAAAAAAAAAAAAAAGCAAAACTTTCATTTCAATTTAATGTGAGCTGGACCAGACCCCAGAGTTCTCAATGTGAAATCATAATGCTACAAATTCCCACTCTGACCTTGTATCGTCCCTCTACCCTCCCATGCCCACACTCATGCGTAACAGAGATGTAGAATGACTGGTTTCTGCAATGTGTTAAATAGGAGGAAAGGGAACATTCAGAAGAAAACCAGGTATTTGGGGCTTTCTTCAACCCAAGATTAATGTCAAGAGATTTTTCTTGGCATTAGTGTCAGTGCTAGCCAGGAAAAATGATCCCATTAAATGGCCCCTCATGAATAATTCATGATGCCCAATTTAGCGTTAGTACTGAGGGTGAGATAAACAGGTGATAGAGTTTGTAGGGAAACCATTGCACTTGACATGGCATTTTGGTGTTATTAATATTATTTTTTTTTTAATCTGTATATGTATTAGAGGAAGGAGACATAACTTGTGTATTAAGACTCGGGTTACTGTTCAACTTTAAGTTGAGGATTTATGTGATCTGTGTTTCCAAATCATTAGTGATGAGCTATTCCCCCTAAGTGCATTAAAGTAAAAAGCTCCATAGACAAGCTGGTAATTTAAGGGCTGTGTTTGGCAACAGGATTCTTCAGTTCTTTGCTGTTCTCTTCTAAGTCCATTGTGAGTATGGAAGAATAGTTACTGAATATAGCAATTAAGGGTTTTTTCTCCCCAAATTAAAAGTTACATTTTTGCAATAATTGTGGTAGTTGAATAATTTATGTCCATTTAAATAGAATAGCATTTACCACTGATGTTTACTGAAAATGTTTTTGTGTTTAGTGTAAAAAGGTGAAAACAAAACTGGTGTAGAAGTACAGGGGGGGCTGTGAACATGACATTATTATCGTGGCTGTGCAAACTGTCAGACTTGAAACTACTACTAATTGACTTCTTTAAATTATAGCATGTATTGGTGGATTCCAATCAAACAGAAGTTACTAAAGATGGGGCTAGAGTTGGTTGAACTATCTCAGCTGGTCACAAAAAAGCTCCTAGTAAGGCTTTAATAAGAAACCTTCCATTTAAGCACTGTGTCCTGCTGATTTTCATGCTTTTAGAAAACCAAAAAGAAGAGAACAGCCATAGCGTCACTCAAAGTGACTGGGTGTTGTGCCTTTTCCATGCTGACCCTTGGAAGGCCAGGCAAAATTAACATTTCTGTGTCCATGTTGTGCCAGTGTTCTGCAAATCTCTCTCCTTCTCACCAGTCATGGAGAAATGACCATCAGCCACTTAATGGGTTTGCTTCATATTGTGGATTTTGCACTCCTCACTTTTAGTTAGAAACACCAATAGAAAGAGGAATTCTAAATCCCTAGGAACTCTGAATACACAAAATTTGAGAGCTTACTAAGCCTATTTGTGCTGAGCCTGGCAATGTGATTGTTTTCATTTTATCATACCAATTTTTGCATTCAGCCATAGGAAATTATTCTGATTTTCATGAGTAGAATTCCATTGCTACTTCCAAGTTGCAAGGAAGGCAAATGAGATCAGCATACATCCCCCTGGGTTTATTCTGATAAATATTTACTGAAGATTGAATTCTACCAAAATGCCACTAGGATTTTGCTCTAAATAAAAATTATGTCGTTGGACTTGTGGCCTCTATTGCCATGATCTGTGATCTGTCAATCCCAGATGCTCATTCCCATGCAGTGGCTACAGTTTGCATGGTTGAGCTGGTTTAATCCAAAACTAGGATGTCTCCACCAGTGAGTGATTGGCCTAGAGGCATGAAGTGACAGGACAGTACTTCAAATTTAATTTACTTAAGTGATGTTGCTGGTCTTTCTAGAGTGGTCACCTCTGTGGGACATTGGTTTTGTAAGCTAAATGCACATTTCTCAGTGTATAATAATCACTATCCCCTTAAGCCCCATAGGGCGACATAAATCTACTTTAAAAAAATTCTGTAGTGACATGTCCGTGCAAATGATAGTTTAAATTCCTATAGCAAAAACAGCATCAACCTTCCAAGTTTCAGTTCTTGAAAAAAACACCAATATAGCAAATCTGTAGTAAAAAAAGTTGTACTTTTGTAATTGTGCCTCAGGAGCATTGAAAAATTTGGGCAAATAAAACTATTCTCTGCTTTGAAATTTCTGTTTTACACTCAAAGTGGTTACAAAATGAAAGTGAAATGCAATCTTGTAATCCAGATGTTGAGGTGAATAATAATACAGCACACAGGTTTAAAGCATCAGGCTGAAAATGTATTAACCTGATTTTGTAATTCTGAGTGCCAATCAAACAGTCCTGGAGTCCCAGCTGTGGAAGATAAGGCCTCGTGCCATCAACAAGAGATGAGTGTTTTCCTACCTTTGCTCTTCTACTTGCGCTGGGAGATTCAGCTCACTGCTCAGCAGGAATAAGGATAGGGATAAAGGATTCCTCTCTTCGTTTGGCTTTATTGTTTCTTCCTTCTGCAAGGATCACGACCAACTATGGGGTTCCAAACTTGAGTTCTCCTGGGGATCTACTCTATGGGTTGAGAAGCTGAAAGCATGATAAGGACACACTGCCCCGTGTTCCTGCATATACCTTTACCCTAAGGAAAAAAGGAGGAATGAGCGTGGTCAATGAGGTTGGTTGCTTCCTTCTGGTGAGTTCAAGGTCTGCTGAGAATGGAGTAGGAAAGATCCACTTCTCTCGGCAAGGAGGGTCTCCCTTTCTTCTTCCCTCCTTCCCTGCTTCTCTCCAGAGCTTTTCAGGCTGCTGGGAATATATTTTCTTGCTTCTCTGGTAAAGCACTATACCAAATGGGAGGAAGAATTCTGACATACTGGCATTTGAGCATACCTTTCTTTTCTGTAAGATGAATGTGTAGCCCAGGAGAACAAAATCTGTGTGTAAAAATACATATTTTTTTCTTTGGATAGTTGATAGCTATGTAAATTGTATGCTCTATGTCTTTTTCCATGTATAAAAATTATGTACTTTTACAAGTTTGGGAGTATCTGTGTTTTCTGTTGCATTTGAGGTACTACGTAAACATTATTCTGTAAAAATGCTTCTACCTTGGATTATGCTTGGCACCAATTTACATTGTAATATTACTGACACTGCCATTTAATTTGCCTGCTTGCTATGGTCTAAGTGTAGGTAATTTACAAACCTTTAACAATGTTCAGCTTTCCTAAATGGTAGGGAGAACTGCAATTACACTTAAAATGCACTGGTGCACTATGTGTCAGCAAAAAAGGACCTACAAAAGACATAATTACAATGTAATTGCCCACAAGTTCATGAAGTAAACATACATTATTAGAAGGCACTCATCTATTCAATTTAAGTGACATTACAGATAACACATTGCATAAATAGGAAGCCATTTTGTGACTAGTTAGTATAATAATAGGAGTTGAAATTAAAATGTGGTGTATGTATTCCTAAAAGCACTTCAAGCTTAGCATCTGCTCTGTAGTGCCTTGCATTATGCTCCATTTCCAGTTTTAAGCATTTGAATATTCTCTAAGGATATACAACAATAAATAATGACACTATAAGGTATCTCCTTAAAAAAAAAGTTTCAAATAAATATTTAGGCTACCTAAGGCGATTCTTATCCAAGAAAAACATCAGAAGAAGAAAATGGTTAGAGGCAACAAGGAAAAATGCCAGGAGTTATTTTTGATGAGCAAAATTGTTCAAAACTATGCTAAATTTAAACTCTATTTCAGTTTTGGTCATTCAATGAAACCTGGGTTTGTATGGGGATCGTGGTTCTCCCGCATCACACCAGAAGGAAGATCTAAGGTGTCTGAAAACTTTCAGTCTAATTGCATATTTTAAAGAATTTGGTCTGGTACCTTTTTAATGACTAGCAGCTGAATATGTATGTAGATTAGATTTGGTCACTGAAAGTTGACGATCCCGGTGGATCACATCCCCTCTGGACTGTTCACTTGTTTCTGACAATTTCTAGAATAGGTTTTCAAGAATTCAGAGCAAATAACAGGCTTATTCTCACAAAACCTCTGGAACACCCATTCCTCACATGATGGCACCATACTTTTCTGAATACTTTTGCTGGTTTTCCAGCTTGCTCACAAAATAATGTGTTTATCCCGAGTTCCCAGTCCTTGGAGAGGGGTCAGGCTCCATCTCAGCAAAGAAGTAGAGCCAGAATTGTGAAATTGGGGCCTGTAAAGTTACCAAAAGCAATGATCTCCCCTTAGATTATGCATGTGCTCTTAAGGACTTAATTAGTGTAAAAAAAAGCATTCAAAAAACCAAATCTTTACTGTTAAGCTCTTATGTACTGTGCTCTTCCACTGAAAAACACAGTTCAGTTTGAAACTGTGGCAAATATCTTAGGGCTGTTGGAGCCCCATATTTAATGTTTGCTTTTTTTGTATGACCTTACAAGCAGTCTGACACGGTGTTGATCCAGAGTAGATTGTTTACTTTTAATTTGCTCATAACAATCTTCTTTGCCAACTTTTACAAACAACAATGATATCATAGATTTTTTATTTGGGATTCCACACTGTTGAACATGCTCACATTTTTTTACTCTTTTACCTCTTTCAAAAGATAAATATAATAATGAATTACAAACTTGTTAAGTATTTCCCTTTGGAAAACATTGTCTGATACTTGATATTGTACCAGGACTCAACCTAAATTGCTTTAATTCCTTGTACCTGCTGTGTAGTTAGATGAGATCAACTAGACAGACCTTTCCCATTGGTTAAAGGTCAAAAATAGCCTAAAGACATGTTGTTTACAGCACATCATATTGAGAAATATACTTTTCATAGAAGGTATAACCATATTTTCATTAACAGTGATAAAAAAGCTTAAATCGCTCTGTGGATATAACTACAGAGAATTATTTTTAATCACAAATCTATTTTTAAGAAAATGTAGAAGAACAAAATTCACCAGAGAATATTCTCATTATTATTTTACCATAATTATTATATATTATGTAAAATGTTCTTCTATTTTTCCAGTATTTGAGTACATTTGAGAAACTCCAGACACTTCAGAGTAAAAGTCATATTCTGTTGACATTTATATAACTATAAATAACTTTAGTGAGGTCTGTCCTCTGCAAAATTGTAAAGGAGTCCCTGATGGCTGAAGTTATAACTGATATTGCTGGGTTTTCTAATTTTAATTATTGTTAGATGACAAGATGGAAACTAATCTGTTTATTTAAACTTATCAAATTATTAAATTCTTCCAAAAATACTCAAATTATTAACAAATTTTAATGCTTTATATAGTTGGGTTTTTTTTAAGGTTTGTGATCTTTTTTAACAGAACTGAATGAAAAACAAATTAAGCCCATCTTTGCAAAGGGTATGAGCTATGAATTTTTAAGAAGTCAAGTTCAAAAAAGACTAAAATTAAGATATGTAGAGGCTGGGTTGGGGTTTTGTTGGATAATAGCTTGAATTTTACACTCATCTATAGTAATCGAGATTCAGTGGTCACCAAAATGTTGATATCATCATATTTTCAGGCACTGATATTTCTTTTAATTTTTCTTAAGTAAAGCTTTCAAAATTCTTTGCTAATTAGTATGAACTTACCAAAAATGCACAGCAAGCACTTCAGCTTTTGAGTTTATATTTAATATACAGAGTTTCATAGGAAAATATTTATTTCTATGATATTTTCTACTAAAGAGAGACAGTACAAGTTTTTCATCACTTATACTGGACCTCAGAATCTCAGTACTTCATTTCAAAATGGTTTATGTGGAACTACTAAAAAACAATTAGAAATTTTCTTGAAATACTTAGGCTGGAAAATCACTTTTTTTATTGAGCTGAAATATTTAACATGCTTGTTGAAAATTTCAAAGCAAGCCAGGAATAATTTGTATTTCAGAATTCATGTTCATTGGTAGGTGACTACTCGGTTAAGTTGGCCTTTCTTTCTTATGGTAGAACCAAGAAAGACTCCAGACTTGCATGTAACCATTATTTCTTTAAAAGTGGGGACTTTATAAACCTTCATTTAAGGAGTGTGGTTATATTAACTAGAGTTTATAGAAACAGTGGAAGTTGTTTCCATGCCGTGTGATTTGAAGGGACCTGGATTTAGAAGCCTACATTCCGTCTATAGCTGGGGTAGACACAAACATCTCCAGGAAAAGGTTCATCAAAGTTAAATAATTACAGGGTTTCTTTACATTGAAAAGGGCTGCAAGAATGCACCATGTCAGATAGTGCATTGCTAACAGACCAATTGCTATTTGTGTAAAATATTAATAATATGAAGATTTTGTAGTATGTAGTAGATGGCAAGACAATGACGAATCTGTCAGAGTAAAAACAAAGCAACCTTATAAAGTCCAAATGCAATTCTGAAGTAAAAGTGGACATGAATTTTCCAAACATAGACACATTGTCTTGTGGTGTTGACATCCTCCCAAGAGTCATTATCTGTTCACACAAGTCATGTCTAAGAGGGAATGATATTTTCGAGCTTATATGGCTTGACACTGTCAGAAGTCTAGAGGGAAGATCTGTTAATTCTGTAATTTACAACATTAGTTAATTGAAGCACTGAGGAGGAAGAAAAAAGCCACAGAATTATGGTGAAGAATGACTTTCAGATATTTATAGTGGCAATTTACCTCTTAGGTGGAATTCCCAGAGTTTTCATAAAAGATTTGTGCTCCAGCCTTTTCCTTGCCTGAGTGGTACTATCAAGTCCAATGATGTCCAAACAGGTACTTGACAAAATATATCTTGATGTTGACTTTTGAGGTGCTTTGGCAAATCATGATTTGCTAATGTTTTGATGCATTTGTTGGTACTGGAAACTGCATTTGTCTCTAGATGGGAAAGCAAAGTCATTTGTAATGTCAGATACCTTAGCATTTTTGCATATTCTTGATGATACCTTAAATTCATAACTGTGCTCCATCATTCTCAGTTTAACTTTTTCAATAATTGTTTACCAAAAGAAATGGTACATAAAAGGGTACTTCAATGAAATGAATATATCTTAAAAATTTAGCAGGTGGAGAGTATATGGCTAACATGGACAGCAGAGTCCATGTTTGTATTTTATATGACAAGAGCACTAACTTGGTAATTAAGTAAATATTGTAATAAGTATGGCTCTGATATCCACTTGAAGGTTGTAACTCCCCAGGGAACAGATGCTTAATTTGCGGCCGTGATAATAACAACCTAATGAACCTCCCATCTTACTGGATGGCTTAATAAACTTCAAAGAAAACAAAACAAGAATCTATGAGTAAAAGTGCATCCTTAGCTTTTCATTAAGCAAAATGAGCATGAGTCAAGGCCCAGCATGGCTTCCAAAGTTAAAGCTACCAGCTACAAAGCAAATGTATGCAGAGAAATGTACAACAAAGGACATAGCTTTTAAACCTCCAGTTGAGTTTCCATAAATGTTGCTTACAAAAGCTACCATTCTCTATGTTAACAAAAAGTTGTGGATATGTTCTTCACTAAATCCTCTTTTCTCATATAATCCACCTTGTGCACTTTATCTCAAGTGTGTTTTATCTGATCTAATCCTGGGCTCATTCATTCTCAGATGGAAGCAACAGGATTATTTCACACTTAAACTAGGCCCAATCTTTCTGTGGGTCCATAAGAGGACACCTGGGTAATGAGAAATTATCTGTGGAACAAAAGATTAAGCAGGTGCTGGGGGAAAAAATGTTCTTTAAAATACAGCAATTTTTAAGGAAAAGATAAAACATTTTTATTCAGAAAATAATGTTCAGAGGAGTCACTACAATTTTTAATGAAATGAGATTACACCATTATAACCAGTGTTACTTGGCACAAGTTTTTCTAGGGAAAAAATAATCTTTTTCAGTGGTCCTAAAATGACACAGATTTCTGTGGAGTTAACCTGGATTTTAATGGGTGTAAAGTGGGCAGTATACAGGATCTATGAGAACGTAAGTTTTAACCAGGTCAAAGAGGCCAATCATACCCAGTCACAGCTTCTTCCTTGTTCTACCAGACCTTATTTTAGCACGCTTGCTGTTAGGAGGAGGAAGAGGAGGAGGAGAGAGGCTTCATGGCTCAGTAAATTAACTTAAGATTTTTTTTTCTTTGCAATAGTGGGCAAGACAATTCAGACTTAAAAATAAAACCCTCTGCTCCACACTCACCCCCTTAACATGGGGACATGGATTAGTACAAACCGAGTTCAGTCTCCTTTGCTTGACTTATCCATATCTATAGCTATATTTATATATCCATCTCTGTTCATCCCCATTAGCTTTTAGAAACCACGGGATCACCTCAAATACTGTCTTCCATCTGTTTCCAATGTATACCAGATTCTTGATGTGAAGGTGTGAAGGCAGAGGAAAAAATTACTGGTTTAAAACAGCAGAGCAGTTCTTCAGAAGTCATAAACTGATAAAATAAAGATTTCCCTATCTTTCTCTCCTTCGCTGTTGTCACCAGCCTCCTCATGGACCACTGTACAACAGCAGAGATTTCATCCCTTAATTCCACAAGCCCAGTGGGACCATAGACTGATCACTTGACTTTCTGCCTGGTGGTCTTTTGAGTTTTCTTCTCTCCAAAGAAATACAACAGTAGCACAGCATGTAAATAGTTTCACAGGACTAAAATGAATACATTATTGAATTAGTACACTAGAGACTGAAAACAGACATATACTGGAAAAAAAAAAAAGAAAAGAAAAGAAAAACAAAAGAGTGGAAGTTATCTAAATCCTCAGGACTCAGGATGCAGACCAATCTGCTCCACTGGCTAACAGGGAAGAAATGTCCAGTGGGTTCTCATAACCTGCTTGGTAGAAGTTTATTACTTTTTTCTTTTGTAATATACAGTGCTACATGATGTTGTTTACAGAACAAAAGATTAAATGGTCAGCAGATATAAGAATTTTATGGTCTGTGTTTTGCTCTTTTTCCCAATGAGTATTTGGCAGTGCATAAACAGCTCCTTATACTCTCAGTAATGCAAGCTTTCCTCACCATCTTGGTCTCCCCAGCTCCTTCCAGCTAGTGGGACTGATCAAAAGGGTGGAGGCTGAAAAAAGACAGTAAATAAGTTAAATATCCCAATCTACAGTTAATAGTATTTTCAGAAATAACTAAACATGGACCAGCGAGTCTGTCACATGCAGGAATTCCTCTAACCAAGGGCACATCTAGATTGATTTGATTAGTTATCTTTCTCAAAAGTGGGAGCACTAATTCAGCACCTGCTGCTTAGTTTTATTTAACTCAGGTTGTGTTTTCCAGGACACTTGCAGAAAAATATCATAACCATTTTTTGACTTGTCATCCAAGAGCATTTTACAGAAATGCAAGCAAAGTTAGGTCCATTGATTAGGTAAGATGAAATTTAAAATTAAATTAATATGTACAATTGCATATAAATTTCAAAATTTTATATATAAAAGTTAATAAAGCCCATTAAATATCAGCAGGCTTGGAAGATCTCATCGCTTTTAAAAACGTATGCTAAAGCAAGTTTTTCTTTTACCTATAGATATTTATTAATATAAAGTACCTTTATTAACCTTATGGATGTGGGTATTTCCACTTTGTTATAAAATGTCACTTTTAACAGAGCTGTGCTCTTGACTAACCATTAATTTGTATATAGAAGATATGTGACTGTAAAATTTTTGGCACAAAAACAAACAGCCCCTCTCCGTGGTGGGGGATTGGAACTAGGTGAACTTTAAGATGCCTCCCAGTGTAAACCATTCTGTCATTCTGTGATGTGACATTCAAGGAAAACAGCTTTCTGTGCTCCAAAAGTACAGTTATTGGACAGGGACAATCATAAAATATTTAATGGAACAAATATCACCCTTAAGTACTCAAGATTCAACATGGAAAAAAACCCTATTTCCTAAGGATTGTAATTTGTGCACCAGTTGCTTTTCTCTTTTATCTGAATAATACAATAAAACAGTGGCTATTTCTTTCGGAAGAATACAATTATGTTAAAGCTAATGAGCTTTTATAGTCCAGTAAGAAAACAAAATCTCTTGATCTTTTGAAGTAGTGTTTTGGAAAAATCATGACAAAAGATACTAAATTGACATTAACAAACTTAATTTCTGATTAGATAAAAATTATTTGCTCTTTTTTTCTCTATAATACTCTTCCAAGTATGCAAGTTGGAACAAGTTATTACAGTTTCAATGTGAAGTTTAAGAACTAAAAAAATCGCTTGCAAAGTGATCCATGAATAAATAAGACAGAGCTGGTCTTATCTGTATTTATAGGCATGTATATATATATATATATATATATATATATATATATGTATACTAATATACAATTATATGTTATAATTTATTTATCTTTATATTATGCTACTTGCTCTTCTGACCAGTAGATAGTGGTAATTATCTGTGCATAGGTACATGTATGGGAAAGGGAGAACAGATGTCCATGATTATGTAAGTTATGGTAATTAATAGTACATAAATGAAACAAGTTTGTTTTTGTTGATGTGTCACTTGCACACTGCTCCTCTTGAGCATTGGGTTACATCCTGTACACGATCGCCTTATTGTCTACTGTCATAAAAATTCCAGTTCTGTTTCTGAGCAGTCACAGAATGGGACTTGCCAGCTGTCATGGAAAATGTATTCAGTTTCATTTCCACTTAATTTATCTAATCTTAATTCTATTATTATTTTATTACAATTATTTAAGTGCTTGGGGCAACTATCTAAAGTAAAAACAAATAAACAGTAGGAGTTCCAGATAATTTGTAAGTGATCTGAAAGGTCTAATGGAAACAACATCATTATTGCAGTTTTATTTTTTGAAAGGTTAATATTATAGAAGCTTCATCATTGCTGCTATAGTTAACAGTCTGTCAACACTAACATGTTAAATTTCTGCTTCACAAGATTAAAGGCTAAACTATAAAAACTCACCATGGACAAGGAAAAAAGAAGTTGTGAAATAGTGTTTAGATATTCAAAAACCCTGTAACTACAGGCCTCACATCATCTTAATTTTCAGCACTGTCTACTCGAAACACAGAAGAGCATCCAAGCCCGTGATTAAGTCCATTTCTCTTCTGCTAAACACTTTCACACAGAGGTCCCTGCCAGCTGCCGTGGCTGTAATGAAATCTGAACATACACTTAAAGATCCACATTCCAATGTGCCTTTCACCACATTGAGGTGAAGTTGTGGTTTGTCATCCTGGCCTTGGGTGATCATCTCCTCTCACCCTCTTCAGCAAAAACCGTGAGTAGCTGCATTCAAGTCATCTGTCTCCCAGTCAAAACATGGGTTTGTTTGGTTTGTGCTTAATCATATCCCTTCGCTCTTGTTTTGTTGCTGAGCCCACTCACAGTTGCTATCACAGTCTGTGTAAGCACAGAGTACTTGCTGTCACTCATTATACTTCTCCATCACCTTTGTTGCCTTGCTTAGATCCTCCCCATAGCATAGCTGGTTTAGGGTGCCTTGCAGAAAAATTTATTTTCTCTTTTTTTCCTGTCCAATGCAATGAGCCATTTATTTATGATGTCCCAATCTCATTTAAATATCTTTTTTCTCTTTTTTGTACTCATCATTTAGATGGTATGGTACATGTCTCACTCTGTCTGAGCAATAAAAACACATAATAAAAATACATAAGGAAGGTGATAAACTCACTCAAAAATAATAAATTATTAATACACAATTTTAACCTTATTCTAGAAATTTATGTTAAGTATAAAACTAGTAAAGTCAAGTTTTCTAGTGGTCCCATAGTGACATGGTGGTTTAATTTAATCCACTGTGTAACAAGACATTTGATTTGACAAAGATGCAGGAAAACATCCTGAGCCTGATCTAGCCGTCACTGAATATGATGCAGAGTTTTCCAGTGGTAAAATGTAAAGGGAATCACCATGAATGGCTGAATCTGAGGCAATGAGAATTCAAAAGGAAGGTTTTGAATGACATCTCAGCTTCTAACTTCTGGGATTTTCAGCAGCATTTAGCATTTCTTTAAAAGAAATTTGGATTTAACTGGATATAAGCAGCTGCAGATAGCATTACTTATCTATGATTATTCTCTTTATCTGAAAGGAGGCACAGGAAAGAAAGGCAAATTCCAGAGTGATGACTCCATAAATGGTTTATTTAGAAACTGAAACTTTACTTTGTTTTCTAGCAGAAACCAAATGTGTTAGTTTGATTTGGATACAGTATATTGACAAAGGGTGGGTTGTTTCTTTTTCTCATCTAACCCTGGTTGCAGAGATAGAGAACAAATAATCTGTCCTGAGAGTAAACAATGATCCAAACTCTTTGTTTGCTTGAAATGGCTGACCTTGCTACGAAGAGGTATCTGCACAGACGATGGTGCCTCCGGAAGGAGTTACGGAATGCTGGCAAGGCACTCGAGGCCTGTGCGAGCACTGCCCAGGCTCTGTTCAGCCCTGACCCAGAAGACGCGCAGCCCTGGTGTGCCCGGGAAGGCCTGTTTGCACAGCCTGGCCCACATCTCTGCCTGCTGGACTGCTTGTGAGGGGAACTGATACTGCCTCTGCAGGGGGAGCAGGAAAAGGCACGATGAGCCAAATTCTGATGAGCCAAAGTCTGTGCCCCTGCAGTGGCACAGGCGCCGTGGCAGCTGGCTGATGGTCACCCTGCCCGCAGGCCGGAGCTCTTGTGCCCAGCCCTCTTCTGACGATGGATGCCTCGCCTCCTCCTCTGGCTGGTGTGAGAAAACTCTGAGGCTGTGACACAGAAATCACCTTCTAGATTGCTATTAAGAAAGTTTGGCAAATTGACTGCTGCTAAAATAAGAGATATGAAAGTTCCATCTGCAGTTCAGTCACACGGGGCAAATCTCACAGGCCTTACGCAGTCGGAACACCCATGGAGCGCGCTCGGCAGGAGCTGACCCGCAGGATAATAGGGATGCATACTGAATGAATTGGAAGTAACACCTGGCCTTTGTCTGGAAAATTACCATTTTTTTAGGCCAGTCTTCAAAGCTGAACATTTCTTTAGGACTCTGGAGCCATTGAGGAGGCAGACAAAAGGAAGAGAGTCATGGAGAGACATGTAAAAGCTGTAGGCCCAGCAGAAAGGGCGAGAGGGTATGCGAGAAGGCTGAGGGAACAGAAGTTAAAACCTCAGCATAAAATTCCAGTTCTTCCCATGTAGATCAGTTTTTCCAAGGGTGAAAGGAAAATGAATTTTCCAATGCATCAAAGTGATTTCATTACACAATTATGTGCTTGCCGAAACGTTAGCCACATATTGTTACCCATCCTTGCAAGTAATCAGTGTTTGGTTTGTATTTTACAGCATGTACTTAGTTTAAACATAAAATTCATCCATGTCTGTGTGTGCAGAGAGATACACTCACCTAACTCTGTGCCTTGCCTCTCATTACAGAGAGAGGGAATGCATCTTTTCTGGGCAAACATACATACTGTAGAGAAATAATGCTTTACCTTTAGGAACAGCCAATGTCCATTTACTACATATATCTAATTGAGGGAAAATACCACTCTTCTACACTAGCATCCAAGCTTCCAGACAAATGTTCAACTCACTACATTCCAGTGCAAAAGAAACCATTGCACAACCCAACTGGAGGGGTATATACAGAATACTGGGTAGTTAGATTCTCACAGATATCTCGCTCTAGTCTGAGACTGATCCAGCATAACATAAGTAGGTTGAAGCTGGTAGAACTACCCAAATGCTTAAAATTTCACACTTTCTCAAATGTTTACTTTTCTGGATCAGACTCTTGTGAATAATTGGGCCTGGAGCTTCTTGGACTATTTTTTGGGGAGGGGTGTAATCAAGTCATAAAAATGAGAATGCCATCTTTACAGGGACTTAGCAGTCACAAAATGCAAGCTTATCATCATCCTAATTGCATGTCATCCTCCCCTAAATCAGATTAGTCACAAATGCTTATCAGCTGAGCCCTAAAATCCTGATATAGCTTGAAAACATACAAGTTTTTCTGAAGGTTATCTTGGAGACCCAATAAAAAAACCCAAACATGGCAGCTTTGAATATATCTGGTGACAGTGCCTAACAGCCAAGAGGAATCACGGAGAATTGCTATGTAAAGTTACAATCTTTTCAAAAACAAGCCAGTTTGATGACTTCCAGGTCTGGAATCTGCTGTCATTGCCAGCAGCCACCCTCAATATTTATGCCTTGTGTTGTTTTTGCTAGCTCACAGCTTTGTGACAGCTATTAGTATTTTGAGTAAATTATGCAGCTTTGATTTGCGTAGGCATCTGATGGTGGTACCATGTCTGCCCAGCCTGAGCAGTTCTGTGCAGTCTGGTGTGAGCTGTAGAGGGTACATCAGCCTCCAGGTTGGACCATTAGTCTCAGAAAACCTCTGCAAGCATTTCATGGATGACAGGACACTACTGTCCCAAGAGAGCAAGCCTGTGCATAGGTATTTACTCAACTCTGTACAATATTCTGTAGTTTGGTGCAGAGCAAGGAGGCAAAGCCATCATTTTTTTTAGCATCCCAGTTACATACTGGTAAATCTGGCAGCTATTTCAAATTTTTTCAACTAATATTGTAATCACAACAGCATGTTACACCTTTGTAGAGATACTTCTTGAGAAACAAAGTATAGAGTATGGACCTAATAACAGGTTCAGTACAGCTGTACAATATAACTTGGTTCAGCAAAGAATTTCTGATTTACATTTCTTTTCCTCTGCCTGTTCTACTACCAGAATTGATTTTCCCCCATATTGTCTCTAGGTCCAAAATTAAAGGACCAGATTTATTTATTTCCTGAGCACCTGTTTCCTCTTTTGAAATGTAGGGTGAGTGATAGTGTATTTTTACTTCTAGAGCACAAATAAGGTTGCTTATATCTGCCGCAAGTGCCAGAACTTGGTATACTTATGCTCTAGTTTTCCAGCTGACTTTCTGTATTTATTAGATTTTAGTACAGTATGTGGCATTATAATCAATGCACTATTGACAAAAACACTTGGATCACACACTATTTATTTAATTTACTACACCGACTCTAATTTAGTAAATTTAATTCATACATTGTGTTTTCCTGGCACATTCAGATACGTTATTCAGAAAGGGCACATGGATTGCTTAGCAAACCACTCTTAAGTTATGTCAGGGGCCTTGCTTTTAGGCTGTTGATCATTAACCTATTCTTTACTGAAAACCTTGCTTGATGCACATGTTGGGTGGTAACTTGTGAAGTCTGGCCATCGTTCTGCAGCATTTTTAATGTCTACTGAAGTCATAACACAAGAAGGATTTTACTGTAAATTGAAAGCACCATAAATTCTTAATCTACAACATTTTTAGAACCAATTATATAAAAGCAATCTGATTGCCATTCTTTTGCACATAGGATTCTCCCAAGTAGTTTCATATTACAGGCATAAAACACTGATAAGCATTTTAGCTCCAGCAGACTAGATGCAGCTGTGTCACATTTGTGTTTCCTTATTTTATATGTGCCAGTTTTCTAGATTAAAGTTGGAATAGCATAGCACTCCACTAGATGACAGGCTTGGTTTAAAGCCAGGCCACTTACTGATGTTTATCAAACAATTTTCAGCTACATACAGTAGCACAATTCAAAAACCTGAGAAGACCCTAAATTATCAGGCATGCCATGAGAGGTCATTTTGGTTTTGGATGGAAGATTAAAACATTCCCCTAACAAATACATGGACTCTCCCTAGTGAGGAGCATCAGTGAAATAATCTGATTTAATTTTTTCCACCCAGTTCTGAATGAATGTGTGATCCTCATGGTTCTGAACAATCTTACCCAATCATTTGGAACCAGAGATGGAAAACGTGTCAAATCAGTGGCCCATGAACTTCAGAAAGTCCTGCTTTCAATAGCTCATTTTTCTGTTCTTTGTTCTTATGCTCATTTAGTCTAAGCTATTAATGACCAATTCAACTCCATGGGCTACCCTCAGTCAATGGTGCATTAAGTTACAGCCCTATTAGATACCAGTTCACCTTGAGCTCCCCTTTACCTAAACCTGTACTTTAGACCACCACATGTACTTGCAGGAAGAGAATGACTGCTGATTCTGATACATCCTGAGAGAGGGTGCCTCCTGAGGGGCAGAGGGCAAGTTTTTCCTGCATGCTGATGACTGTTGGGACTGATCCCATGACTGGCCTTCTGGGTAGGCTGCCATAGGAAGGAAAACCTGGTTTGACTATCCAATGCTAATGTTACCTGCTCCAAGGAACTTCTTTAAAGCTAGATTGATTTCTGTGTTAGAAACCAAACTGAAGTAAATTATGTGGAAGGTAGACTGGAACTATGCTCTGAACTTGCAGGTTTGTCTGTTGCCGCTGTGGAAAAAAAATCAAGAACTGTGTGCTTTACAGAGAAACAAGTCAACAGCCTGACTGCATCACTGCCACATCTGTCCCAGCTTGGGACGTCTGTAGTGACCCAAGTTGTGCTCACAGAGGATTTCTTGCACATTGAAGAGTGACAGTGAACTTGTGTTAACTTCAGAGAGAAACAAGGCTCATTGCCTGGTCCTTCTGAGGAAGAGAAGGACTTGCTTTGCCAACACCATGACTTGAAAGAGAAGGCTCTGAGTTAGCATCCCCAACACCTCTCCACTACTTTTGACCAAAGCACCTCTTCTATTGTACAGTAGTTTATAATAAACAAGCTATAATCAACAGCAAAACCAGCTAGCACATGGCAAAACTCCATAAATGAATGGAGTTAGGAAATTCCAGGTAATTTGAGCATCTGTAGGAATAACTTTACCATAGAAGCCTTTCTGCAATAAAAGCAAAGAAGCAAAATATACCCTGATGCTCAGAAAGGTTAAAGAGCTAATGGTATGATCCTTGCAAATTCTGGTTCATTCATTATTCTCTTCTCAGTAAAACCAGTAAAAATTGTCCTATAATCTTATGTTGTATACATTTATATTTTAATATTGATTAAAAATATCCTGTACACTTTCCCTTAGCAATATCTGTGTTTTATTATCTGATTGTTCATATTCTAGAGTCAGTGGAAATTTTCCCACTGATACCAGTGAGAGTAGAATCTGGTTTCTAATTTTTAGAGGATTGAAGCTATCCTTAGAAAAGCATATGCTCTACTCTCCACTTTCTTTGATGACTTCTAACATTCTTTTGATGTGGACTCCAAAATAAACAATTTTCTTCTTTGGATAGGTTTTGAAAAGCATTGAATAGCAGAGTAAAACATTTTCAGGCCACAATCCCTTTTAAACCAGAAGCTGCTAATAGCTTTTAGTTAAAAGAGAAGAAAATATAGAAGAATAAAAATGCTGGGCAAATCTCTTCAAACTCATGGAAATACCATACGGTTTGGTGTAGGTACACGTGATTGATATTGTACTGACATAGCATAAAAATGTCACTTATGCCCTAGTGTCTGTCTATGATTGTGAGCTGGATATTCAAGCAAAGGTCTTGTGAGCATCCTGATTCTGCTTCTCTGCACTCTGCTGAGAGAGTACGTAAGCAAAATAGATAGATAGGAGGGTAAATGCCATTTATAAACACAGAAGCCCAGTGCTCTGACATGCTGATGGTGGAGGGAGGAGTAGAGGCACATCAGGATTAGATTAATTTAGCATTCACTTTCTCAATGTTATGATGAGAATAAACTCTGATGAAGTAATATGAAGTTAAAAAATATATCCAGTGGCTAGAGCATTGTGAAAGATGCCTGGTAGTCCTGCATGGCACTGAAATGTCACAGCTCTGATTGACTTCATGGAATATAGTTGATGGAACAAAATGCAATCATATTGTTGAATGTAGTAGTCTGGAAAGATGCTTCAATGTTAAAATAATATGTGTCATGTAAAATCTGGAAAATAATAGAATAGGATATAATTGAATAGAACAGAACAGATTCCTTTCAGAGGCTGGGGTTTTGACTGCTGCTCTGAAATGAATTGAATTTTCTTCTTTCTGTTTTTTTCTTAGTGATTAATTATTATCAGATATTCTTTAAGAGCTGTGACATCTGTTAAATGTAATTACTTTCTCTTCCATATGTAAATCAAGGTCTTTCTTAAAAAAAAGGAAGAGGCAGTTTATACTTAAATTAAGTATTTTTATCTGCAATTTGCAAGTTAAGGTGTATGTAAAGCCTGTGGCTATACTAAAGGCTCAGTTGTGCCTCCTAGGCACTGTGTTAATTAAAGGGCGATATGGCTTCGTACAACTCTGAGGAGAACTCTGGAAGGGATTATACCTTGGAGAGGCACAATGCCTCCAGTGCAGCACAGCATGTCAGTAAAATGCTCATGCTGTGCACCACCCGCATTGATGTTGCTCAGCACCTCTGTGGGCCCTTCTCCTTCCCACACCCCTCATCCACTTGGCTGGGGTTCACACCCAGGGGATAACAGGAAGGGACAGTCCTGGCACCTGTGTCCAATTCCTGCATGCCAAGGGATAGGTGGTGCTGACATCCTTAACATTGCTGATAACTGTTCAGGCAAGATACAACCTGGGCAAGGATAAACAGAAATTGCCAAGTGTCATTCCCTAGATATAGTTTCTCTTTTTACTCAGTGTCAAGTCTTTTAAAAGTCTGACAGCATGTATGATGTTTGACAGCTTCTTACATTTTATCTAAGCCCATCCTATATAGCTAATTTTGAATAATTCTTTATCCATGTCTGATTTTGTTCTCCTTCACATTTTTCATCAGGGATCATTTTTCCCTGCGGCAGCTCTCTTGACACCAGTGTAGTTTTAGATATGATTTACTCCTATGCAAATAAGATCAGTGTCATACCTATAGACCTTTTGTTTAGAATATTGACAGTATCCAAAAGATTTATTCCAATATCTATGTAAATAATATATGTGATCAATTTAATACACATTTAAGGGTTTTCCAAGGCCATATTACTCACTGGATTAAATGTATGTTTTGGTAATATATTATTGCTATTGTACATCCAATAGATCTAATTCAGCCCATGGTGATTTTTTTTATAACCTAGTAATAGACCACTGAAAATAGGATTTATTATAGAAATGCCAAGACATTCTTATTTATAGTATAATAGTACAAATTGCCCCTATAATAAATGCTCTTCAGTTATCAAATCATCAGTCTTTTATGGTAAAACTGACAACTGATCCCATAGGCAGTATGATATTATTAATGTAATGTATTAACTTTCAATTTTAAATTGGTTATTGGATCTGAACAACTGTACATTATATGGTGTAGTTTAAGCAGGACTTGTGACCTAAATCTGCATAGCTTTACAGCAAAATATGACTACATATAGTGCTTTAGACTATCCTCATATGCAATGTGAAAACAGTATCACTC
The DNA here is from genome assembly GCF_031753505.1 of Anomalospiza imberbis. Classification (NCBI taxonomy): domain Eukaryota; kingdom Metazoa; phylum Chordata; class Aves; order Passeriformes; family Viduidae; genus Anomalospiza; species Anomalospiza imberbis. The sequence goes on from NC_089690.1 coordinate 13,257,707, forward strand.
TGAGCCCACAATTCAACACAGATCCATAGATTGCATCTACTGAGAGGAAACTGTTGCCAAAGAATGTCTAAAAGGAAAAATTTTAAACTATGCAGAAAATTTTTGATAAGTCATTGTGATTATTGGTCCCAAGAGAAAGCAGGTCAATTGTTAAGAGCTGATTAAAATAATGACTAGAATGAATATTCTTTAAAATTAACTTTTGATGGTTCTTTTCTTACCAGCAGGTGTTTGTTTCATAAGTTGTTCACTGTCACTATAGAAGAAACAACAGTTAGTTATGTATATTTGATCTGGAAAAAGTGAAGAACCAGGGTTCTTTGTAGAGATTTTACATTTGGATAAAGTAAAACAAAATAAGCAGGCAGGATTAAGAAAACGTTATAAAAGTAAGCTTTTCAATAAGTATTTATTTGAACAAAGAGATTGGCAAGTCTAACAATGTAAGAAATATATGCTTAGTATATATATATATATAGCTTTTCATAGCTTAGATTTGGAATACTCAGCAGATACATTTTTTATCCTCAGTTCAGTCCCATATTTTAGTCCTAGAAATCCAAATAATTTAATGAGGTAATATTTAATTATACAAATTTTATGCTTCAACATCACCAGCAATTTATTCAGAATTTTAACTGCTCTTTTAATGCATCAAATCTTGATTGGAAATAAGTGAAAAATTTCTATTTGTCTTTCTGGTCAGTTGGATAATATTTATTTTGTTTAAAGAGAAATCTAGCCCATTTTTTCCAGCAGACAGTTAAGTGTGGTCGTTGTTGGTGCCAATGCACTGTAGAGATTTTAAAGGAAGTTAAATAGTTTAGACAGTCCATTGGGAAAAAAAAAAAAAAAAAAAAAAAAAAAAGCAGTAATCACAATGGGATGTTGAGGAGAAAAGCTTGGTTTCTTGACTTGTCTCACTCTCATCTCAGTACCCAGCCTCACAAGTCAAGTAGAGCAGCTAACTGGCTGATCAAAGGGCAGCTGGCTATCATCCCCAGACGACATTATAGCATGGAAAAATTCATCCTGGATCTCAGTCAAAAGTATTTTCCCTGTCTGTCTGTCCTCTCCCAGCCAGTTAACATAGCCCCTTTTCTTCAGAAATTCCTGCAGCTGAAGACACAGTTTTATCCCAGGTGGAGATTCCAGTGTTCTGACACTCTCCACCTGAAAAACATTTACAGATATTTCTGCAGTCCCTTCTACTCACATTTGGCCAGCAGAGAACATCTGTAATTTTATTAATTTACACTGACATGGCTTTAGACTGTGGCTTAAGTAGTCATTAATAGGCAGTAAAAGTGTGTGTTTATAACTGTCTGTCTTTATCAGAAGAAAGCATCTCTATTTATCCCAGCTACTATGTCATTCATGAATAGTCATCTGAAGTGCAACATCCTTCACTCATCCTGTAAGAATGTTCTCTCTTCAGCTTATCTAAACAAACTCTTCAACTACAGAAGGCAGCAACTTAAAACCCAGTTCAGCATCCCTTGTCTTGTCAAAGCTTTTGCCCAAATGAGAGCTGAGGTGGCTCATGGACCAGCAGTTGCTATGAAAATTAAGAATGTGGAATCATCCAGGGCACCAAAATGAGCCTGAAACAACCCCTAAGTCCCATTCTCTGCTGTCTGCATAAGAGAATTCATCACCAAGACTTCATTTTGAGATCAAACTCTTGATCTAGGTACAAAACTAATTCATCACAGATTTATACCTGTAGTTACTTCTGGAGATGAAATTATACCCACTATCCCAAAGCCAGAGGCCAGTTCAACACACATTCTAAGAATCAGATGCTATAATGCTGGTGGTGATGTAAAGGCCTCGAACAGCTGCCCATGCTCAGTTCATACTTGATCCTAAGCCCATTGAAGGCATTGTGAATCTTTCCTTTGACGTCAATGGGCTTCAGATCAGGTCCTGAGCAATTTTTTTTAAAACCTCAGAGAAATCAAAACCATTTCTGTTGGAATGAGACTGTTCACACCCCTTGGTGAAGACTATTTCCTTTCCAAACACAGCTTTCGTACCCAAGTCACATCAGCTGAATTTCTATTTTTACCAAAAGCTTCATTTTTTAAAGAAGCAGGAAGTATGTTTTTACTTATATTTCATCTACTAGCATCTAAGCTGGTTTTGTTCAACTTTCAAAAATATCCCCAGCTGGGCAGACCAGACCTACAACCAAAAATGCAAAACATTTTAGAAAGTTATGGTCATGTAAAAAACCCTTTTTTGAAATGGACACTACTTGCAGAGGGATTGTCCCCACACACTGCAGCCAGTACACTCCAGTAGATTATTTTGTCTAAAATGTATGGCATCATGGCAAATGTTATAACCTGTATAACAGAACTGATACAACACTGTTAAACAGATCATGATAAATACTATATAAATCGATTTATAAATGTTTCCAAAATTCAAAATAAATTACAAAATATAGTAGACCAGGGAGAGCAGATGTACCTTTTAGGATCCACTTCTGTCTAACCATTTCCTGAAAGTGATGGGGAAATTCTTGGATAATTTTGTCCATTAAAAACAATCCTTGTGATGACCAAGAGAAGAGTGAGGTGCTCCCCCTTAATTGAAGACTGTGGGAGTGGTGAGTGTGTGTTCACTGCTTGGATAGAACAAGGGTGCAAAGACATGTTCAGAGACACAATGTTGACATGCAGAAAAGGCCAAGTAGAGTACACCAATTTGAATCTGTTCCCTTGTGTAAGCAGGTCTCCCATAAAGTTTTTCCTGGAGATATCTCTTACCAGTCTGGGAGACTTTCTGTCCCTTTGCTGAATGCCAAAATTTCTATATTGTTTCATGAACACAAAACCTGCCATATTTAACTGTTAAGATTCACATGTGCCAGTGTTTAAGTATATCATCATTTCAAAGGATAAGGCTATAAAGGATCTTTGCTCCTTGGACTAACTGTTTATGGTGATGGAGAGACTATCTTAATTAGATTAGCTGCATTACCATGGGGAAAAAAAGATTAGATTAGTTTTCTTTTCCTGCTCAAGCATAAGCATTACAACCCTACCTCAATGATGGCCATCTCCCATTTAATGTGTGATTGCAACTTTACTCTGGGAGACAGCACTCTCTAGATAAGCTGCTTCCTGAAGAATCTCCTATGGATAATTCTTGCCAAGTCCACCGCTGCACTCCTGTTGTATGGGGCTTCCATCCCTTGTGAGATGGGACGTCTAAAACGGATGGATAAGGTGATCTTCATCTGCAGTTTCCCCCTATTGTTTTTGAGTATTCTGAAAATATGTACCTCTCAGAGGCCCCAGACCTGTGATTTTGATGCAGATGCAGAAGCAAAAGCACGTGTTTTGCAGAGGAAGAATGCAGATCTTGTGGGATAACTTATGATGCACACTAGTCCTGAGTAGAAGCTAAGTGAGACAAAAGCAGATCATGCCCTTGGTGAAGAATAGTTCAAGCTATATGGTAGACAGTCTTGGGATGAGATAAAACAGAGAAACTCAATACAGAAAAACAAGAAAAAACCTCTAAGAAACCTCTTCCAGACTGAAAATAGCAGCTAAAAAGCCAGAATGAAAAGCATTGTCAACTATTCATTCTAGACTCCATCACTCTCTTCTCCTATGCTAATGAAAGACTTAGTCTAAGCAAAATGTATTGTCCAGAAAGGGCTTCTTCTGGAACTTCAAATGAGGCCAGTAGAAGGGACAGAGATGAATAATTTGCTATAATATGTGAAATTGCCCCCAAAATATGTACTGTGCCTCAGATCAAAAACAAGCAGACCAGGAATTATAAAACAAGCTTTGAAGGCAGTGCAGGGGGTCACAAGTGTTTTTTGGTGTGAGGGTCTTAGTGGCCTCAGCTGATGCCAATTTAAAGAGACAAATGATTATACCAGAGGCAGAAAAAAATAATGTGGTATTATTCCCCGAGGTATTGATATCTAATCAGACACATTTTTTTGAGTTAAGCAACAAGACAAAAAAGAGTTGAGGGGGGAGGGAAGCCAAAAAACCAACCCCAAACCAAAAACACCACAGCTCCTCTGAGTATGAATTTAACCAACTAGTTGCCTGGCTTTATTATGTTTTTTTAATCCCGTGAAAAACCTGACTTGCTTATCTGGCTAATTGGGACTCTTCTTGCATCATGACAGTTCAGGAAGCCTAAAGTAAAGGGCTATAAATACATACAGAAGGAGAAGCAATGAATAGGCAGTCATCCTGTGGGTTTAAGAATTGCCCTAGCAGACACCAGGCTCCCAGTTCTAACTCATTTCTCTAACAGCACTGGTGAACATCAAAGGGTACAGCATGGAGCATGCTGAGTCCCAATTACACACCTCAAAAGTAAATGTTACTTCAATGGAAAGTCTTTGGAAATTCAAAACTAAATAAAGGCCAAGATACCCAAATGCTCTGTAAAAAATGTACACCCTTACTGATAACAATTGTTTCCTCAAAGTACAGAGGTAATAATATACAACATTACATCATTTCATGAAAAATTGTTTCAGAAATGTGTTAAGAGCACATATGGGTATTATACTCTGCAAGATATCCGTAAAAGAAGTGTCAAATCATTAATTTCAGTGAATTTCTATTGTTTTTTAACAAGCCATTTTTAGACACAGGAAATGTTATCTGAGCACAGATTGTGTTTAAGGAGAAATAGAGTTAGTACAAATAATTGGTGTGTGTTGAAGCTGGGCAAGCATGAGCTGTTTTATTTTAAAAAAGCCCTCTTTAAAAGCTGTGTAAACCCTCTGTAGCTAAATACAAGTTCAAACAGTTATGTCTTTCACATCATTTAGCAAAAAATCATTGCAACAACCATCTTTGATTGTTGGGTTGTTTTTTTTCTTTCTTCTCACAAACAGATTTTTCTCTAACACCTTAATACAGTGCAATGAAACAAACTTAGCCATGTGGCCATAGCATTAATTGAAATGAAAATTAATAGATTAAGTGATCTTTAATTTCAGTTGTATAACCTCCCTAACCTTCAGGACAGTGCTCAAATGCATACTCGTTTCGCATACACTTGCCTTCCTGCAAGTATATCCAGTATCCAGTGAACTGTCTATGGCATGTAATGAAAGCATAGAAGTAACTTCTACAGTCACCAGCACATGCAATGTTACTTAAATTGAATTTTTTTCACAGAAAAAAATTGCTATGCTCTGGTAGATATACCAATACTACCTTGGGAAATATATATCAACTATATAAAAGGATTTTATATATGTGAGTGGTTTATTAAGTCTTTGCATTAAGCTACGTACAAGAGTTTGTGCCCTTTGCTCCATAGGGTGTTGGTGTTTAGTTCCTGTTTTTCCTGGTCCTACCTCTAAGACTGCGAGTAGTTCTGTTTTTCTTCTCAGAAAAGGACAAGGATAAGCTTTTCCTAAGGAAATTAACATAAAACAGGATTAAGAAAGTGTTAAGCCTTTTCTACTATTATTTGGATTCTAGACTGGATGCACTGCAAATAAGATGCAGAAGATGTGTCAATACAGAAACACACAGCAGATAATTCATGCTGAATATCTTCACTGATAGTCTAATTTTGCAAGACCAAATTGAAAGAAGGCTTCCTTTTTCATGCAGTAAAAATAATCACCATATTTTCATTTATTCAAATATGTCTGAGTTATGATTTTTTTTACTGTTCTTATTTGCTCTATAAGTCCCCTCCTCTCACTGTTTTTCTGATACACGTTTCTTGATTTTGTTTTCCATAGCCTTTCTTCATTCATTTATCTCTTTCAACCCATGACCATAATATCTTTCCTTATTGTAATGGGTTTCTCTGTTGTTTTTTTTTTTCTTTTTCATTAGGTCAGCCCACGATAATTCTGTAATTTACTTTTTAAAAGAATAGATGATTGCACAAATGAAGGGAAGGAATTTATGTTAGATTTCGTATTAAAAACAAGAACTGAGCTTGAGTACAAATGATCTAAAATCCTTCAATCACACACTTTTTGAAATAAGCACCTATGAGTAATGCCCTATAATGAGGACATCTGTATTATGTTAACACTCCTTTGTGTTGTAAAAGACAGCAGAAAGTCATCTGGCTTGCCCATGTTGGCTGTCCCCAAGCCACCAGACCAAAGCCTGGGTGCTGATTGCACTAGGTGCCAAAAGACACAAGAGGAGGAGCCAACAGCTGAGATTGCAGGGCAAGCGCTCAGCAGAACCTGCAAGCCCCACTAAAGCAAACATTTAGATGTAAAAGGAACCATTTGGATATAAAAATTATTTGGATACATCTGCTTGATTAAGCAGCCATTGCGCCTGTCCAGGGCTCTTACATATCTCAGTCTCAGGAGTGGTTGATCAAATATGGGCAGAAGCAGTTTTGGATATGGGATCAGTCAAACCAATGAACCTCTCCATTAAGACAGATAGCAGCCACAGCAGTCCTGAAGCTAAAACAGAGAAATCACACAGCAGGGAAGCAATGCACAGTAAAACGTGAGGAGCTCTGAAGTGTGTGTTCTTCTCTTCACCCCCTTCTTTTTTCTTTTTTTTTTTTTTTGCATGCTTTTGATCATTTTTAAAATAGTTCAGAACTGCTAGTTAATGCTGAATCTAGATAAATGACAGCAGTTCCAGCATGTTTTAGAACATGTGGGATGATAAGGGTTGCCCTAGGTACAGACATTTGTGAGGGTAGTTTTGCTGCCATAAGGGCTAATTTTTTTACATTTTTTTCTGGGAAGTCTTGGATTGTGGACCACAACTCATTAGTCATTCCTTGTGGCTCAATATCACCTTCAGCATGATCCAAACCAGAAATGTCAGCCACTAATTATCTTTCTTTTGTTTCTTTAGAATCAAGCCTTTTAATTTAATTTTTAAATTGTTTTAATACTTATCAAGTGCACAAAAAGCAAAATTTCTTCTTCATTGTTAGAACATGCACATTTTTATTTTTTGTTGCTTGCTATTTCAGTTTTTCAATAACACAGAATTATCTGCTTTGTAAGGCTGTAATATCTCTTGCTGTTTTACAGTAAATCAGCAGTTTCAGGACAGTCAGAATTTCAGGAAAATTTGTTTTCAAAGTTGCTCCAAAAAAAGGATTTTTCAGTTCAAACTTAATAGGATAGCCTTGTGCCTAGACGATATCACCATTTTTTGCTATTGGCAATTATAAGAAATTTTCTCTTAGTGCACTCGTACTAGGCTAGTACAGAGTACTTTTAGATCTCAGGTTACTTGGTTCAAACTGCAGTACGTGGAACTTTTCAAAAACTACAGCACATTCAGCCTGGTAAAAATGCTTAATCCAGCTTTTTGGATCACTGCTGTTAAAAACAATTATTTTAAAAGTATGCCTTTAAAGCCCTCTTATTTCTTAAACCTGTTTTACCTTTCCTGGCATCAAGAATGCCAAGACAAGCTGATATATTCCCCTGTAGTTAGAATTGATCCAGGGAATATACACAATATTCCTGCATTTTAACCCTACAATAAGTCCCCCAAATTATCTGAATGCATGGAGAGCCCGACTTTAGTTCCTGTCAGCCTAAACCAAGAATCCACATCAGTACTTCCATATTTCTGCCCAGGATTTCCCAGACATTTCCCTGTTTTCCCAGACAAAAATATGCCTTCACATACCCTTCAAATATTTGAGGTATGCACAATAAATCCATGACTTTCACAACATGCCAGACGTAGCTGTCAATGTGCAGAAGAACTGGACACCACATGCTAAGTAGCTGTTCTGCCTCCTGGAAAACAGAGATACGCTGTATGTGTCAGAACCTCCTGGCAGCACAGCCCAGCACTTTCTGGAGTCATCGGGCTTAAGTGAGCAGCTCTGTGGCAGGGGTCAGGGATCCTGCTCTCCCCAGCACTCTTCCACTGCCACACACTTAGGAAAGGACACGTCTCCTCCAGCACCCTGCCCAGCACTGCTGGGCTGCAGAGCAGGAAAGCCCCATGGCAGCTGGAGCCCCCGTCAATGCAAGATTACAAGTGTGCAGCCTTCCAGCAATTGCCATAGAAATGATGGAGCTGTGCTGGTCAGGGCAAGGTTAGGACGTGGCTCTGCCATTTTTTCTCTCAAGAAAAGATGCTGGCCTTTGGAATCGGCTATTGCTGTAGATCAACAAACAGAACCAACAAAGGCCATGACATGTATCAGCATAAGGATCATAACAGGCACATCGAGAAACCCAAGAACAATTTAAGCCTATGGAAAAAAGCAAAGCCAAAATATCTACATCTAAACACAAGCAGTCTGGCAAAACATAATATTTACCACAGATGTTCAGTTTCTTGTCCATTTTCTGTAACTCCAAATTTCAGGAGACAAGCTCTGCTTTGGCAATGTTACGCTGAATATTTCATTCAAGGTATTAGGAAAGCATGTATGCACTTTAAGTTTACATTCATGTTGTGGGGGGGAAAGAATTTAAAAAGAGAAAGAAAAAAAATAAAAGAAAGAGAAAAACATAGGTAAGATGAAGGTGCTAGAATTGACTGTTTATTCATCTCTATATGTGAATGTTGCTCTGGTGCACTTCCTCAACCTGAACACACTGACATGTACAGACAATCAGGCACATTGAGCCCAGCAGCAGGGGACAGGGGAAGCAGCTGAGCCAGGGAGGAGACAAATTCAGGGCAGATCTCAGGATGGCAGGGGAGAGTATGTCAGGAATAGTGATTTTACATCCGAGGAAGGATATTTTGTTCTTTCAAGAGACTTCTATGATATAGTCCAAAAATGGAATGTTAGGCATACAAAGTTTAATTGCTGTATATCAGCCCTCAAAAAAGAAAAATAAAAAAAAAAATGCAGTACAAATTTAAAAACAAAAATCCTATCTCCTTTGGTTTCATTGGACAGCTATAGTAAAAATGTAACATATCTTCCTTGTATTAATATACAGTATAAAGAAATAGGTCTAGAGCTCAGGACACAAATGGGGCTTTAGATTAGCTGTCAACAATGTCATATCCATGTTAATAATGCCCTATTCATGCCTGGGGCTGACAGTCTTTCTTATTTTTATTCACAAATTCCATTTAATAACAGCAATAAGTCACTCTAGACAGTGTATTTCTAAGGGATTTCTGCACTTCTCAGGTGGTTAAAGTCACTTGACCTTCGGCCTCATGCCTTAAAAACTCCCTAAGAGATGTGCTAAATTGCCCAGAAATACATTGCCTGTCATGTCTTGTTGGTTAATTAAGGGCCAACCTAGATGGCCTATAAGGACTGCCCTTAAGTAATTACTAATTGATCTCCTACTCAAGAAAAATGAATAAATTCCACAGCGGCCACACTGTCACATGGCATTTACTCAAATTCATATTCCTCCAATAGAGGATGAAAAGCACACAGCACAATCCACAGGGTGGACTGAGTGCAGGAACACCTCCAGAGCAGCAAAGCCTCAGTCCCAGAGTTTGTCATGTCTTACGGGTTGTAGCCACTGCTCTCAGCCCTTCACTTGCATTGAGACAAAATACATTGCCTGAAAATCAGCATTCGTAGAGTTTAAAAAATATGTAGTATTTCCCATCTGGATTTAACCACTTTGAAAGATATTTAAACTTTGTTAGAAATATCCAGCCAAGGAATCTCAGCAAGTGTGTTAAATTGTCACCTGATGAAAGCCTACCAAAACAGCCAAAGGAAACATATTTCAAAGGTCTTTTCTGCAGAAAGGAGGTGGGATTTAGGTTGGTACAGGAGAGGCTTTTGCAGCTTTTTTAAACCCAAATTGTTTATCAGTACTTATGACAGAAACTTCCTGGCATTTTCTGTTTAAAAGAGTCCAAAAACCTGCTGCTATCATTGTTTTGATAAGAAAATGAGAATGCTTTGAGTTGTATCAGAAAGCTGAAGATTTTTTTGAGTATCAGAAGATATTTTTGGGTATAAGTAATATGAATACAATGCTCTTAATAAATGTATGCATAACAATATTTAGTAGCCTCCTGTCAGCCTCAGTAAGAACACATGTGTATATTATCCTATCCAAGCAGTTTTCAGATACTGACTTCTCACACCTATATTATTAAGACAGTTTTCACGTCTCAGAATTACTCAGAGTAAAAGGGACCCACAGCTGAAATATTTCTCTTGGATTCACTGGATGAAACGAGGACTCATTGGAGTCAAATAACATTTCTTTTGACTTCAGTATAAGGCCAAGACTTTAGTCCTGCAGACATGAAGAGTATAAAACTTTAATAAATTCAGGAGACACTCTAGTACATTATAACCTATTGTACAGGAGGATAAAACAATTTTTTTAGTGCCTCATATGAAAATCTGCAGTGGCTCCATGCTTCAGCTGATGCTTTGTGCAGGGCTGTCCACACTCTCCTAAAACCACATCAGGGGAAGAGTAGCATTTACCCTGATTGCACAGAAACAGGGAATCTGAAATCTGGAAACACTCTCTGATCACTGCGGGGGTACAAACACCACTGGCATAATGCTAGGAATCACATTAAGATACCTGTCTCACTTATTGAATGCTTAACTGCTTTTTCTTCCATACCTTTTAATCTGTTAAATGTTGTTGAGTCAGTGTATGTGAAACAGTAAGTGTGGTGGATAGCTGAGACAAGTGACATAAATATACCTTCTGGTCATTGTGATTACATAACTGATTGCTAGAATTGGACTCAGTGTACTCTACTGATTGTTTTAAGATATCATGAGATTGATAAATTAAATAAATGCAACAGGCATTCCTGTTTGAAGCTTGTTTGAAGCAAACAGAGAGCTAGGAAAGGCTGCTTCCCCCACCTGGATAAAACCAAAGGGCTGAAAAGCACAGTCAAATCCAACAGCTGCCCTTTCAATCAGTCCCCTGGTACTCTGTGTAAAAATTACATTGACCTATTTCTGCAGTTGATGCAATTCTGGTATGTTTGATTAAGGTGGCTACTGACAAGATGTGTAAACATATGCAATGTAAGCTAATTTTGTGATATAACATTTTTACAGTTTCTCACAGGCAGCAACAAACTGCCATTTCTATTGTGGATTTTTTTTCAGAACCTTGGAGCTAAAGTAGATTTTTATGATGTTAAATTAATCTTAGACAAATATCAGTATATATGCAGCCTCTTGGTGTTGCAGAAAAACATGTTCCTTTAAAAATAAGGGAATAAAAATAGTGATAATTCTGATTCCTGGATGTGCCTAGTTTCTTGCAACTGAAAAGGCCTTTGATGTCATCATATTCTGCAATGATTTCTGTGTTTTTCTATAACATTTTTCTCCCTACACATGTGGATTTTATATCCTCTTCATGTTGGTATAGCATGAAGTCTTATGTGGAATTTAGAGGATCTGAACTAAATGTAGCTAAAAGGAACTTTTGGATGAACTGCCTGGGATTTGTTCAGATCTGTTAAAGTAATGGGGGAAAGCACAAAAGGATAAAGAAAGAAAGGCCTTAATCTTTGTTCCATGAGTGATAAAGCAGCATCACATGGGTGAAAATTGGCCTGACCTTCACCCACATGATGCTGCTTCTGCCTCAGCCACTCTTTCTTTGCTCTGATTAAGTGAAGATAGCCTCTTTCTCTGCAAGGAAAAGTCAAAGAACAAAAAGAAAAAAAATTCTGTCTTAACTATAAAAGGTTTATTTTTTTAATCACAGTTGGGCTCATACAAGCCAGTTTCTAATCTTATTTTTTTAAGTCAAAAAAGTGCCTTTTTAGAATTTCTTTGGCTCGGTTTCTTTAGCCCACCCCCCCCCCCCCCCTTCAAACCTCAGTGCCTAGATCTTAACTTGCTTCCCTTGGATGTGCTTTGTTGCTCATCTCCACTTTTACATGATAGCTGTTTGACTTAAATGGGTTGTGCGCCAAAGGATTGCCCCTTGGGGAATGGAAAAACTGGAGGGAGGGAGAGGAAAAGCAGTACTCAGCTGGTTTAAATGGCACGTACAGTATATCTATTGGCAGGGTATTGCCAATGCTCCAAGGAAACTTTCCGTGCTCAGCTTTTACCACTGAATGCCAGACACTAAGAGATTATTTTATGTATCAGGTTATCCATGTTCATACAGACTAAAAAATTTACTGCCACACTGTTGTCAAGCAGTTCCTGTGACTAATATTTTTAACAGCAGGATATTTAAAATTTGACAAGGATATAATAATTCGTTGTCCAGATAGTCAACATGCTTGGAGAGCTGCTAATGTCTTCAAAGGTTTCAAGAGGGCACATGAAATTAATCTCTTTTGCAATGTGTGCTACATAAATATTTTTGTTACACTATTGCAACAGGATCAAAATGTATTTTTAATTGGATGTTAATCTACTAAACATCACTTAAAGTCATGATTACATAGGTGTATGTAAGTCTGAATGTATCTGGCTGAGATCCAGTGAATTATTGGCTAAGTCCACGGGCTAGCTTCAATTTGCACCGGTCATTTTTTCCCTCGGGAGCTAAGAATATATGATGCTGTGCAACATAATGGAATGTCATTGTAATGTGCAATGTGTGTTATTGTATTACATATCTGAGGTAGGGAATGAGGAAAGACTTCCCCAGCTTACCTACAGCAGGCATCAGACACTGCAAACATTCTGTATATTACTGAGACGTGCTATATTATGAAATAGCAAATTACTTAATAAATCCATGGTAGTTTCTAAAATTGAAATCAGACATGCCAATACAAGCATGCTCTGTGTAAGTCTAATGAGACTACCACTGATTAATTAGTGTTGGAAACAACACCAACTTGCTCTGTGTAGAGATTTTGCAGCAGCTATGATTTATGAGTACATTCTTAAAATAAGACTGATTCTAATTTTGATATGTGAATACACTGACTCAAACAACAACTCTTCTTCTTTGGCAGTGGTTTCAGAAGCATCAGCATGAGTCCTTTTCTGGCCTGGACAGACTTTTCTGTCTATATGTCCTCACATGCACAGCTGAATCAATTATTTTTTAGTGATATAACTGAAATTCACAAGGTGGAGTTTTTGAGTGCATAATAGTACCGGTCACACCATCTAAGAACATGTTTCCATTTGTTTTCCCAAGTAAATTGCACCATTGTGCCCACAGAGTGTCATACAAAATGTTGTGGTTGTAAATATGTTCAGCAACAGTTAGTATTTGGATGCTCATCCAAAGCCCATTGAAGTCAATGAAAAGACTCCTATTGATTTCAGTGTGCTTTGGCTCCATCATTTGATTCTTTGTTTAGAACTTCTTACAATTATTTAGTGGAAGAGGCAATACTGTGAGCTTCAGGTGCTGCAGTACTCTTGCTAAAAATAAAATAATAAGGAAAAAATCTTTTAGGGGGAAAAATTATAATTTGTATAACAAATTTAACAAATTTAGCTATTTAACACATATAATCATCAACACATACACATTTCTGAACATTTATGGGGATTCATAAATGCTTCCACAGTACATACAAACTTACACACACACCCTCCATATTCATACAAATCATACTAAGAATTCAAGATACAAACCTCTAGGTACTGGCACACAGAGAGCCCAGTGATATCCTGGGTGTCTGCAACACCCACTGGCAAACATATTAGAGAGTCTGTAGAGTCCTGTTTTCTTCTGAACTGGCACTAGGAGGCTGGTGACATCGCCAGGCCTTGCCAGATGGCACCAGAGTCCTGGTTTAAGGCAACTGAAGGCAACCCTTAGCCTCAGCAGTTAATTACCAGCAACAGATTATCAAGGTTCCTTATATTTTCTCCATAAACATCTTACAGAATTGTTTTTAAGCTCAGAATTTGACAAACCAGCTGGTTTTAATTTTGTGGCTTGAATCATAATTTCATTAACAAGAGGACAGCATTCATGATGACATATAAAATATTGACGCAATAGGCTAAATTTAAAAAGATGGAACATACTGAAAACCACATTAAAGAAAGCAAAAATGTGTTTTTATTTAAACTACTAAAAATACTTTAAAATACATTTTTGGTTGAATTGTCTGGTTCTTTTAGTGTTTTTCAGTGCTAAAAGGCTGCTTTCATACACCCCTGA